>NC_091129.1:124763911-125363911 GCF_040183065.1 Periplaneta americana
CCCATTCTCATTCAAAGAAGTAATACTATTATATTTGTGCTTTTTTTTTCATTTGGACTTGCTATTACATTTGACTATACAGTCCATGGTAATGAAGGGAGTGGGCTGGATGGTTAATCGAAAAAATTGGATAATCCGTACCATAAAATATTTTCTCAAGTCCATACTAGGTCTCATAATTTCCTCTGTAGTGTTGTGTTTAACATGCTAGATAGTTGTTGTTTTCTAATGCCAGGCATTTGACAATAAATTCATTTGACCTCTTGCACTCCAATATTTTTCAAAGATATTATCACAGATTTTGAGGTGTTCCGAATCCATTTCTTGGTTTGAGTTGCACAATGGGCAGTTAGGAGACTGATATATGAAGGGTACACGGGAAAAACGATCAAGGTCCATCAAAAATCGAAATTGAGTTAATAATGCTATCTTATAGTGGAAAAGAATTACTATCATGTGGTCTAGCTAGTAATAAGAAATCATCGTTCTTGACGTTCCACTACGTCAATTTCTATTAAATACACACATAACAAAGTATTAAGTGCTTAAACTTTAAAATTCGTTTTTCTCGAAACTTTCTAAAATGGACCTTGATCGTTATTCCCGTGTACTCTTCATATTTCAAGGATCAAAAGTTCGCTAATTTAATTCTGGTTGTCAACGACAGGTTTATAAAGGCCAAAGAAATTCCTTATGATGGTTGTCTGCGGAAGAATAGGAATAATAGAGGGCTTCTGTTGTAGATCTACATACATTATACACTTTATCCTCATTTTTCATTAAATCACGCACAGCTGTAACGCCAATCACATATTCTGATGCGAAATAAGCCATGATTTCTCTTTTTATTTCGATACTTAGCAAAACATTTTTGACACCCGTGGAAGATATTTTACATAGAAGTTATAAAGTATGGGCATTCGAACAGTAGGACAAGGAAAGGACTGAATGCTGCAGAGGTTTGCTATATGTTGTGCGCAGAAGTTCTTGGGACTATTTCTTTGAAAGCAGGTAGTGACTATTTTACAAGTTGGGAAAAACACCTTCAAATAACTGTTCTCATTGCCTGCAGTAAAGGTAAAGGCTTGTAATAAAACACTCTAGAGAAAATAGGTACTAATATAAGGTATAGTACTAGGTTTCTTACATGTTTATTTCCACAGTAAATAAAGAAAGAGCGACAGAAAGTCAGTCAGATAACCCGCCGATTGGTTAATTGGGTGACGGATAATCAGGGTTCTACTGTACATATAATCTACTTTTCTTTTACAGGAAAGATGGACGAAAGGCTGTCATTAAATTATACATAATGTGAGGATATTACCATTAAAATAGCAAGACTGGTTTAACAAGCCTGGCATTACTTCGAGAATTAAGAAATGCTACTTAAAAATGGTTTGTTTTTGGAACATTAAGAATTTGATAACCTCTGTTTGCTTCATTAAAACTAACTTACCTTGTCAATATTTTAATGTCCAATATTCAAAGTAAAATAATTTTTAAAAAATCTGTAAAATAATTTTTCAGAATGTCATACACCAGGATATAAAATATAAGATAGTGTTATTTCGCAAGAAATTACATTAGTACCAATGTGAATTTATAAGCAAAGTTTTATATTGTATTGCTATTGAAGGTAAGATTATCCGACTTCATACACTTCTCTGAATTTGTATGACATTAGACAGCATCTTGTGAAACTGGGCAAAGAAGGCCAAACATTTAGATCTGCATTGATTCAGATGTGATGAGTACAAGTTCTTGTTCATAAGTGTGGCAATGCAATCATGTGATATTGGTCGTCTTCTGATACTTCACCACTTCAATATGTATAAGCTTATTAATGGCAATGAAATGCAAGAAAGAATATAGTAATGTCATTAATGCTAAAGAAAACATATAATTTTTAACGACACTAACTGTAAGGAAAACACAACATGAAGAGATAAGTGAAGATGGGTGCAAAACTGACGGCAAAAGAAAAATAAACATAAATCTTGGAAAACTTTTACTTTTCAGACACAACAGTAGACAAAAGAGCTAGATGATAGGGGAGGCACAAGAGGGGGAGAACTTCGGAGGACAAGTGTTCACACAAACTTAACCCACGAGGATATTGTCACCCCCTCTCTTTGCATTTTTCATAACACTTTCAACCCAATTCATTAATTACTGTTATACTTAATACAATTTTTCTTAGCAGTTATAATTTCACAGCTTCTCTTATTGTTGTTCATAAACCAACACAGTTACTGTTTAAATTTGTTGAATTTTCATGAAATTCTATGTTCATCTGACATTTTTAGTTCTCCTGGGCAAAAATTATATTTTTTTCTGTAGTAGTGATGTGATTTACAAGAGTATTACACTGGGAAGAATAAGGCAGAGATCTGGAAGACACATCAATGTTCAGAAAAAGGCCGTAACCAATATACTTAATGAAATGGAGTACATAAAAATGAAGGAATAATTATACTTTTGGTTGTGTAGGTGAGCTAGATGCTAGATAATTCTCTCACAATATGATTACTCTTTCTTCTTATATCCTAACATTTAAAATGTAGATGATATGTTTCCTCCTGAAAGAAGATTCACACTTCCATTTTCTACTTTTTATTTCAGTTGCAAGTAAGAACAGAAATTTCTATCACTGCAGCCATTCATCACATTTGAAATTATAAGCACAACAGAATATGTTATTCGAGTTTCAAAGCTAACCACTGAAGTGTGATGAGCAGGCATTTGTAACAGTTCAAATTAGATTGACGACATATTGTACACAATATCAGAAATATTAATTTTGATAAACTGGCATTTGGTAAGTTGCCTGCAACTGTTCTTAGATAACACAAAAAAGTCTGAGGGTACTCTGTGGTTACTACGATATTGTACTGCTAAGTCTGTCTCAAGATATACATCTACTGTATATTTAACAAATGTCACAGTCTGTTTTAACAGCAGAATTAATAAATTGCGTAAAATATAGCACGAAGGTTATGTTGGGAATACATGCCAAGGATATAAATTTGTAAAATCTGAGTTTGTGTTCTTTCGTATTTTAAATCTTTCAGATGTGAAATTATAAAGTTTTAAAACAGAAAAAGCGTTATCACAACCTACAAGTATGTAAAGCAGTTATGTCTGTATTTTTCTGAGTGTAATTGAGAAAAGAGGTAGATTCCAGGTCTTCACTATGCAGTAGACAATTTTGTTGATGTAATTGCTAATTCTATTGTTTATTGGTAGGTTTATAATGCTTCCAAAAAGGCCCACACAGATATTCTTAGACTCTATACGGCGTGAAATACTTAAAAGATGGTGAAGATTAGCTAATCAGCATGTTCGGCAACACTGTCAATTGGATGTAAAGAAGGGCATAAGAGTCTCACAACAACATGGGACCTCATAATAATCCAACTCGGCAATGTTGCAGACCAGCCTGCTACGTGATTTGCTACAAGTTATGCAGCAGTTCCACCATATCTTCATTTACAGACTCCACGTCATATAGTAATCTGGCAGTGCTGAATTTCATTTTTGAGGTGGGGACACCTGTAAGGCAGAATTTTTACTCCAATAAAACAGGATGACAATAATGATGAGTAGCAGAGTTGAGTTTTAATGCGGGTGAGAAAGACAGCTCTATCGAGCCTTCTCAATTAGAAAATATATTTTTTTATATATCATAAACCTCCCACTTTAATTCCCATCCAAACAAAACCATGTTAAGAATTCTTTTGATACCTGTATTGTTTGGGCAATATAGACATATTGGCCAAGGAACAGTATGAGCATCACAAAGTGTTCTGAGTTAATACCACTGTCTATTAATTAGTTATATGCTTAACAGTTCAACTACAGAGTTCAATTAACAGTGATTTCATGATTATAAGGCGAATAGTATAGATTTAAAAAAAAAAAAGACTTAAGTTTTACTTCATCAAATTAACTCAGCATTATTGTAGAAAAATTAAGTAAAGCAATAATAAATTTCAATTATAGGAATAGAACAAACAATCACATAAAATCTGACATCAGCATCAAGACTTGGCTAGTGTGTTAAGTGGATGATGCTTCATGTTTACAGCAAAGCCGCATCATTTTCAAACTCATTAATTTCTGACTCACTTCATGTAAAATTCAATGATTTAGAACATGATGTCCATTAAAACTTGTTTACTGCATTAAAAGAAAGATATTTCAGGAAGACTCTCTACTCATAAATATATATAATGAATTTATAATTAACTTGCTTGGCTTAATGTTTTATTTTATGTAAATGTTCGGGGGGGGGGGGACACATGCACACACACACACACACACACACACACACACACATAGTGGACCGTAAGTATGTCATTAATTTCAGGGGGTTACTCTTTGAAATATTTCAAACAAAGAAGTTTTAATACAATTTTGCTCGTTTCTGCTTTCTTTCGAGATAAAAATTGTTTTATATGAAACATTGCATAGCATGCATTGGGAAAATGAATGATTTAATTCCCAGTATGCTCAGTCAATTTAAGAGAGCGGTGTATTATGATGATAAATGGTTTAAGAATTTTAGTTTTGTCCTTTAAATGTGAAGAAATTTGATGGGATCAAATGTTGCATTGTAAAATTCCTTTGCAGTACAAAAAGTTACATTTGTTCGGATCAAATTTCTGCACATTTAAAGGAAGAAACTAAAATTCTTTCAATCATTTATTTCACAATACACTGCTCTCCTAAATGGACTGAATAGTTTGGGAATTAAAACAACGACTTTCCCAGAACATGCTATGAAATATTTCATATAAAACAATTTTTATCTCGAAAATGAAAGAAAAACGAGCAAAATTTTATTGAACTTTTTTGTTTGAAATATTTCAAAGAATATCCGCCTGAAATTAATGACACTACTTATGGTTCACACTGTATATAGCTCCAGGAGCTACCTCATTTTGCAACAGAATGATTGGGAGCTCAGCTTCAATTCCACTGTAACTTACTACCAAATATTCAGAATCACACAGTTCTTGCACTAAAAGATCAGGGATATTTTTTAGCGTATGAAACAAGCAAAACATTAATTTGACCAAAAAGTGGAGCCATCCCCTTTATGCAGAGAGCCCTTCAATTGTCTATACATTAACGTAAATTACATAAAAATAATTCCCACTAATTAAAACCAAGATAATTATAGTTTGAACCTCCATGAAAACTTGTTTGTTTTCACACCACTGGATGGCTATCGTCATTAAAGCAACAGCGCTGGTGTGATTTAGATTATGGTAACTCCCTGAAAAATATAGAGAGTAAGTACTTTTAAAGCTGTATTCGTGTTTATAATCTGACAAGTTCTTGCTTCAGGAAATTTACAGACTTGAAGAAATGAAGACATCACAGTATATAGGTAGATACATCTCAGATGTAACTAGGCAAATGTTATTCAAACATTCTATGTACTGTATCTTGAAGGACTCACTTCAAGGACTTGCGAAAAACTAATGGAAACTTACCATTTTGTAAGTTAAGCCACGTTGTTATGGACGTTGTAGGAAAATCCCCCCTTCTCTTTTATCCCTCTTCTAGTCACTTTTAACAGTCAGAAAGAAACCTTTCACTTAGTAGCTTGTCGAAAGGCATTGAGCACCTCAAAATGTGTATATAGGCTTGCAACTTGATTTTCAAAATGCAAGGTTCTGTGGACAGGGGCTCCTAACCGTCGCAGCAAATCACCAAATGCCTTCTCCTCCTTCCGAATCCATGGGCGCCGCTCATCATGTACTTGGTATGGAGTTACATGGATATGGATTCCAATTCCTGATATTTAAAGCAAAGTTACAGATTTAGTATATTTATTTAAAAGATAAATGTTTAGTAACATAACATAATAGCATTATTTTGGTATGCTGTAAGACAAATATCACTATTAGCATAAACTTCCTATCCCAGAAATTCGAGTTGAAATTACAGTTAGAAAAAGGTATTTTTCTTCCAACTGTTACAACCACTTGAACAGCATATTCCAAATAACAGTTTGATAAGCTAACTGTAAACTGAGACTAATAGAAGACTGTATGATATAACATAATGTTGAAATGAACAGAATGAACAGTACATAAGACTCAAAAGTCAAACAACTGATTTCACAATATTACAAGTACTGTCTGAAAACAAGAAATGATTGTGTTGTTTAGTATTTCAACATTAAATATGCGTTGTTCACAAGTTCACGAAAAGGTTATATTACTGTGAATAGTTCAAAAGATTAAATAATTGGCATGGAGATAAGATTTTAAACAAGATGCTTTTCATAGATGGAGTTAATTTCATCATACAGGTTATGTTAACTCAAATCACGCATTTGTGGTCATCTGAAAACCCACACATTTTGAAAGAAACTCTATTACATCCACAAAAAATTGGAGTATGAATAGCGATCTCTCATTTCCAAATAATCAGACTACTGTTTCTGATAGTTCAATTATTGATAACGGCATGTGCCACTGTAAGATTCTGTTTCCTTTTATTGCTCAGCTAGGAAACTAAATCAGAGACGCTTTTTTTTTTTTTTTCGACAAAACAATGCTCCATCTCATATAACCATCACTCTATACGATTTCTAAATGAAATTTTCGGTGAAAGAATAATTTCACAAGGACCTTGGCCTCCTCATTCTCCAGATCTAACACTAACAATATTTTTCTTTTGAGGTGCCGTAAAATCAACAGTCTACCAAAATAACCCTAAAAATCCTGATTAACTAAAATATGAAATAATCACGTATATGTAATCAGTAACATGGAAGTATAATATTAGGCCTACAGTGATTGCAAATGAATGTAAATATGTGAATTTGTGTCATTAGGTCACTGGTAAACATTCCCATCATCTTAAGTGTGGTAGCCTTATTTATTTTATTATTGCTTATTGCTTTATCATTATCATTATCAACACAACTCTAACTTTTCTCACTTATTAGTACCAGACAGGACTCGGAGTCAGACCACATCTCCATATTTAGCTACCTCACTTGTTAAATCGACTGAACTGCGACTTTTCTAACACATAATACTTTATTATGGAACAAAATGCAAGTTTCTCGATTTAAACAATTTTTAAAAATATAAATAGTAAACATGAAAATGAATTTATCTGTGTTTTCTGATTATAATTTATATTTGTAATTTGTAATAACTTGTAATGTTTATAAAAGTTCATTTATATATAAGACAACATATCTAGAACTTAAACTCTGTACTTCCATTTCCAAATGTTAATAACACCGTAAGATTTTACAGTTCTATACCGTATTTTGTAGCCTAAGGATTAAGTCAGTTATTAATAAAGCAATAAATTATCATAAGTATATGTTTTACTGAATCATAATCAGTATAATCACTGAATGATTATGGAAATAAGGGAAGTGTTAAATCTAAGTTACATCATGCAAATCATATAATCAACGTACATTAGTATTATCTTAATGACTTTGCAACTCATTTCACACTTTTTCTAATAAATATATTTTGAAGATTTCTATTTATTATACATTTTTAACTGTCTTTCGCAATCAAATATTT
Source organism: Periplaneta americana (assembly GCF_040183065.1). Taxonomy (NCBI): domain Eukaryota; kingdom Metazoa; phylum Arthropoda; class Insecta; order Blattodea; family Blattidae; genus Periplaneta; species Periplaneta americana. The sequence continues at coordinate 124,771,480 of NC_091129.1, forward strand.
TAATTCCTACACCTGTTTTTATTTTATGTATACCATGTCTAAGTTGACAGACTGAAACCAATACAAAGTAATAGTTTCGATATTAATATATCTACAAAAGTAACATTCTGGGGTACATAATTAAATATTCAAGAATGACACATTTTCATTTGAATTGCACGTAGATTTATGCTTCTACGAACTTCTAGTTACCTATTACTTACCTAATCTTGTGAGGGTCTCTAGAAGACTTCTGGAAGTGATCCATGTATTCTTTCCACCTGCATGACCGCCGTCCAACCAGTACATATCTTGTATCCTTGAGACAAGTCTCATCATTGTATCATCATCTGGAGTTAGGGTCTTCAAGTAATGGAATTCATAAATGAATTGGTTTAACACTACACAACCTTTACTGAAGCCAATAAGCACCAAATGAGCTTTATCCAAGTTGAGACCTTCTCGCCACCATAACGGAGCCATTTCTTCATCATCCTCTTCTTGTGTCTGCTAAGAAAACAGTACAACAAAATTGCTGTGTTTATAATTTTAGCAAGACAACAGGCAGATTGCAGGGCAAGTAATGCAGTCACATAATCTAACAATATATGCATAGTAGACCTACATTTGCACTGCTTCTGTAACAGTGGAGATAGAACATCATACATTGTAAATGACAATCTGTTTAAATAACGTCTCTGTAATTCTCAGTGAACTAGTGGTTATTACAGTATGTTTACCATTGTATCCCAAGTTCACAAGTTCAAACATGGCTGAGGACAATGAATTTTCATTCAGTGATGATCAAAATTCTTAACACATCTTCCTTTGCAAGGGAAATAAGGACTGAAGTATCGTGTCGTAAATTTTAAGCACATAAATTAATTCTGTTTCGAATAATAGGGCTTCGGGCAAACTTTACTGGTCACCTGTGTACTGATCCACCAGTTTCCTACTTTGTGTGCAGAAATCTCATGAGACAACATCGACAAAGCAGAACATTGAAAAAAATATGAGTGGATGTGGTAAGTCAATAGGCAGCAGGGTATCTTGATCTGCATAGCAAATGAGCCTTCAAAATAAAAAGAATACCATATCTACCACATTTTCTTTTCCATTACAAATAATATATTCCAAAGGTGTATGTAAAATAGTACAGACAACCTTCTGTTTGGAATTTTGAGAACAAGTAAAGTAATGCTATAGAGCAGTGTTATTTAATTTTTTTTTAATAGCGTCAAACTGCTTTGCAATTATGTAAGAATTAACAAAAGACTATGACTGATGTACTAAAATTAAATTATTATTATTATTATTATTATTATTATTATTATTATTATTATTATTATTATTATTATTAGTGAGTAAGTGAAGAAAGAATGATATGATGCTGAAACTGATCAGGAAGAAGAAAAGGAATTGACTGGATCACTGGCTGAGAAGAAACTGCCTAGTGAAGGATGCACTGGAAGGAATGGTGAACGGGAAAAGAGTTCGGGGTAGAAGAAGATATCAGATCATAGATGACATTAAGATGTATGGCTCATATGAGAAAACGAATAAGAAGGCAGAAAACAGGAAAGATTGGAGAAAGCTGGGTTTGCAGTGAAAGACCTGTCCTTGGGCAGAACACTAAATGAAATGAAAACTATTATTATTATTATTATTATTATTATTATTATTATTACTACTACTACTACTATTAACATTAAATCCAGACGTTTGAGATGGGCAGGACATGTAGCACATTTGGGAGAATCCAGAAATGCATACAGAGTGTTAGTTGGGAGGCCGGAGGGAAAAAGACCTTTGGGGAGGTCGAGACGTAGATGGGAAGATAATATTAAAATGGATTTGAGGGAGGTGGGATATGATGATAAAGACTGGATTAATCTTGCTGAGGATAGGGACCAATGGCAGGCTTATGTGAGGGCGGCAATGAACCTCCGGGTTCCTTAAAAGCCAGTAAGTAAGTACTACTATTATTATTTTATACAGTATAATATTATGCACACACAGCATTGCCTATTACAGTAATGTATAAGGTAATTTAGTGTAACTTGTATTGTCACTAAAATGTGCCAATTGTATAGGGTATGATCTGATATAACAAACGAAGTTTTGACTTACGTAGAATTTCACAGAATGATCAACTTATATAAATCAGGGATAATCTGCACTGAGGTTCTATACTAAAACCAGGTTATGAACTGACTAAACAGGAAGTAGTTCGGATGGCGAGAGGAAAGTGCAGGTTAGAGGGGTAGCCTGTGCAGTGATGACACGTTGAGTTAGGGGGGGTGGAGGGGAGAACGAGAACGGAGCTTTTCATTGGACTTCGCATGAAAATGTCGTCTGCTAACGAAAATCTGGCAACGGAATCACAGAGACGGTGTAGCCAGTTCATTTGCAGTACCACGTGCATTACGAGTCGCATTTCGTACCAGCGTCATTAGCTCGTGCTTTCTTAAAAACAGTAATTTTAATTACTAATATTGTGGATAGTGTTATCGAGAACTATATACAGTAGTTATTTTAAACATATCGGTGACAAACGCTGAACGTGCTTTGAATCTTGCGCCACTATGTGGCAACAGAGCTCAGGAAGAGAGCAACAGAACGTTGCTTCCAGTTTAGTCGGTTCATAACCTGGCTTTTAGTATAGCTGATACATCTACTGTCAAGCAGTACAACTGACTTGATGATATGTGTCAGAGGAAGAACAATTGTTACATTAGTGAATTATGTTACTAATCAGCAATGGGGTGGAAAGGAACCAGCCATCCTACTCCATTATCTCCTGGCTTTGTTGTCTCATAAGTGATGCCTTATTGGTGTCACCTATGAGGTTCCAACCAGTCTTCGGACTGCTGACTAAACATGCACACACACGTACAATATTCTAGATTTCCTATATGGATTCAGTTAATGAAAATTGATTTCTATTAACATAAACTCTAATAAAATCATTTTGGCTAATTTATAAGGGGTTCCTCACCGGTCCTTCGCCATCATTAGTGAGAGTTTCCTCTGTAGGTGGCGGTGGTCCTGTAGTGGCTTGTGGAAGGAGTTCGGATGCAGGCATAGTGCGGAGACGCTGTGATATTCCCTGCAGCAGCCGCTCCAGGTGTTGCAGTGCATAATGAGTGGGTGTGTGGTCTGGGGCTCCACAATTGTTGCATGGGACAAAGTTGTCATAGCAACTGAAAGTCTTGAATTCCATCCTATAAAGCACACATAATAACTAGTATTTTCTTGCAGTATAAATGTTAATTACTGATACTGAGTTACAAAAATAAATATGTAGTATAAAATTAGTTTTAATACGTCTCACAGGTTCATGAATGTTATTCAAAAACACCTGAAGAAAATTACAAGTACTGGTCACAATGAGTTATTTGACGATAAATTTTAATTATTAAAAACTCAAGTCTCATAGTGATGTTCTTTTACATACAGTGCTAAATATTAGAAAAAACCAGAGAAATTAACTGTGTGCTTTTGAATCTCTGCAACCTAAGTTACAATAAATTATTCACTTGGACTTAGATAATGTTTTTCATGCTTCATGTAGAACAGACCGATTTTCGATATTAGAAAAAAAATGGCCTGCACAAAACAACATGCACCATTTTATATTAAGGACAACTATTGTGTCAAACCATTAACATGAAATATATATAAGTACATTATTCAAACTGTTGGAATGTATTTTAACACAATAGCACATATATCAATAGCTTCTTTGCATTAAATCATTCGTACTTCACTCTAACAGCTTATTCACATATATAAATGTACATGCATAACTAATAAATACAAAGAAAATATAAAATTCCTTTATTCTGCTTTAAAATAACTTACTTTCACCATGAAATGGCCATCCATAAATTACATAATGTATTCCTGGTTATACTTTAAAATATGCTTACTCTCACACTACCGCTCAGCTATGTAATTTAAGGACAGCTCCCACTAATTCAATAGTAATCCCACATAACATACAAGACAAGAAAAATTTACCACTTGCCTGTTCTGATCCATCTCTGATGAGACAAATTCCATGAATGTTGCAAGTTTAGGAGCAGTCAATCTAATTAGAAGGAAATAACATTACTATACAAGAATTCTTCTCAACATAACAAAAATTAAGAGAACTTCTTCAGTAACATATCATGGAGTTGGACTTAGGATGCATATGGATAAATTCTATTAAAGGAATTTAAAAAATGGGACCAGAAGTAGAGATTTTAACCAATTTATGTCTATTACTAATATAAATTGCTTCAAATTCAGTCCTCAAGATTAATTCTTGGCATAAAATGTAAGACGATGCAAATTGTTCACAATTCATGAAAAAATAAATGTAATTACTGTTTTAAAATGAAGCATTGGAATTTGAAACATCTTGATGCATGTACTCTATCATAATATGAATTAGTTAATCTTTATACATTTTAGCCATTCTTAATTATCTACTAATTTGTGTATATTGGTGTTCAATACTGAAGTTCAACTAATTAAATTATTTTTAAGAAATATTAATTATCCAGTTATGATATTACTTCTGTGTAGGTTCCTGTTCCTGGCATTGGGCTATCAAAACAGCAAGGTTATTTGTTACATATTCATTTAACTTAAACACTACAGTCCCCTACCAACTATTAACCTAAACATGAAACAGCAAAAGAATCAAAGTATCTGAGGTAAAATTCCTCTGCTAAAATAGTTCACGCAATATAGTATATATTTTCAACATTCATATAGTATTCAATTTAAATATAAGATAAATACAAGTGTAAAAGGTTAAGTAATCACATTATCTTTACAATACTGATAAAATATCAAATGTTGAGTAAAACGAATTGGGAATGGTAAAAAAGATTTTAATGCATACCGAAAAATGTTTCTAAATAATCCTCAGTTATCAATAAAGTTTTGTTTTAAAGGACTTCGAACAATTTATTTCTATTCAACTACATGACATTTTATCTGAACTTACTTTGTATCTTAAAAGAACAATTCTAATACGTTCAGTAATCAGAAAGCCATATTTAAAATTGGGAATACTACAGACAAAAAATAAACGGAAATATAATACAGCATTATTGAACTACTACATCACAAAGATAGAACAAAATCATTTTATATAACAACTGTACTAGTCTTAGATTCAACAGTAACCTTCAAAGTACAAGATTAACTTTAACTTCGCCTTATTACTACCTATGTATATAAAACTGATCATCATTTTGTGTCAAGTTACATAACGGATATGCAATGGTGTAGTAGGAGAATATACTCAGGGGCTAAAAGCTAACAAAAATATAAACAAAAGAAAAAAATATTAAGAGAAATTCCGGCTGAATGTCTCTTATTTCTTCTTCCCAACAGATGATTTTGAAGTTCAATGCATGAAACATAAAAAAACTTGAGTAATTGCTGGTGACATTTTTTTTTTAGCCGTGTTCTTTTTGCTTGAGGGAAGAGAATGTGAGGAGCAGGTGATATACCGGTAGTGCTGTATCTATTATAGATAATTTATCACATTTACTACCTACATGAAGGAGCATGACGATGATAATGATGATCGTGGGGATCATTAAACAGTTCATTTGATTGAAATCTGTGTCAATTTTACAAAGCTCATTGAAATCCACACTTTTTGATCGTAAATACTTTCGAATTAGCTCACAATGACTTCGTACTTAATTCTCTCCTTTCTCCGAATTTTTCTGAAGCTTCAAAGTTAAGGTGTATTTTAGCAGGAAATAATTGTAGCTGTATATCTGAAACTTGTTTTCAAAATACTGCACTCAAATAGTGCAATACAATTTCTTTACACAATGAGTAAAAGTGACATAAAACACACTATAAATCTTGACATGTAAAAGTTGAAGTGGTTTCATGAGCACTTGTACATTATAATATGATCATTTCTTTGTGACCGCTCGCACATCTTGTATAGCATGTGGGTAAACAGTCACGAAAAAGAATCGTACTTCAGATGAACTTAGATCTGAAATATGAGCCATTATGAACATTATACAAATACTTAAAAATAGTTTTAACAGGCAGGGTAACTTAATACTGTATACACAATTTTTTGTTCACCAAGGAGTCCACTGCTGTGGAGTAATGTTTAGCATGCCTGACTGTGAAATGAGCAGGCCAGGGTTCAAATCCTGATTGGAATAAATTGCCTGGTTGTGGTTTTTCCCGAGGTTTTCCTTCAACCCATTATGAGCAAATGCTGGGTAACTTTCGGCGCTGGATCCTGAATTCATTTTGCTGGCACTGTGACCATCCTTACACTCAGATACTAAATAACCATAGCAGTTGATAAAGCATCGTAAAATAATAATAAAAAAATTACCGATGAGGGAATAACCTATTCTCAGTTCAATAAAGAAGTTTTAATAAATTTTGCATTTAAGTTGTGTGAAATTATTTTATTCAGCACTTCACACATTAGCATACCTTGATTGAGGTTCTATCCTCTGATCGAGTTTCTGGCTGATATGTACATTCATTATCAGGCAGTACATCTCACTTGACGATATGTGTCAGAGGAAAAACAATACTGTTTGTATATAGCCTATCTGAAGTCTGACTTGTGTAATATGCAGCTAGTCAGCGATGTACGCAATGTAGTGGGAAAGGAACTGGCCATTATCTCCTGACCTAGTTGCCTCATAAGGGATGCCTTCTTGGTGTCACTTGTAAGATTCAGACCTGTCTTCGGATAGTTGACTAAACAAGTGTCAAATGATAAGACATTCTTTGTCTTGGTACTATAATTCTCACTTTGATACATCATTTGCCTATTATACACAAGTACATACCAATTAAATTTGGAAAACTGCGTATGATAAGATTTTCACGACAAATATAACATCAATTAAGATAATATCCACTTTTAGAGGCTGAATTCTCAACTCGCCAATCTGCATTGCCCTAAGTATTATAACCCGACAACATATCTAAACAAATTGATTACTCTAATAAAAAAAAAATTATCCCAGAGACTCCAAATTGAATATTAATGTTCTTTATAACACTATAATTTAAAACGAAATTATATTTCTCTAAAAACCATTTTCTTAGATCATATCAACCCTTTTCAGCACTCTAAATAAGCATATAAATAATAAAATATTACATACTGTTACATGGCTTGACTAATTAATAAAATATGACAATATCTATATAATTTAAAGTGATTATATTTTCTTTTTGCATTAGCAACTGATCATTACATTAATGTTGACAAATATCATCTAGTGTATTGCAAACGTTCTTAATATTTCTGCATAAATAAAGTGAACGTAATACTGCAGTCCACAACTGCTTCTTGCTATTCTAAGCTTTAAAGCATAACAATCCATATAATTATCATCTATTAAATAACTTATTAATTTATCACATGATACACAATGTATTAGTGTCTACTAATTTCGCTACAGTGAACAACAGCTAATGTTTTATTTATTAATAAAAAAACTCAACATAACACTTTTATTTAAAAAAAAAAGTTGATAACAACTTCGATAATGTTGTGTCGTTTGCAGGACTTGAAATAGACGTTTTCACAAATCGGAATGCTCTGTTATGTTCGTGAACATAGTGGTGTTAATGACCAGTGAGATAATGTCGTGCATTACCACGAAATATTTATATGTACATATCAATATTAATATAAACATTTTGGATATCTGTCTTCGAAATTTTCATCCCTTTATCACATTTACATAGATGAAAACCATGAATGGCATGGCACTTCATTCAGCCGAGATTCTGCCGAATAATTGGATAAACACTGGTATATACAAAAAAAAAAAGAGTATTTCATGGTGCCAAATGTTGAAACTGCAGACATGTGAAGCTTATTTCTCTATCACTAACTCACAACTGAATAAACATAAAAACTGTGTGGATTTTCCTTATTAAAATACAGCACACATCACAAATAATTCATAATTCTAGGTCCGAATATTCACTGAAAATTAAAGTTTGTGCGAACTTCCTAATGTGGCAACACTTACGGCCCGAACATAATTAAATAAACATAAAAACTGTGTGAATTTTCTTTATTAAAACACATCACACAACACAAATAATACACTAATTTTTTATTCGAATATTCATTGAAAATGAATGTTTGTGCGAACTTCCTAATGTGGCAAAACTGACGCTCAGTCTGTGGCAATGTGGCAAATTTAAACTTTTTTTTTTTTGGCACAGCCAAAAGTGCCATTGTTTTGGTATTGCCGGTTACGAGAGATTTTATTGTATATATATAAATTAAATAAAATGCATATCTCTAATAATTATTTATTTCAACGTGTATATTTTTACTAGCAAAAGAAAATGATTTCCGATCATATACTTGTGATTGAAACATTTGTTTCACTAAGTCTTTGAACTGGATACTCAGGTCGCAGTTTAAATAATAAGAAATTCCACTTGTTACCTAGCAGTGGCCTATAACATCTGATCATTAGCATGATGTGGAATGATAATCTGTTGCTGAGTCCCTGTCCTTTTAATTTCATTAACGCCGCTCCATTGTTCAGAACCTCAACAATACTCAATACAGGATCAACATAATATTATAATACAATAAAGCAATACTGACAGTGCTGTTGTCAGTATTTTTAACAATTTAATTCACACTTCACGGAAAAATGTATTGAAATATCATACATAATTAATACCTAAATAAAATGAACCGGAACAGAAAGGAACCTAAAATTCACGAACCAGAATGCTGTTCCAATCCGCTTCGGTCCATTTTGAGTCCTCGTCGTTTGAGTAAGTACTGAATTTCTATCACGTGTTACTCAAAATGTGATTACACCAGTATACCTTTATAGCACACACATAGGTCATTATTCGTGATTCTTTGGAATGCTATGGATATTGCAAGAAAGCCGAGATGTGAGACTTACGAGATTGACACACATAAAAATCAAGGATTAGAAGGTAAATTACTTTATTGTAACTACCTAGAAGTCTTGATTTATGTTACTGTTGTCATTTTGTATTACAATGTAGCAGAACATATTACTTTTAAAGGGAAAAAAAAACTAATTCTCTAGTTCCTCTATTTGGGGGCAGGAGATAATGCATAAATTCTGATAGAATTTGATTGATAATCATTTATAAACGTTATCAAGTGAAAGTAATTAAGATAATTAAAATCGGTCGATTAATTTACTAACTTTATTTACAAAATTAAATTTTGCTCCATTTTTTTATTATTCGTAAAACGAAACAAAATTTCAAATATAGGCACACCACATACAATATACTCGTATTTATGGTCGCGGAAGAAAGCTCTCCAAGTACCTGTAATTTTGAGAACTTCAAACTTTGCAATTTATAAGGCGGTGGGTGGCATTAGAAGCATTCAACATACAACTGTTATAATTTTGTGTACACTTCGAGAATGTGAAACAACTTTTCGTTCAGAGCATTGTTAGAAAATGAAATGTTTCTATCTGAGGTAATGTTGAAGGAAAATAGATGGCACTCAATGATTTTTTTATTTTTAAAGAATGATTAATAGCAAGTCGTGAGGAAATTATGTAATATGAGCCAAAACCATCTGATCATGGTTATGCTGGCTGGAACTGTGGAATACATAAATTGTTATATAATTTTGTAAGGAACTAGCCTAAATGTACTTTATCATGATAAATAAGATGGCTGAAAGGAAAACACTACTTAGTTAACAACACAGATGAAATGACACTGACTAGCAAATGTATGAGTATCTACGCAAATTTGCCTAAGGTTATGTTAGTCGATTATGTAAAACGTGTTTCGATTCAAAAGGCTGTTTAGGCAACACAGCAAGTAAAAATTAATAAACCTATGCATCTTTACTTTTGTAACCTACTGAATACCAGACATAATTAGGACAGCATCATAGCATACAAGTAAAAGAAAATTTGTTAGGAATTTTTCACTTTAATATCAATCAGCATGCTCCACTCTTCATATTCTAAGTAAGAATGTTCTGAAAAATAGGCATGTAATACGAATACTAGAGCATTTTTTTCATATTAAATTAAACACATATGCTAACTGTAACATTATTAACTTATTGGTTTACACTATGAATATTATTTTTATTTTCACATTGACCAATACTTAAAGTAATGTTCTCTATTCATAAGAACTCTCATTGATAGAAATCTAATATTTCTCAGTAATGAGCACGCAGGAAGGCATAGACTCAAACACATTAAGCAACCGCTGAAATAAAATCAATTATTTAAAAACTGTAAACTATTACCGAAATACGACGAAACAAACAGAAACTCTGAATGAAAATCTATTCTTGATTAGACTGGTAAGGTGAATATTAAATAATAAAGAGTGCACATTGAAGTCGGATGATTACCCTACTATAATGATATTAATGTAAATGCCTTTCTATTTCTTCACATCGCATCACCTCCCACACTGTTTCCAATCTTACAATTTCATAAAAGTGCATACATGAATTTCTTCAGATTCTATACTATCATTCAGTTTGAGGACGTAGATGGATCTATATCATATCATGAAGAATAATATAAACTACAATCAATAATTATGTAACTTGATGTCATGATGATGCCTTTATAGATATATTCAAACGTAAATGAAGAACGGAAGTACATTCCAAGCTAAGTGGAAAAGTATCCCTGAGCCAGTATTGTATACATTATGTAATTTATGGATAATGTCATAGAAATGACTTCATCTATGGGCACGTTTAGTTTTCACGATGACATTTCAATGGTGTCAGAATAAAGTGCTTCTGCAACTGTACATATGCACTTACGAAAAGTCACGAGCAGATTATTCACATTAAAAGGCAATACATGCATCAACAATTAATGAAATTATACATGTTTATTCCTTATTGTTTATATTAATGTGATGTCAAAATATTTAATATATAATTAATGAACTATTATTTTATAGTCGTCTGCCTTCAACATTGTGTAAGCAAACATTATTATTTAAAAATTATAATTTAGAAAATCGACATTAATATTAATAATTATTGTTCTAAATAGTAACCATACTTGCTTGTTTATAATATGTTACATGTATGTCTGTTGCAGAAAAAAATAAGTTGCAAAAGTGAGTTGAAAGCTATATTTTACTCAATGATTTGAAAATGTACACATGACAGTAGTTATTCGTTCACGAAATCACACCAATTAAAGTGGATATTAAGATTTACTACGAAAAGTGATTTGTCGAATTAATAAAACAATCATACCAAAATCGTGATGAGATTTAAGTCAAATGTCAGGATATCAGATCACAAGGATCCAAATTAACATACTTCAAATGTAGATACAGTACCCTATCTTTAGAATGGTACACTTGATACTATGAAAATTTGTCTGTCTTTAAAATATTTAAACAAGTCGTTGTCTTCCCATTCTGTTATCTCTTTTACAGATGTATCATGTTTCATCATTCTCAAAACTATGTCAAAAAAATTTGTCACATTTAAAGAACCTCGATTATACTCCTTTTGACTACATTAAGACTTTCATACAATAAAATTTAAGTTTCCGGATTCTTCTTTCTTTTCATCCTTATTTCTCTCATCCTATCCTTATACATATTTATCTTTTACTTCAGATCACGCAATAGAAGTCTTTCCCATTTTTTCACTCTGTGGGTAGATTTGTCTTCTCCTTTTGAAGTGTAAATTTTCAAAATTTTAGTTGAATTTATGAACAAAACTACAAAGCTTCATTGCTGAACAGCTGAACATTGGATAACAACATTTTCTGTTATCATTATCATTATTATTATTATTATTATTATTATTATTATTATTATTATTATTATTATTATTATTATTATATTGTTTTTGTTCCCTTGTTAACTCACATATTTAATACCTGTTTTAAAGATTGTAAATGTTTCAAATTATGTACAAAAGCTGTAATTACTACATTTAAAAGTGACAAAAAATTACTTTAAAAACTACAGACTAATCTCTATTCTCAGTAACTTTTCAAAAATTTTCTAAACAAGTATTCCCAAGCACATCACCTTTTACGTAGAACACAAACTAAATACATCACATAATAGATTTACCAAATCCAAATGCACAGTAACCAAATTAATTGTATGTTTAAAACAAATTGCACCTACGAATAATGAAAAAAGTGGACACACTGATTCAATGTATTTCGATTTCAGCAAAGCTTTCGATGTAGTTCCATGTAACAATATCTTGCTTCACAAGGTGGGAAATATTGGTGTCTTTGCAAGTTTCATAAACTAGTTTAAAATGTATCACAGAGACAGACAATCCCATGTACGAATGTTTAACAAACTTCCACATTCATTTAGTTTATAATGTGAAATGTAACAGGCGTCATTTCTAGGATCTCTTCTATTTGTAATTTTCAGAGATGACAACTGTACAAGAATAAATTCTGGCTCTCTTTATTATTCGCTGACGATGTTAAAATATTTTGTATAATAAAAAAAATATTGCCGATTGCCAATTTCTCAATGTGACAATAGTTGCTATTTTAAGATCATATGAAAAAATGGTATGGAAATAAAGGTTTCCAAAACCAATGCTGTTATAAGTTTAATATGGAAAATTACTTCTCTGAAATTCAACAAGGCTATAATTTAAATCAAATCAACAGAACAGGTAAGCTTAGTGTCAAAGATCTTGGGGGATCTTCCTTGGCAGTAAACATAATTTTCTTAAAGAAGTAGATTTCAATTATAACACAGCCATGCAATCAGAATGTCAATTTTTTTCCCCAAGTCTTTCACTTTTAATACATCACATCGCATTAGTGAGGTGGAAATTTGAATATGCATCTGTATCCTGAAATTTGGTTACAACTAACTCGGCAAATTTATAAAATATCCATTGCAAATCCATGTCATTATGCTTGTGTAGATTTCTGCACAATGAATCAAAGAATGGTTAAGAAAAAAATTGTGATTTCTTCATGTTTCACAGTTTACAATTCTGAGGCCAAGATATAGACGCCTATTTTTATTCAAGGTAATACAAACTGTCAATCTTATAAACAATATTCTTATAAGAGGTATGAGAAGTCACAATCTTTGTTACAATAAAAATTCTGACACTCTTTCCCTCTCTCCAAGTGTGTTAGAACTGCCAACTAATATAACATTAATTCTAGCCTTTTTTCGCTGTACGTGTATTTGGAATTAGCTAATTGTAAATTATTTAGCATATTAAACCTATAGTATAGCAGAACTTCATGCAATTGCATGTTTTTTTTGACTTGACATATGATGATCATTTTTACATTCGAATGAAGTGAACTTTATTTTGCTTAACTGCATATTTCGAGGTTTTTCCCTTTTAAATGTATATTTTTATTTTGCATATTTAAATGCATATATTAACATCTTTACGTGTTTTGCCAAATTTATTATCTAATTTCAAAATTTCTCTGCGATAAAAATAAGAATAATTTCCAAGAAATATAAAAATGTCAGAAATAAACCAGTAATTATGTAATTATTGCTGAGGACATGAAATTTCTGCGACGACAATGGATACTTGTCCCTAGTGTTGGATCGTTTTTCACTTTAACATGAGGCTAGCTACTGCTATGTGTACATACTAGTCATGTAAGTGTAATGTTTCAGGAGCCAGGGCGAAAATATTTCACCTACATGTCATTCAGACTTTTACTCTGATTTCGTATAACCAAAAATGAATATGTTGAGACACCTGCGACAATAAAGTCAGGTATTGAGGTCATGGAACTGCTGTGCACTCTGGTTTCACAGAAACAAAACTAAATGTATTTAAACACCTACGACAATGAAGTCTCGTGGGGCATAAATTTTCATTTCAACAAGTTTTACTGCACAATCAAGTGAAGAACCAGTACATGATCTATCTGCTTACGAGTTTAACTGTCTACAAGCCGAAAGAAAAGAGTAGCAGAAAAAAATTTACTGAAGAAATGGGTTTCTGAAGACAAATGTTTTTCTAGTGATGGGAAAACCGTCTTCTGTGCAATACGCCTTCTTAACACTTATTACTTTAAATTATTTTCTTTTATATCTTATTATTAAACCTCTAAAATGTATATTTTACTGCATATATTTCAATTTTTAGTGTATATTTAAACAGATTGTACTGCATCATTGTATGCATATTTTCAGGTTTTTTAGTGCATAAAGTTCTGTAGTTTATTTATTATAATTATCATTCCAGCAATTTGTAAATGTATTACTGACTACTCTTTGTCACAATACTGATTTTAATAAGTAAACAAATTTATTATTATTATTATTATTATCAGTAGTAGTAGTAGTAGTAGTAGTAGTAGTAGTAGTAGTAGTAGTAGTAGTAGTAGTAGTAGTAGTAGTAGTAGTAATGAAATGACTCTGATAGAAAGAAAATTTCATGAAATAAACACAGTTGGTTTTTTCCTAAATTATTTCACATTTAATTAAAACCTGAATTTATTAATCACTTTAACTGATTTGTGAAACATAAATGATGTACTGGTAATATTATTCTTAAGGTCGTCATTTTCATTTTGAAGCAAATTTTCAGGGAAAATATGTTGCTCAAAAATAAAAGATATTCTCATAATCTAAAGCCTATATATAATAATGAAACCATACATAATGATGTAAAAAAAAAGGAAGAAAATCGTTAAGAATTGATTTAGTAAATTATTTTATGTTATTTGAGTGAATAGTAGTTATTCACATATGCTATTCACAGTTGCAAGCAATTCAGAAGTTTCATTATTGATAATTAGAGCCCGGATGTTAAAGCATTTATTTTGGTTAAAATAGGCAGACATATAGGCACTAAAAATAGTAAAAATAGACAGTGAAATAGGCATTTATTAATCATGGAAACAGACAAAAAAATTAGACAAATACTTAATAAACTATCCTATACGGTACTCACTTTCCTTGGTTACATGTCACAACAAGATGCTTTTTTAAGATGTCAACTGTCATAGTGAGCCGCCTGTCAGAGAGAATGTTTTTCATGGTAGAAAAAGATCTTTCTACTTCTACTGAAGTGATTGGAGCAAACTTAAAACAACTTATTTCAGAAGGACTGTCCCTACTTTCTTTCAGAGATCGGGAAAAACCGACTGTGTATTGTCTCAAAAAGAGGGATGCGAGACTTTAAAGTACGCGTGACTTGTGCATGCAAGTGACAACAATAACGGGACCTGGAGACTTGCTTTTAATACTTCCCTCATCCCCATTCTTTCGCTGGTAAACCCCGAAGTGACCTGAGCACTGAGGGTTATACTGTTCAAACATCTTTGTTAAGTGACATAAAAGATGGAATCAGTAGGGGAAAAAGGTTATTACTTCTTGGAAATATATGTATTGCTGGAGAATAGGATTCTCAGCAAGTGTTTGTGTGAGGTGAATATATATTTTTAATTTGTACAAGCATTCTTTTTTGTTTTTTGATATAATTTATATGTGGTTTATTTTAAATGCATTAAAATATATAAAATGTACAATAAAGACGTAAAAAGGCTAAAAAAAAAAAAGCATTTAACTTTAAAATAGGCAATGGAAGCTAAAAAAGACAAATAAAAAAATTAGGCCTATCATCCCCAAATGTGTGGAAACGTGTTTATCTCTAATAGGTCTTTCATACGTAAAGTCAGTTTAAAAAAGGCATTTTGCCTAACATCCTGGCTCTATTGATAACAAAAAAACTTAGTTTCATATTTTTTATCTCTGAGACTGCACACTAAGCATGTAACTTCAATTTTATAAACCCCTTTCCCTTTATGGGTGAATACTGATAATGTTCATGTCCATCAAATTTATATCCTACGTAAGTTGGCATGCGTGGTTTCTTCTTTTAAACATAATATTTGTGATTTCAGTAGATAAGGATTACACAAAATATTCCTGTACCAGTATTTCTTTTCAAGATACTTTGTGCAACAATGAGAAAAATGACGTAAGCTATTTGGAATGAAATAAAATAAGCTGTGCAAACTATACGTTCAAACACAAACATGATGATACTATGTACCTTTGAATGCAGAAAGATACAAGCAGATACAGATGTCATTCACTCCCGTGGATGTGTGCTGTAAGGGGGCGAAGATAATTTATTGGGGAAATTGACTGAATTACTGTATATGGACAATTTCTGTGTTTACTAAATTAATCTGTTACTCTGTTTATCAAAGAATTAATATTCCTGTCAAAAATTTTGTATAGAATAAATAAAACTTGTGTAAGGATTACTTATTTTTGGTTTTTGTTTGTGACAACCAAATTTAATAAATACAAAACCACACTTACAAATATGGAAGGTTAAATAATGGACAAAACCAAAAAGGAGGAACAAAATTATTAGCGATATGTGCTTGTGAATGAATACAATTTAATACTATAGTACCAATTAAAATTATTTTCTAGTGTTCACAATCAAATTTGTAATTACGGAACTATGACTATAAAAAATTAACTGGCACTTTGTACACTAAAGTGCAAAATAGTTACTGTACCTTAAAGTTAAATGTGTAATGCACAACACTACCAAAAAAATTTCCACGAAAAGTCATAACAAAAAAAAAAAAAGTATTGAAAGGCAATATTGCTAACAATTTTAAGGAAACTGACTTGTATATTATGCAAATCTGGCTTTCAGGTAATAGCTTCCTGTGAAGCAGACTTGTATAATTTCAAGGGAAAAATTGTTCCGGGGCAAGCATCAATCCTGGGACCCTTTGCTTAGCGCATGAATGCTCTACCGATTGAGCTACCTGGGAACCATGCACGACACCATCACAATTTTTCCCCTTATATTCACACAACACAAATGGGCTGACAAGACGCCAGAAACCCAACTTTGAGAGCACACAACTCTTACAGCACACATTATGTATGTCAGCAATACAGTTCACAATAAAGTGTCGACCTCTTACTTCAAGAACAGTCCTTCCCTATGTTGCCTAAACAAAATGGAGTTTAATACAGAAATTTCACCTTTTGCACTTCAGACCAGTATTGTTGCTATTTCAAATTATTTTCATGATTGGGTTTTATATCGGTGTCAGTTAAAAACCGAACTAGGTCTATACATAATAATAATAAATTTAATGAAACAGAATACAAAAGATAAAAAAATTATCTTTGTTATGATTATAATAAATGAAGACAGACCTTAAAATGTACAGTTCCAACACCACCATTACAGATAAAAATTGCACTAGGTCTTTTACCTTAAAGCGCCAAATTTTTTGTTGAGATGCGAATAATTACATTGATAATCATCTGTTCTTTATTCAATGTGTATGTAATGGCTTGCAAAGTTAATTGTACGAGTATGTTATTCTGGGACAATTTTGAGACCTATCTTTGGAAAAACGATATTGCACTATGTATATAATCACGTATAAAATCATTGCAAGCAAAATATAATGAAAGGGCATGATGTTTGTGACAAAAGACAACCAATCACATATACTATTTCAATAATTTACGATTTCAGCTTTAACTTCATTCTACTTAACTAGTGCTTTTGGTACAACATAAAAGCTTTCAAACATCAACAAAAATGACACACATGAAATAAATTCAATATGTGGGTAACGTCCCATGTTCGTTACGAATGAAGTGTCAGGCAATGTACACTCTTTGACACGAAAAATGGTCGCTCTCCTGTAGCGTGAATTTGTGAGTGTCCGGGTTAATGCGAGATTCACACGGGGAAATATTAAGCATCGATGTCCGAGGATGAAGACAAGTCGTAGCAGAGACATATCTATGTGTCACGAAATGGCATATTCCCTATAAAGCCTTTATGACTTAGCAATAGAGCTCTTTCTTCTCGTTAAAAAGACAGGGCTTCGAATCTCTCTATGTAAAACGCATGTGTGTAAAAACAGCACACACAATGATTCCTGAGCTATTTCGGGGTGGGACTTAGTCTACGAACAGCAACCAATTTCCGTACCAAAGAGTGTACATTAAAGATTGAAAGGGCCAATGATATGAAGTTTACCCCTTTCCCCCAATGGCACGGCCCTTAACTTGCAGTTATTTGTCTTAACTCTATGAGCATGCTCACAGATGTTGCTAGTGATGAGAAGTGTAGACCAGCGAATAGGGATTATAAAGAATGGACACTGAGCGAATTTTCCTGTGTTTTGTTTCTCTGTGTGCCAGCGGTTAGTTCCACTTTCAAGCACTAGAGGTAGTGAAATCGAGCATACGCTAAGATAATAATTGAGAATAGAGTTGAGACACAGGATCCAAACATCGCCTACCTCATTGCATAATCCAGTAACGCTTTGCTTCAAATAAATTCAAGTTGACAGCTTTTCCTTATTTCTCAGTGACAAACTAGTTGTAATAATAATATTTTATATTTCAGATATCATAAATTATATTATAAAATAATATAATACATTATAAACTTAAGTATCGAATTCGTTTAATATTTGTATATAATATAATATAATATAGGCATATGGTTTTACTTCTCGTAAGAGTTTTGTTTTTCCATTTTCAGCGCTATCAAATCATTACATATTTTAATTGTTGTTGGGGTCAACGTCTCAACTCTCATTATAAAGGAACTCTAGAGTCTAGACATTACAGTTAATGAAGGATTTATTATTTTATGGATCCAATTTATTTTATTTGAGTACATAATGTACCTAGATGTATTATGTGTTATATTTCCGCTGTGTCGACTGCTAGCTGTTGTGATGTCAGCGCCAACTCTAGGGAGAAAGCAGAATCTGTCGCTCTAGCTGGCTTGAAGGTCACTGAAATCGGTCCGGCTACATCAAAGGTACCGACACGAAGTGTCCATTCTTTATAATCCCTATTCGCTGTGTAGACCACTTAGTTCGTCAGAGACTATCAAAGAGCACCACAAGTGGTGGATCTACATTGCACTCATGATGATGATGATGATGATATGATGACGACGACGATTGAGAATTGCTCAGATATCACAGGGGAACCGGAGTACTCAGAGAAAACCCCTGTGTTACCTAGACCACGGACTTGCCCAGCAAGTTATATGTAGATTCAGGGTGAAATGAGATTTGAATCCGGGGTCCTTGGTTTATAAGGTCAAGGCATTAGCACTAAGGCATTATGGAAGTCAAAAATGTAATTATTTACATATCTTTAAAATAATTGCAGACTATTAAGTGAATATTTACTTTAACATAACCAGATTGTAAAATTATGACTGGAAAACAAATGATTTAATAGTGTACTTCAGTATTTTACCACCAATATGTCACACGAGAATTATTAGAACCATAAAAATATGCATATAAAAAGCATCTTTTTGATGTGTAGTACGTGTAAAATTATATCCTCATTATTTACAAGTGACAAAAAAAAAATAGCAGAACACAGGCAACATTTAAAATTAAAAAGTAAAAGTTCAGATATTTTCGAATAATTGAATATATTATTCCAATATCAATTTGAAACTAAGTAATATAAAACAAACATGGCTACTTCCAGTTACTGTTACAGTACACATATAGTGAAGTAAACATTAGACAAATTTTACATTTTATCCATTCCTAATGGCCAAATATCTGTGTATATCATATTACAGTAATCATTTTATATAAACAAACTTACAGCTTAATTATGCTCTTTTCTTGAAAAAAGCTACTCTGTTTTCTCGTTTCTTAACATTTTATTCTGAATAGAGCTATTTAATAAGTGTTGTTATATAAATGCTTACACTGGATTCTGAATCTCTGAAATTGATTTCTGATGTCACATTAAATTGGTAAACCTTACACAAGCAAATATGGTATACTAGAGAACAAAATATTATCCTCTCCTTTAGTATTCTGCACATAAATTATTATTATTATTATTAACAAACTATTTATCTTCAAAAAAATGTGAACTGAATTTATGAATTTTCAAACAGCATAACTGCACAAGTTTAAGCACTGCAAAATGCACATTTTACCTGTACACCATTGACTAAATAAACCTGAACCAAAAATTACTTATTTTTCTGCTACAGGGATGCACTTAACATGCAGTTAATCATATTTAGGCACAACATAACTACTTAAAAGTAAACCCTTTATTTCAAACAGATATCAGCTACTTCTGAACAGCTGTGCTCCAGTCAACATGCATACAATGTAATATATATTCGGTTTCATTGTTTGCATAACACAAATAGTTTATGGAGAATTCTTGTTAAGAGCTAACTGAACTACCAAATACTTTAAGACCTAAAATATGGACAGGTAGAAAGGTATTAGTCATAAATGTTCCAAAATACCATCATTTCATCATTAAGGAATGGTGTGAATGACATCATGGACATGTATATGAATTAACAGAAATCTCCAGTCTGATGCCATATTTTTTTGCAATACTGAATTACCGTCCATAGAGGAAGAGATTTCTAGATCTGTTTTTGAAGTGATGCTTTAAAAATTTTGGTTGAGAGTATAACAGAGCTAGTGACTTATACCTGAATGGAGGAGGAAGAGGAGGAGGAGGAGAAGAAAAAAAAAGGAAGAATTGTCCTTTGAATAACAGATTTGTACGTAAATATGAAGTAATTAAAAAGTAAATAGCACAAAATTAATAATTAGCCTAATTCATTCTAATGGCCAGTTTTATCAATCTTCGTTATCATTATAACATACTGTTAAATTATTTAATGACATGTTAGTCAGTTTTTGTGTTTCACCAAGCATCATTATTGCTAACATGTCTTCAAACTCATCGTTAATTTATTAGAACCTACTTGTTGCGTTAAAACTGTAACAACACATTAAGATGTCAAAAACATGGCAGACATATTCAAAGCTGAAATTCTTTATATAGAACTTCACCATAATGACACACTTGTATGTGGTAATAACACTTGGAATAATGATTTTGAAGATTTAAGTGACAAACAATTTCGCGAAAGGTACCGATTAAAGAAACAAAATGGTAATAATGACTCTAGAAGGAAGTGAAGATAGGTTAGAATAGAGATGTCGAAGTGCCTGTATTACGTGCTCACATTACAAGCAATACAAATCCAACAAGGTTCACTTTTTTAGCAAGATAAAGTACAATCATCGCTCTTAAGGAAATGTTGTGCGGGTTCTTGAAAGCACACAGTGCAGGCGCTTTGACATCCCTGAATTAAAATACGACAGATAGGAATAACCCACTAAAGCCTCTTCAACAGATTCTTCTCGGATTATGATTTTATGTTACGGGAAGTTTTAAAAAAGAATTGGTGACATGAATGGGGTGTCAAAAGATATATCTAGATAAGCAAATAGAGTATTAAACATACTACAGTGAAACCTGTTCAAGGCGGAAGTGACATGGTCCTAATTTTTTTTCCGTTGTGGACAGGTTTCCGTATTATTCAGGTGTGACAATAAAATGGAATATTTTGTCATTCATATACATGAAAAACAAAATGGCATACCGCAAACTGCAAGAAGTACAAAATATTCCATTTAACACTCATCACATTAAATCAGCTTTGTGTCGCTTATTACGTTGAGAATCTTCTTGATTAAAATCTCATTTTCTGTATAAATATTATCGTAACTCACTCATTAGTCATTAAACATTACTAAAGTTTACTAATCTCATTATATTTAATATCTAACACTATACTCTAATACTGTACTGCATATCACTGCACATTATTAATTAATTAGACTAGGAGCCATCTATTAGAAGCCTTGAATTCTGGTTTATTTAATTTCCTTCCCAGTTCAATAGCTTGCTTTGCAGAACAGATCCAGAAATTGGCTTGTTCTTTGAAAGGTCATGAAGAACCCACTCTCACGACAGTTCATTTATTTTCACATAAACAGTTGCTTTCTGGTTCCTTTTGTGTCACCAATATTGGCCGCACACCACTCACTCATTATGATCTTTATTTTTTAAAGTGTCACACCTGAGTTTTCCGCAACTGTACTTCAATATTATTTCACATAGACTTTGTTTCTAATTTTCCTTTATCTGGATAACTTTTACTTCACCACTTAATGTTAATGCCACATTTTATGCAACTTCCCCCCCCCCCCGGAAATCACTACACTTGCGCTCAGTTTAGCTACGACAGTATACGAGTGTGAAGGATTGAAAATCTTTGAAGGGACTCGTCTGCCTAGTCAACAGGGTAATCAAATTTATGACCGACAGGCCAACACACCCTCGTACCATCCAGAATTTTGCAAAGAAAACTTGTTTTTATCTTAGTGACCTACATATTTCGTATATTCCTTGAAATTACACGCTGTTTCAAAATATAGTTACAAAATATAGTGTGTCCAAAATATTGTTTCCGTTTTGAACAGTAGCAGATAGTTTCCGTTTCCACGTTGGACAGTTTCAGTTTTATTCAGGAAAAATTATATATAATACATACAAATTTCGCCAGGACCAATAAATTGTTCCGAAATAGACAGGATTCCGGATTATTCAGGTTACAATTTGAACAGGTTTCACTGTGTTTCATATGCAAAGCACTGCATAAGAGAAACTGTAGTTAGATGGCCAAGGTCAATACACAATAGCACAACATTCCAAAGATGTCACAGGAGATTGCCTTGCCTTTTGAAATGGGAAAGAGTACAAAGAGGTTTACTTTAGGAGATGACACCCCTTAAAATCCTACTTAATGACATCTCTCCTGAATCCTACCACACAAGCAGAGCGAAATTATAATAGGACATGTAAATCTACAAGAAATACTATGGAAAAGCAGTAAGCGATATGAAAGGGCAATTTTCTGTCCTGAAGTTAGGCCTAAGATCAAATGCTAAGAATGCTATGAATAACTGTGCAACAGTTTTGAAGCTGTCCACTTTATCGTCCACTAAAGTCTCGTTCGATTTTCTTTGAAGTCACCATAAAAGAATTTTAACTGTTGCACATTTCTTTTATTTACATTTGGAAAGTTATTAAATTCGTTTTCAGATTTTTCCAGAGTCTCTTTTTTTTAACATTATTCCATCTGTTTTTTTCATTTTTAATTATGCTATGTCAGCATATTTAGGAACAATAAAAAGAAATAAGGACTTTACAATGTTCTTAAAATTACCCGTTTGTCTATCATTGTTTCCTGGCGACAAACAAAATAAAGTTGACTTAGAAAGCATATTGTGATAATTCAGATTGTCAATGTTATAATACCATATGATACAATATAATATTGTGTTATTTATTCAGTCATATGACAAATCAATTTTACAAAAACTAATGACACTTATCCATATATGTAGTCATTATGTTCTATACAATGAAAATTACGAACGTTTTCGCCCTTTGGGCATCATCAGGCTCTATCCAAAAAACCTTGAAAATCCTAAAATCAGGAATAGACACAAAATTTATAAATTCTGCAAAGGAATATTATATTGCAAAGCAGATTCAAAGAGATAACTGTATTCTTATTTGACTCAAATCCGGAATCCCCTATATAACTTTTAATCCCACCACAACTCAATATCCTTCCGCGTAAGCTTTCTACGTAAACACAATACGACGTTCGCGTCACATCAGTCGGTGAATTCGGTGCAACAAGGTCATCTCATGTCATCGTATGTTCACATAATTAATATATTTCCATACTCCAAATTTACATATTTTGATATTAAAGTTTTCATTACAGATAAATACCACTTCACAGAATATTCGCAATGAAAAATCACAAAACAGCTTGTGCAATACACACGTTTAAAACGTGAGTACATTTGACAATTAATTTGACTATCATTTTCACGTTTGTAGTTTCTCTTCTTTTACTATATTTATAATATATATTTCAGATACAATTCACCATCCAAGTCAAACCATTGAAACAAGATCGACATATATACATCAGTATTATGAAGTTTAAATGAGGAACATTACTAACAGTTTCACAATTTTATGTATCATCGCAATGCAGTTACAGTTTGTAATTTTAAGCATATTAAGTCTGTACACTATTTTAGACATATCATAAGTTAATTTTATACAGTTCATTTTAATTAAATTATCATTGTATTTTACCACAGAGACCAGATATAAGATATTATACAAAGAGCCTGATGATGCCCGAAGGGCGAAAACGTTCGTAATTTTCATTGTATAGAACATAATGACTACATATATGGATAAGTGTCATTAGTTTTTGTAAAATTGATTTTTCATATGACTGAATAAATAACATAATATTATATTGTATCATATGGTATTAAATAAAGTTGGCTGGAATCATATGTAACCAATCAAATTCGCAATGTTGAAACCATGGTCGTATGAGAAATGTAACAGGCAAGATGCAAGTACGAAATTCCCATGTTAGTAAACACATGTTAATTTTAAAGAAACGAGACTTGGTGAAAAGGTCAACTTTTAAAGATGTTAAAATTAAATGACCCATTTGTTGATGAGTCATTTGTGCCGATTTAAAGCAGCTTGGTGAAACTGGTCATTAGACTTGTATTTTTAAATTTCAGAAAATATGGAAATTAAATTACACTGTAAGTTTTTGAACCAGGCTCTCTGATACTACATCCTATGAACCATGATGCATCTATCTTCAAACATTATGCAAACTTCCTGTGCACTGCTTACACAAATGTGCCTCAATGGCTAATTCATAAGCAGAGAACAAGCAACACTAAATTTACCACATATCTACTTATGCCTTGCAATTTATCAATTAATTTATTTAACAATAATACTGGAGGACAGCTACACAGTCAACAGTCAACCAGTCCCATTTCCAACTGCTGCAAGAATGAAACACTAATAATGTAATGCAAGCAAAATATCTATGAAAATAATATGGCTTACCTTGATGGTCTCACAACTACGATATGGCTATCAGGAAAATATGTGTGCAGTAACATAGCTGTACTTTCTAGATTCCACTTTACGTAGTTCTTGTTATCTCTGTGATTTTCCATGTTTTCAGGAAAGTCCTATAATAACAAAAAGATTAATTACGCATCTTAGGAAGGGTAGAGTGCATTAGTAAAACTCATTACGGAGTTAAATTATGATTACAATATTTACAATGACAATATTTGTGACGCCTCTGAGTTATGACACTAATAATAATGGATAAGATCATCTCTACACACCATCCTCACCCTTTTGCACCCGTATTCTACTACTGCTTTTATATTTAAGGACATAGATTTTTAACGTGTCTTAGACTACTTATTTACATGTGAGAATTTTAACGTGTCTTAGACTACTTATTTACATGTGAAGATTGTTCTAAATGAGATATGAATTTTTAAAAATTCCTGATTCACAGTCAATTGCCTACGTAACTACTTGTAGTAATAACGAGTTGCAATAAGAAACAATCGAAATACATTTCGTGTGTAGAATTAATTTTAGAAAATATTTAACTTATTATTTTCCGTTTTATGCACCGTCTTTACGTAAGAGACCAAAAATTTGCTATATATTGCATTAAATTTACCTAGCTTCTATTCAACGTTACTGATGAATACCAAATTTGGAAACAAAATGTTAAGTGTAAGAGTAAATAATTCATTTTAATATCATCTTGTGTATTTAGCCAAATTAATGTTATAGAAGAAAATATCGACAGATATTCTGAAACAAATATTTATATTCATAATCTAAATGAACAAAGTAATAAAAATACTACGCAAAATGCTTACATTATATAAATTTGTAACACTCAACGAAATTTTCTCCTTCCATACAAGCACCTTATTTAACACCTTTCTAATGTGGGTAGCAACTCAACCCTCAAGAACGTACTAACAAGGAAAGCACTAATACAGTTGCTAGAATGTAAGAAGTATATCTGGCTTTGAGAACTGTTAACAAAGTACAAATCTGTAGTGCTCGGGAAAAGTGGCACAAGTCAAAAATTTTAATTTTACAGGAGAAGGAAAAAAACTGTCTTCACACTGGTTTATGTCGATTTGATTTTTTTCTGTATTAATTATTGTAATGGGAAAAATACTTATCTCTTTTCCCAAG
Organism: Periplaneta americana; assembly: GCF_040183065.1. NCBI lineage: Eukaryota > Metazoa > Arthropoda > Insecta > Blattodea > Blattidae > Periplaneta > Periplaneta americana. The sequence goes on from NC_091129.1 coordinate 124,797,484, forward strand.
CGAGCAGATGTTCCGTAAGTTGTCAATAAATTAATAAAAAATGTTTGTGGAAACTGACTTACACCACTTTTCCCAAGCACTGCAGAAATTATATTTATACTGGAAATGCAGTTAACACTAAATGTTAACACCAAGAAGTAAACTATTTTTAATGATGGAAAAGATCGCAGATTCACGGATTTAATTCAAATATGTTACTTCAAAATACTAGTCTATTATTACCCAACCTCAAATCCGAGCCATTATTTATATGGGTAGAAGTATTTTTCTTTGACCTGATGCATTCATGTAATGCAATACAGAATGATTCAAGAAGTTTCACGAACACTTACAGATCATATTCTTAGGGTTCAATTTCAGTAAAAAGTTAAATGAACATGGGCTAAGTTACAGTACTGTAACAATTCGAATCATAAAAAAAGAAGTAGGAACTGTCTTAACTAAGAAAAAATAAACACAAAATATCAAAACAAACTCTTGGAAAATATGTAATTAAATCACTGCTGGCCTTAACTCCACCAGAATAAATAAATAAATAAATATAATACATAATGTTGGAAGCTTTCGTTTTCAAATTATACGGTACCATTTACACATTTAGTCTGGAAAAAAATGTATTATCGATTTTTTCACAGAACATAAAATGACAAAGGATGCTTTATGAAGGGTATGTTTGTGTCTAGCAATTTGTTCCCTGTGCACAATTTTACACTAAATTTCCAAAAATGTTATTTCAAATGCATCTGACTGACTGGACAGATGCATATAAAATGCCCAGGACTTTCAAAGACAAAGACACAGAGTCTTTCAGCTGGTCATAGAGCACGCCCATGTATTCTGGCTTCGTTCAAAGGCACAGTCAAAATGAACTCTTTTGCTAAATGCACCGATACAAACATCCTTCCTTATTACTTTGAGTGAATAACACTGGCTTAAGTGAATCAAATTAATCTGACTATCCTGTTTGCATAAAATCAACTTGCAATATTATATATTTGTTTCTTGTGAAAGTGACCTTAATATCCATCCATCCACCCGCTCACCCATCCATCTGTCCATCCATCCATCCGTCCGTCTGTCCATCCATCCATCCACCCACCCACCCACCCACATAATCAATCTTACAGATCACGTAATTTGCGTTTCTGAAGGCTAACAATAAGAGATATTAACTAAAGTGCATTAACCTTAAACTAACGATATTTTTAGAAAGTTGAAAAAAAAGTGACATTACGTTATTTTAAGCCTTAGGGTACAACGAAATTTGTTATGCAGTAACTCTTATATTTATCTTCTTATCCTTTTTATTTAAAGACTTGGAAGGGAGCAGCACCACTTTTTAGCAATAAGGGTGTATTAATAATTATTGATGTTAAATAATTATTAGAAAATGTATGTAGTTCTTCACCTATTGATTTTCTAATAATTAGGAATAGTAGAGTTGGAAACATCAATCTGAATAAACCCTCTCATTACAAACCTGCACATCACCTCCAAAGAACACAACTGCCATATCTTGTTCTGCCCTCACTGCAGGGTGGCAGTATACTACATCATTAATACGTCCATCATAACCAGTAACACCGCACAAACGGACAGGACAGGCTGGAGGGGGTGTGCCCAGCATCCTCCCCTAAAAATTAAAACCATTGTCGAAATATTTTCAAAATTGCATCTCAAAATAAGAACTATCTCTAATTTAATTAACACAATACACCAAAAATAACATCAGACACAATCACAAATACATTTGTTCACATAGCAACAAAAGAGCAAACTTCTGACATTCACATTTTGTTATAAAGTTGTAGAATTACAATTCAGTAAACATGTATGCAGCCAATGTAAAATGTTTCAAGAACAAGTGGACAGCATCAAATACTTAGGGTGTACTACTACATAAGCTGCTGCCAGGAACTCAAAAGGAGGATAGCAATGACCAAGGAATAGAAAAAAGGAGCACTCGCATGCCAAAGATCATATTTGATGAAAATCGTGTTATGTTGTCTGTGCGTTAAACAATTTGAAGACAATTGAATGACTTACCGAAGTGAAATGTAATCTATAATTCGTTTTTTGAAAGCTATGAATAGACGGCCATATGACATTTATCGCCATACATTTGAAATGTATGGTGAGAAATGACAATTGATGTCAAGTATAGGAAATTGGTTCGGATGTTCAAATGTTTTACAATTAGATGGAAACAAATGGATAGTCCTTCATATATCACGGATTTGAAGCCGAATGATTTTCATCTGTTCCTGGCTGAATGACCTCAAAGATGCAGTGCAGAAGTAGCTATCATCATAGGAGGCCACATTATGTAAAGAGGATACACAAAAAGAAACTTGTTCCCTGCTACATAAGTGCCTCAATAACACTAACTGCTATGTGAAGAGGTCGATCTTTTCATCGTCAAATAGTACAGTGGAGCTTCAATTAATGTTAGTAATGTGCTAGAGTGCTAAGAACATTCAGAGTTGCCGCCACTGCTCTTACAGTTAACTATTTCTTTATTTTCTTTTTATGCTAATATAGTTTCATGTCGTTAATTTTACACTGACATTATAAGACGTGCGTTTGTATTATTATTTTTATCGATTATCGTCGTTTGAATGCAGCTACGGAATTCTACAAACTCCTCTAAGCAACAACCATACCCAAAAACAACGCGCAAGGGTATGACCCCTCAAACACACAAATCCTACCTATCCTGCATAGTGAAGTACAAACTGCCATCAATGAACTGAAAAAAGGAAAAATGTCGGGGGAGGACGGGATACAAAACGAAGTATTAAAAATAGCAGAACCACACATTACACCCATAATCTCCCATCTATTCACCAAAATCCTGGAGTCAGAGGATATCCCAGACCAATGGAACACAAGCACGATAATATTACTCCACAAAAAAGGTACTAGGGATGACATAAATAACTACAGGCCTATAAGCCTTATGTCGAACTTATACAAACTGTTCACGAAAATAATTACCAGAAGATTGACAAAAGTGTTGGATGAAAAACAACCACCAGAACAGGCAGGCTTTCGCAGAGGGTTCAGCACAGTAGACCACCTACAAACGATAAATCAATTGATCGAGAAAGCAGAAGAATTCAACATGAACATTTATCTTGCCTTTATTGACTATAGTAAAGCCTTTGATTCTGTGGAACATTCAGGCATAGTACAAGCACTAACAACACAAGTAATTGAAGCAAAATATGTGCGAATATTACAAAGGATCTACAACCAAAGCCGCGCCAAAGTCAAAACTGAAATAGAAGGAAAGCCATTCAAGCTGGAAAGGGGAGTTCGTCAAGGGGACCCAATATCACCCAAGTTGTTTACGAGCATGATGGAACATATATTCCAGAAACTGAACTGGAACCAAGACTGGGGTATCAACATAAACGGAAGCTATCTAACAAACTTACGATTCGCTGATGATGTGGTCCTATTCAGTAAAACTCCAGAATTACAAACAATTCTCGAATAACTACATGAACAAAGCAAAAAAGCCGGTCTCACACTAAACAAAACAAAAACCAAACTAATGTCAAATGGTCCCCAAACAGCCACACTAATAGATGGAGAGACACTAGCATATGTGAACGAATATACATATCTGGGGCAACTGATTTCATTTCAAGACAAAATAGAAAAGGAGCTGAGACGGAGAATCTCCCTAGCCTGGAAAGCGTTCTGGGGCCTCAAGTTCATACTCCTAGACAGAAAGATAAGCCGGAAAATAAAATTTCACACCCTAGAAACGTGTGTATCCTGTGCTATTATATGGATGTCAAACATGGTCGCTAAGATCACAGCAAAAGAACAAACTTCAAATATGTCAACGAAAAATACAGCACAAAATCTTAGGAATATCCCTGCGAGACAGGATACCAAACACCACAATCCAACAACTAGCACAGACAACAGACGTCGCACAAACAGCCACACAAAGCAAATGGAAGTGGGGAGGACACATTGCCAGACTACAAGACAACAGATGGACCTACAAAAGTACTGTTTGGGACACACAGATTGGGCAAAGGACGCAAGGCAGACCAAGACGCAGATGGGAGGACATCTTCAAAGATCACGCAGGGCACCAATGGTCATGGATAGCAAGGGACAGAGAAGAGTGGAAGTCACTAGGCAGACAACTGAGCAACGACTAGAACAGCAACATGCAAGCGTCATTGTTTGAGGGAAGTTTAATAGTGAACAGTGAAAAGTGTAGTGTCAAACAACATTATACCTAACGAACAGCACTGAACCTAACATGGAATAGCTCGCCAAGTTAGGAAAACTGAGCTAACCCTACCCAAGGGTAGGAGGCCTTTGCCCTTCATGGGACATATTGGGCTATTTCATTTCATTTCATCGTCGTTTGTTTCAACAAGCTCTTCTAAGTTTAAATTCCATACAAGCCTCATATAAACACAAACAAAGGCAACATTAGAAACTTGTTGCTAGGGAAACCATTCTTCATAACATAAAACTATACTGAAATAGACTCATTACAGTGCAGTTATTGTTATGTAGTTACCATTACAGCGCAGTTTTGCAAAGGCTTTGAAATAATTTTGCTCTAAATTTTCAATGCAAAATATATTGTACAGTATTTGCAATTTTAAAAATATGATCATGCAAAAAATTGTTGTACAATACACATTTGTGAAGTGCATTACAAAATTTCTTTTCCTTAATTTTGTAAAAAATTCTTCCCAACCTTGTATCATAATATATTATTGTAAACGTCTCAATTGCATTATATTGTTTACATTATAATTGAAGAAAAACTTAAATATATATTATACAGGAAAATTTAACACACAATTCACTGAGAAATTATATAGAACAGAGTAAATATAGTTTTTATTACTACGCAGGCAGCTCAAGTGTTTTCTTCTTGAGAAACATATTGCACTTAGGAAAGCAGAAAAGCAAAATAAAAAAATTGAAATGCTGCAAAAATCAAGAGATTGCATTTACTAGTATAAGAGGGTTGCTATAGAAACGCAGAGTAAAGCTAATGCTAAAGTTGATTGTTTATGAGTTGCACATGTTGGCGAATCACGCACTCAGCAAACTCATAAATCAACACTGATTGGTCCCACTTTAGTTGTTAAATTCTTATCCAATTTCTCTAAGACCTAAAGTCACAGCACAACCTTTCTTTACACAATATTATCCTCATAAATTAATTAGTACATTCTGTGTAAACCTAATAAGCGTGATTAGAAAGTGCCTTTAATAACATTTTTAAGAAGTCTAAAACAAATTGTATACATTCGCGAGAAGTGCCAGTCAACATTGTCAAATGATAGGATCAAAACACAATGGGTATATACAGTAAGTATCTAAACAAAAAATTAATATTGCTGATGACAGTTTTATAACAAAGTAATTTATTACGTGAAACTTACCAACTTACTGGTACCTTCTTGTGTCCAACAATGGAAAAAAGAAACAAAACAGGTGAAGTGTTGTTTCCACGTTCTTACTCTAATCATTCAGTCGTTTTATTCTGACGCGGTGGGTCACCAAATGATTCAGTCCACATCTGGAAAAAGATTCATTAATATTCTTTATATTAAAAAAACATTCAGGCTACCATAACATGAAGTGCTTTGTGTGGCACTTTTATGCATTTATTTATACACGCTTTAACATCTATGGCCACGACCAGGGCCGCCAACAGGATTTATGGGCCCCTGTGCAATTTTGTGCTCGGGCCCCGTTGAAAAAAAAAAAACTTAAAAATGACAAGTTACCAATTATTCTGACGATAATAATTATTTGCAAAATAACTAAAAGATAACCCCATACACAGATACGAATCCATATTAGTACAATATATTACTCTTCTTTTTCAGTAGGGCCTACATAGTATGTTTCGTGACGAAACTTTCGTCTTTTCGTTGTCGTTTGTTTCATTTCGTTTTCATAAAACACTATTCTTAAACAGCTGTAATTTCTGACTTCCAGGTTAACATCAACAAACAACTCTCCTTGACTTCATTGATGCAAAATCACACTGTAGCAAAATCATCAATTATATCATCAAAATTTAAAGATTTAGTAAGATCGCTCTCCAGACTAAGGGGTCCAAGGTTACTCAGTCTTTCTTGACACATTGTTACTCTGAATACATTTTTATTTCCTTCATTTTGTTTGAAGTTGATGTGAAAATGAGCATTGCTTGTGTAGGTGCAGAAAATAAACCAGTCTCAAGCCCATCTGTTCAGGTTGTCAAAAATGAAGACAGTTCATGCTTAGAGGTGAATACTGATTGTTGTGGCTGTTTAGAAAAAAATTCTGATAACAGTAGTATTGAATCAGAACAAGCAAACAATAGTAAAAATGATGTGTTAATATGTGCAAGTGAAACAAATTTACACACACCAGTTCCTAACTCTAGAGTCATGGCAAGTAACATGCGACCTTGGAAAACTAAAAAGTGGCAGACAAATTGTGTCATTGAATGTGTTGTTCGAAAAAGTACCCCCAACCTGTCTAATAACCTTCTAAGTGACGGAGCCACCGGCGTGGTTCAGTTGGTTAAGGCTCTTGCCTGCCAGTCTGAAGTTGTGCTTGGGCACGGGTTCGATCCCCACTTGGGCTGATTACCTGGTAGGGTTTTTTCCGAGGTTTTTCCCAATCGTAAGGTGAATGCCAGGTAATCTATCGCGAATCCTCGACCTCATCTCGCCAAATACCATCTCGCTATCACCAATCTCATCGACTCTAAATAACCTAGTAGTTGATACAGTGTCGTTAAATAACCAACTAAAATAAAAAAATAAATAACAAGACAGAACAAGAGCCTTTCCAGTATTATTTTCAAAACTCAAGAATGAAGAATGTGTTCCCATAGACTGGTTAGTGTGGGGTGAAACAAATCAGTCACTGCACTATTTTCCCTCAGTTGTTTCACTCCACACTAGCCAGTCTCTGGGAACACATTCTCCATCCTTGAGTTTTGAAAATACTGTAATACAGTTTTTGGAAAGGTTCTTCTTTTCGAACAACACATTCAATGACAATTTGTCTGCTACTTTTTAGTTTTCCAAGGTTGCTCAATTTCACACCAACTTCAAAGTTCTTCTCCCTTTCTTAATATCTTCCAATTTGTTTGTCTCTTCTTGGGTTTCTCAGCTCCCGACTTATGCTTCTACTTGTCCATTGGTAATACTAATGAACAGAATTTATTAAAAAAAACGACAACGAAAAGACGAAACATACTATGTATGCCCTACTGAAAAGGAAACGTAATCCTCCGGCTTGGATTTGGGAGAGTCCACTAGGATATTGCAGTGGGCCTGCAGGGGTTGGTAGTTAAGAGGACAAGCCAATTGAACGTGTTTGGTACAAGCGACGGGAACATATTTCAGGCAAATCCCAGAGCCCTCAAGTGTCGTGTCGATGATTGTTAACATGGGAAACCGATATTCTATTATATAAAAGTTAAACATTTACATAATGAAGTGGTAATTTGTATTAATTCTACTATTGATGGTTAATATGTCAGATTCATGTAACATAGTACCCGTATGTCTCTGTGAATAATTATTTGTGATAATAAAAAGTAATCAGACTCACTTAAATTGACAGGCCCTTATTGCTCACGGGCCCATATGCACTTGCCCCCTTTGCCCCCCCTTCTCGGCGGCCCTGGCCACAACCGCAAAGTTAGCTCTATGGTAGCATGTCTGCCTTCAGACTAGCCAGCCCAATTTCAATCCGGGGGGGAGGGGGAGGGGTGTCAGAAATTTTCATGTAAAATTTCTATCTCGGGACTAGGAGAGATGACGGTGCACAACTTATAATCACTAGATTGTGCACCAATAGGCCTGGGTTAAATCCCAAATCTCTCCGCAGTGCATATGAAGAGAAAGCATATGTCAGTGTTGATAGTAATTCGTCCGTTGAAAAGAGACGTTAAGCCTGGCGGCCCCCTTTGTGCTATTCAACAGGAGTAGGCTATGTACCAACACTGGGTTTCCCCTTCTCCCTTCCTCATCTTCATCATCACTCATTCCATACAGTACACTTACACGAACATTTACACATACTCTCACCCTAGTACATGACATAACTCTCCACAGATACACATCATGTACAGTGTGGCCCACTGAAGTGGTGTGCAACTAGAAAATGAGCCACAGTCCTGCCATCTATCCGCAATATGTGGAACCCGAATCACGTTAAGTGAAATGCATAGGTATTGGATACATACATACATAAATACATGGCCACATCGCGTGCGTAGTAGAATCTTTGGGTACATCGGTAGGCCATTGACTATAGATGAGTTTCTGCTTCTACTGACGTGTATTATAGGCACCGTGCACGTACTACTAGTGACGCCTTGCTGTGGCAGTGTTTGTAAGTTTTCATAGGAAATGGTAAGACTCGTTTCAAATTTATGTTTATAGTTTTGATAGTTAAACTAAATAAATGTGCCAATGTGCGATATTATCACTAAATGCGGCTTTCAGTCAATAAAAAAGGCCTATAGGCAGCATATTAAAAAAACGCTCACCTGAAAGGGGAAATAATCTTTGCGTTAGTGAACATGTGACCATAGTTTCATTGTGGCACAAGTAATTATACTGATGTTTGCAACCCTCTTACCTTATGAAGTAAAATTAGATGTAAGCATAAAATAATCATAGGTAGTAATAATATTATCATCACTATTATAATAATCATCATCATTAACACTGCAGTGATCTTCATTTACGTAAACAATGTAATTAAACCAATTACGACCGCAATTTGAAAACCTCGAATTATTCCGAATTCCACAACATGACGTCTTTATTTTATTTATTTTGATCGGAGTCAAACATTTGTAAATATACTATATTGTATATGTCAATCTTCTGCAAGGATTGGAGGGAGCAGCAATTAGGACTGTGTACACTCATTACACGAAACTTTTATTTTTTATTATTACTTGCCAAAAGTTCTCTGATTGAGGTTCTGGCTGATATGTACCAGAGGAAGAACAATTGTTTGTATGCATATGAAGTCTGACTAGTGTAATATGTAGCTAGTCGGAGATGTATGCAATGGAAAGGGAAAGGAACTGGCCACCCTACTCCATTATCTCTTGGCCTAGTTGCCTCGTAAGTGGTGCCTTCTTGGTATCACTTGTGAGGTTCAGACCTGTCTTCGAACAGTTGACTAAACAACAACAACTTGCAAAAAATAAAACTGACTTGAAACTGAGCATTACACTTTGAGTGATAGCGATTAAGAATTTCGCTCTCTTCTATAACATTCTGATGTCACTGTGGCGAGACAAATACGAAAGATAACACTCAAAACTATGACCCACGATCGAGAACAAATTTATTCATTTAACGAGGGCAACATTTCCTCGCAGTTGAAACCTGTAAACTACCCATAACACCCCTTAGAGGATAGTCACCACCAGAGTACGAATTCTGATAAGGGGATAGAATCCTAGATAGTGAATACAGTATCATACATAAATTATTATCCTCATTTGATATGACTCAACGCTTGATCGCACTGAGTTGCTTGTCTTGCATCTTGATCATAATAATAATTATATCCATGAGCAGGCTTAAGAGATAAGATGTGTAATTCCTAAGTTATTGATTGTTGCCAGCTTGCACGTGATGATAATACATCAATATTATTTTCTTTGCTTACTTTATACTTTATAAAGTATATTCGTATTAAAACAATAAAATTATATTTTGTGAGGGAGATAGAAGTTATCCTTGGCATGGATGTTAATATGAATTTATGAGAGGGGATAACTTTCCAACAGGGGAAAATCCCACCCTCTCATCCCTCCCGTTAATTCGCACCCTGGTCACCACTAACACGATATTTCTGGTCAGGATTTGAATATGTCAGGTGCAGTAAACTAAGAACAAGTATTTTCTTCGTCGGTATATCAACTACTAGGTTATTTAGAGACTTTAAAATTGATTGCGAGATGAGGATGAGGATTCGCCAGGCGATTATCTGAAATTCGCCTTACAATTGGGGAAAACCTCGAAAAAAAAAACAGGTAATCAGCCCAACGGGAATTGAACCACGCCCGACCGCAGCTCCGAATCAGCAGGCAAGCGGGCCTGCCGCCTGAATTACACCGATGGCTAAGAATAAGTGTCAAGTGATTTTTGTGACGAGCATGGCGGAAGCAGTAGCTAGTTCTTTACTTAAAAAATAGAGGATGCGAGGGACAGCATTTGAAAATTATGAAAATCTAATCTTTTTAACGCTCTCAACATTTTTGGAAGACACTCCTCACTTCCTGTAAAGGAAGCCTCTGAAATTCCGTCGGAATATACTGGTATCTTGACTCCGTGTGTGTTACAACAGTGGTTCCCAAAGTGTGCTCCGCAGATGGATCCCTGGGGATCCGCCAACATATATCAGAGATCCGCGGTTGGCAATATAAATTTTGAAATAAATAACATACAATACTGCCGTTTTTCTCGACGCGATTGTACAGTACTGTACGCGACTGTACTTGTGAAAGTTACTACTGTCATCCTCTGAGGAGTTTAGTGCTGAGAGGAATGCGGTTCCGACTAGTCTAGCGCGGTACTGGAGAGGAAGGGAACAGTGACAGCGGCAGTCTGGAAGGAAGCACAATCACACTGAAAACATTCGCCCAATTTACGAGAGCAGTATGCCTATTAGTTTTCTAACGTATTTTTGGCGAGATAGAGATACAACCATTCGTACTTATGTGTTCAGAGAAGGAAAGTATTGTAGAAATTTTTATTTATTTATTATTTACTTATTTATTCTGGCGAAGTTAAGGCCATCACACCACCAGAAATACAAATACAATAAAATAAATAAAAAGAAAAATCATAATACAACTACAATAATATAAATGAAAAGAAGAATCATACTATAAAATTTAATGACTAGTAGAACTGAATTAAATTTGTAAAGTAATCAATTTAAATATACTGTACTGCTGAACTCGAGAAGTAAAACTACTTGATTTGCATTTTAAGATATCACCAACAAATGATTTTCGCATGACATTATAGGAATCTGTTTTTCAGGATACTAATCACACATATTCTAAAATTCCAATAGAATAAAGTCAACAATTTTTCCACGGCATGTTTTCTTAAAAATGACTTGTAACGATGAAATAGTTAATATGAGTAATTCATATAATATTAACATAGCTAACATCAGGAAGATGTTTGAGCAAAAATTGCAACAATATATTTAATATATTAAAAACAAAACCATATAGGCTTAGGTAAACAATATGTATATGAAATATCCACACACTACTACAAACTGAAGACTGCATATTTTTGGACGATTAATACTTCCCACTCCGCTCGGCTTGGCTGTAGCGACAAAAGAATCTACCTGCAACCCCCCCGCACCGATGGCAAGAATACCTCAGGCCCCAGCGCTAAACTCGTCGGAGGAAGACAGTATATCGGCAAGGGTAGATGACCAGATCTCACTTTGCGTGAGCTGGCCTTACAGCTGTTGTAAAAAACACCACTTTCATTTTTCAGCTAGGATAGTCAATTCTATTAAAAATTTTTATCTGCTTGGCGAGGTTGGCAAGTTAGTAGATATCGGTAGTTATAGTCACGTCACTCTTATTTCCGGCAGCCAATCACATTGCAAGTCATGCGTCTTGTGATTCGCTTCTGATGACGTTATGCACTTCCTAAGGGTTGATAAATACTTAATATAATCGCCCGCCATTTTGGCTCTCTCGTTGTTCGCAGAAAGCACGCGAGGACGTTATTTGCCACTCAATTATTTGCTCAATTAGCCTACGTGCGTTTGATTGTATCATCTATCATAGGAGCTACGACATAATGTTTAACGGTGTGACATAGATTCGTCGTCTGGTAGTTCGGCAACGAAAGAACAAAAATGGCGAACGATACTACCTACCTAGACTTTATAGAGCCGTCACTTCCTAAGGCGTAAGCAAAGACGAGGAGTCATGCCGGAAATAACAGCGATGCGACTATAGTTCTTATCTGCTTGGAAAGAGATTTTATGAAGTACTGCTGCCTCCTCTTCCAAAAATCTACGAGTACTAATGACTCTCTTGATCACCACCACAAGCATTCTGCAACATACATCTACCTCCTATGGTGCACCAACGGCAACTTAAGATATCAAAACGACCTACACTTTCGACACGTTTACAGTAGAGAGGAACAATAATTTGATTTCAACGAACAAGAATAAAGGTAGTAGGCCTACTCGTCTTTGGAGAAATATCTTACACATACAATTTAACATGTTTTTATTTAATACATTTCTCACCATTGCAACGTACTACCTGAACAGTTGAGTAGTGCAGTACTAAAACTAGATTCGAATCTCGGTAAATGCAGTATGATTTTTAATGCATGAAGACGGAGTTGCAGCAAGTTTCTTGGTAACGTAGGTACTTCCGCTTTATATGAAAGTAGCTAGTATTAATTTTTCTAAGAACGGATATAGAGTCATGGAGAGAAACAACGTACTTAATCTATTTAAAATTAAACAAAACTCAAATGAACAATACTTTTACTCACTTTCACTTTCAAATGTGTCCATACAAAGTACCGTTTTTCAAACCACAAATAATTCTATTACGAAACATGCGCTATAAGCTAGGTTACGGCTTACATTCAAATCTGTTTACAACCAGTTAATATAATGTAAAAACCTCGATCAATTTTACTATGCAAGTATGGCAATTAGACTATAGCTCTTATACATCCAATTAAAATCTAGACATTTGGTACAGTTCCCCCAAAAAAGAATGGGACGATATCGCTATCCTTGTCGTGGTCCCTGTTATCTTTGATCCTTTCATGGTTCTTATCATAGTTCTTTCGTGGTCCTTGATGTGATCCTTATTGTGGTACATACTATTCTCCATGTCGTGGTCCTTATCGTGATGCTTATCATGGTCCATGTCGTGATCCTTGTCTTTACCGTAGCCGTTAGAGCGGTCCTTGTTGTTTTCTCCATGGTCCTTATCATAATGCCTGTTACCACTATAATGTTTGTTCATTGTTCCACTTGTCCTTGTTATGATCTTTATAGTGGTATTTCTTGTTTTTGCCATGGTCCTTAGCTTGGTAAATTTCGAAGTCCTTATCGTGATCCATATCATGATTGCTACTGTGATCCTTGTTTGTCGTTGTCCATCTCGTGATCCTTATCGTGATCTTTGTCGTGGTGTTAATTGCGGTCCATATGTGTGATCCTTATCGTGGCCCATGTCGGAGTCCTTATCGTGACCCTTGTCATAGTGCTTGTCGCGGTTCACGCCGTGATCCTTATCCTGGTCCTTGTGATCCTTATGGTGGTCCATGTTGTGATCTTTATCGTAGTCCTTGTCGCGAACCTTATTGTGGTCCTTGATGTGATCCTTATCATGGTCCACATTGAGGTCCTTATTGTGATTCTTATTTTGAAGCTTGTTTCATGTCATGATCCTTACCGTGGTCTCTGTCGTAGTCCTTATCGTACTTCTTGTCGTGGTCCATGTTGTGATCCTTATCGTTTTCCTTACCGTGGTTTATGTCGTGATTCTTATTGTGGTCCTTGTGGTTCATATCTTCGTCTTTTTCGTGGTCCTTATGAAGGTCGTTGATATCTCTGTCGTGGTCCTGATGTCCTTTTTGCCTTTCTAATAGTCCTTTTCATGGTCCTGGTCCTTGTAATCCTTATCGTGGTCCATGTCGTGGTATTTATCGTAATCCTTATCGTGGTTTGTTGTATTTCTTGTATATTATCATGGTGCTGATCTTTGTCCTTATCGTGGTCCGTGTTATCTGTATAATAGTCCTTTTCGTGGTCCATGTCGTTGTATTTATCATAATCTTTGTCGTGGTGTTTGTCATGTTTCTTGTAATATGTTACCGTGGTCCTGATCTTTATCCTTGTAGTGGTCCTTGTTGTCTTTGTCATGATCCTTACAATGTTCCTTGCTGTCTTTGCCGTAGGTATACATGTCATTTCAAAATTAATATTGTTCTCCCTCTTTGGCGAATGACTTTCGTGTTTCACGGTATATTTAAAACTTTCATAAAAGGTAAACGATCAAGGACTTAAAAAGAGACCTACACCAGAAGTAGACAGACAACTGATAATATTTTGCACTGGTGTGTACTTTGGAGTAGGATGAAAATAGAAATACAGATGCACGACCAGATGTCTTCCTGGCTACGTCAATATCGTGTGAACCGCGCTGTAGAACTTTAACTTCAGACGATCAAGAGTCGCCTCATTCCTCTTTTGGGGAACTATACGTTAAATAACAATTCAAAATGTATAACTTTTACAATAGAAGTAAAGTAAAATGTATAACTTTTGCAATAGAAGTAAAGTCACTGAAACTTACACATTCATTTATCTTTGAGCTGTTATTTTCGAGAAGTCCTTGAACTTAATTGAGTCCTTGAGTAAAATAGTGGACCATGTCCATATTTCACATTTCAAGAAAACAGCATTTTAGTTCGTTATCTGATTTATTTTACACAACGTCAATGATATACATACAAACATTACTAAATTAACTTAAAGATGCCACTTTCTTGAAATATGAACTTGGTCCACTATTTTTACTCAAGGACTCAATTAAGAACAGTTCTAAAATAAGCGTTAAATAGGCAGTAAAATATTATAAATAGTTTAATGTAAATACACTACTCAAAATAAATTAGAGGAACACTATGAATTATATAAATATTTTTATTGAACAGAGGTAAGTGCATGGAAATTATTCATCATCATCATCATCATCATCATCATCATCATCATCATGAACTTGGTCCACTTTAGTCTTTTAAGACCTGTTCCGTTGTAACTCCTGAAGGTGTCCGTTATCTTGCCACCTTTGTTGTGGTCGGCCCAAGTCTTTCTTGCCTTCAGGTTTCATTCTAGATCTATGTTTGTAAAGCAGTTTGGATTAGTTCTTTATGTGTCTAAACGGAAATTGATACATAAATTATTAACTTTATTATACTATTTAACACAAAGTAAATAAAAACAAATTAATAATTATGTTTACCGTCAATAACCTTTAAAATATGAAAATGCCACTATGTGTGTTCCTCTAAAAATCTTTTGATCAGTGTATTATCACTTAAAGCTCACAGGTACGAACCAGAAGGAATTATTCAATTTGATCACTGAGGTAGTTATTTAACAAACCTTTTGGAGCCACGAAGGTCACTGAAAGTTCGTGAGAAGATATGACACAAAGAAGCAACAGTGGAAAAGAATAAATCAGAAGAAACCTATTTCATTCTACATTACTTACTCAAGCACTAACAAAATGTAGGAAAACTTGAAGTGGACGAAAGTATAGCAATAGTTGAAGCATTCCTTTCCCCCTTTTTTCAATACTATACATGAAACAACTCTCATTCATAATTAATATCTCACGTTCTATCACTTAATTTCTATCAGTCTCCCCTTCCTTCCTCCACCCTCATATTCTCAATGGTCTCTTGAAACTTGACTATAAAAAGACTTTGCAATAAAGTACCGGTATATACCGGTAAATAACTACTGTGAACTTTCAATGCTTCATCTTTCCGAAACGGACATTATACATACTTTATTATTATTCGTATAAACTTCACTCACTGACATTAGACGGTCAATATTATTTAAAATGCTTAATTCATTAAGCAGCATGACTTCTACTCAAAATAATTTCGAATAAAGTGTTCATCGAAGTAAAACGCGGTTCCAATCACTAATTAATATAATTTCGTCCGTAATTTATTTTTAAGTCCCAGCTGTGTTGAATGATCAACTCTTCGACTTTAAACATATTTCAAAATGAAATATACAGCAATATAATTAAGAATCAACTTTCATACTGAGGCCAATTTAAGAAAAATCGTCATTCTTAATGGCTTCAAATATATTACTGTTGTTATTCGTGTAAAAATTTCACCTCAGTACTTCTCAGCTAAACGTAGGTCCTATACAATAAAACGCAACCAAAGATTACAACAAATTCCGTATATATGAGGAAAGACTAAATACGGCAAAACGCAGTTCTTACGTCATGAAAATTATCAAAATTCACATTTCCGTTTGAATATAGAAAAATATTTAAATCACAAAAATGATAACGTAAATAAATAGTGCAAAAACGTTTCTAATTATTTTCAAATAATAGATTTCAATTTCATTTTTACAATAATAATGTGAAACTGTTATACTAAGAAAGACGCATTCTCAGATTCTTCAAATACTTTCTGCGTGAAAAATTGTTAGTGATAATAAATAGGAAAGTTAAGTATTTCGTATTGCAATTTTAATTCCGTGGAAATTTGGAGAAGGGACTTGTTCAATTTCAGAGACAAAATTAAAATTATGGTTTATTTAACGACGCTCGCAACTGCAGAGGTTATATCAGCATCGCCACTGTGCCGGAATTTTGTCCCGCAGTTCTTTTACATGCCAATAAATCTACTGACATGAGCCTGTCGCATTTAAACACACTTAAATGCTATCGACCTGGGCCGGGATCGAACCTGCAACCTCAAGCACAGAAGGCCAGCGCTACACCGACTACGCTACCCAGGCCGACTTTCAGAGACAACGGCGAGTCTTTACGACTAATAATGATTATGAATTAATATTATAACAATATAAGGGGAGAAGAAATCTAAATGCTAACAAAAATCACATTCGTTTTGTAATGCATTGTTTGAACTATAACTAAATCGGGGTTCAAAAAAAGGAACTTCAACCGAAATAATATGCATATGATACAACAAGAAATGGCAGTAAGACCAAGTACTGTAATATCATAATTCCAGTCACTTAATAGACACATATAATGCATCGACTTCAGACATAAAAATTCCCTCTCTGAATACGCAATCAAATTGTTAAAAGGAAATACAAAATACAATTATATACAAACAAATAACAAGTAAAACATTTTATTCTCTATGTTTATATAAAAAGGTCTTTTTCCCGTGAATCCTACAGTATTTCACATACAAAGACCCGCTCTATTCCGTCTTCCACTAATACGTGACACTAAGCTATTCATTGTTTATTTATAGATGACAGTAGTATGAAGATTTTAGTAATGCTTGGCATCGGGCTAGAAACTATACAAAGGTAAGGTTTGTGTCCCAAGGACACTGTAACATCGTTTCGGGCTCATAAAGCAGAATAAATGCCAGAAGTTTCTGAACAAAACTGTTTTGTCGCTGCACCCAAAAACATGACAGCATTTGAATTCTCCTCACTATACAACACAGTCACGTGCACAGACGTCTGGCCAATTATCGTTTCTTCTAATTCTGATCGATTGATCAATGACCGCGCTTCCGTCGGTATTTTGACACAATGCGCACACGGGTATCTTCTAGCCACTGCTTCATTTCCTCCCTCAATTCGCGCATTTTAACACGGATCTCCTCTCTCATCAGATTGAAGCACATGGCAATGAGACCCATTCCGATAAGGAGATACACGAAGTTAATTATCAATTTCGTCTGACTACCGCTGCTGTGAATATTCGCGCCTGGAACAAAGTCGCCGATGCCTATCTTACAGAGACTCGTCACGCAGAAGTATGTGCTGTCCAGGTATTCCCACTCCTCCCACTCGGCGAACATGATGGTTCCCGTCAGCACGTAGCCCCCGATGACCCACAGTCCCGCCGTGGAGGGCACGATAATCCGGGGAGCTGGACTTGGAGGTAAATTATTCTCGGAATCCTCGTCTATGCCCTCTTCGCTACACTCGTACAAACGTGTGTATAGCCACCTGAACGTCGAAGCCAGAACCTTCCCCATGTTCATAAAGTACAACACGTAAAGAGGGATTCCGAACACGGCATACAGAACAGTGAGGCCTCTGCCCAACGGTGTGCGAGGCACGATATTGCCGTAGCCGATCATGGTGAAGATTGCCAAGCAGAACATCAAGGCTGCAGGGAAAGTCCACAAGTCTTCGTTGGTTCTGCCGTTGTAACCGTCCTTGTACGCTTTCGCGAATCCGTTCTGGAACACTTTCAGCACTCTATCGACCTCGTTGCGCCAGGCCGTCTCGTTGAACGCGAAGTCGCTCGTCGTCAGGTTCCAGATGTCATAGGCGCAACGCGAATGCAGATTCGCCACGACCTGGTTCTGAGGATTTATCCAGTCTTTCTCGACGGCGACGAAACCGACGGCTCCGACGATGGCATAGCCGACCACGAGGCCGCCGACACCGACTTGTGTACACATAAACGCTACCAATTTCCGGCAGCAGTCCTTGACCTTTTCGCGCGGATCGCTAGCCGTTGTTGACGACGAACCGCGACTGCGCACGGAACTTCGAACCCCGGTCCCGCCGATAGACCTCATCTTCAAGCGGTGGCTTGCCGACCACTGAAATAGTTCGCCCACTGACGCAGCCATGGAGCCCACCCTGGCTATTTCTGGACGCACCACTTGGCACTCAGCCTTCATACGCCACCGACTGGCAACGACGTCCGCGGCAGCCTCGCCGATTCACCGATGTTTTAATTATTATTCGCCGACAACGTGGCATGGGCAGACTAGCACATGTCAACGTGACTTATACCTATGTCTAACACCTTTCGTAGCCCTGCATACGTTGACAATGACCTCTTTTATATATTTTTAAACTTCAAACGTCCACAGAAATGATACATACATGCCACGTTCTTGGACGATGGTACAGATTCATGTCCCATGTCACCTTTCGAAGCAGCGAAATTAATAGCATTCGTGTTAACGTCTTTCTTATTCGTAATACGATGAAAACTGTAGTCACTATTTTATTATTTTACGGCAGATTGTATGTTCTTATGAT
Organism: Periplaneta americana; assembly: GCF_040183065.1. NCBI lineage: Eukaryota > Metazoa > Arthropoda > Insecta > Blattodea > Blattidae > Periplaneta > Periplaneta americana. The sequence continues at coordinate 124,816,342 of NC_091129.1, forward strand.
ACAACACGTTCACACATATCGCAGTTTACATTTTCACTTAGTTTCGTTTTGACTGATCCATTTCGATCCCCAATGACGACGAAATGGCCAGTGTATTGGCGATTAACTTGACATTATTCTGTGCACATACATAGTACATAGTGAAGAACTGGTATGTGCCAGCAGGGCTACTCCATGTTCTTGGTTTAACAAAAGTTGTGCTGCAACGTTGAGATTATAGAAGATAATTCTTAGCAAAAACTCGTGGCCGATTATAAATATATACGTCAGCACGTAATTACGGCCAAAACTACAAAAAAATACAGCGTTATTAAAATACAGATCGTCTCCATGTTCTCATTAGAGAAAGTATTATGAGGCTGTAAAAAATCCAATTTGATAATTTTGCGGAAAAACAATTGAAGAGGTGAGAATAATATAGTCCAAAACCACAAAATAAAAAGTTTTAAGGAGAGCATTTGGCAACTTTAAAAAATGTCATAAATACAGCAATGACTTTTAGTGGTTTCAACTAACAACTTATATTTCTCTAGAGTATTGATTATTATGTAAGCATGTTTACTTGAAATGTTTAATATTTTATATACATAAAAATTCATACCTTCATAGAGCTAAACATTTGGTTTAGGACTACCTCATTCTTACAAAAACAATTCTTTATTCACAAAGTTTCCAATATCTTTACTAGTTATCAAGGAACATACTTGAGATAGTGGAGTACTTCAATACTGTAACATTCCAAATAACACTAAATTGTGGACCAAAATGCCTGAGTTAAATCTCAAATCTCTTCGCAGTGCATATGAAGAAAAGGCATATGTCACTGTTGATAGTGATTCGTCTGTCGGATGGGGATGTTAAGCCTGGCGGCCCCCTTGGTGGTATTCGACAGGAGTAGGCTATGTGCCAGGACCGAGTTTTCCCCTTCTCCCTTCCTCACCATCATCCTCACCCATTCCCTACATTACATTTACTCAAACATTTACACATACACTCACCCTAGTCCATGACATAACTCTTCACAGATACACATCGTGCATAACGTGGTCCTGCCATCTATCCGCAGTATGCAAAACCCAAATTACGCAAGTGAAGTGGGTAGGCATTAGACATAAACACACACACAAAATACTATAATATTTTATAACAAACGAAAATATAATATGGACAATGTGTTAGTTTTTTCCTTTACAGTCCAACACAGTTTAATAAATTAGTGTGTGTGCCATAAAGTTCTGCCAATTTAAAGGTTAAACTAATACTTACTTACTTACAAATGGCTTTTAAGGAACCCGAAGGTTCATTGCCGCCCTCACATAAGCCCGCCATCGGTCCCTATCCTGTGCAAGATTAATCCAGTCTCTATCATCATATCCCACCTCCCTCAAATCCAGTTTAATATTATCCTCCCATCTACGTCTCGGCCTCCCCAAAGGTCTTTTTCCCTCCAGACTCCCAACTAACACTCTATATGCATTTCTGGATTCGCCCATATGTGCTACATGCCCTGCCCATCTCAAACGTCTGGATTTAATGTTCCTAATTATGTCAGGTGAAGAGTACAATGCGTGCAGTTCTGCGTTGTGTAACTTTCTCCATTCTCCTGTAACTTCATCTTAACTTAACTTCAACTTAAACTAATAAGAAATCTTAATTATTAAAAATTAAGTATAAAACAAACATATTACAAAATAGAGAAATATTTATCTAAAACTGTATCAGCCGTTACAGAGGTCTGCTCGGCTTGGCGTAATCAATAGGAAATGTGTCATTTCAACCTAAATACCTGAAATTACGAATTTAATTTTTTGTAATGTCTCCTTTAGTCAATATTCTTTATTATTGTTCCCTTACATTTCGATTTACTTGAAGAATGCGATTTTATTATATTTCATACCAAAACCTATTAGCTTTTGCTCAACTTAGAGTCCATGCCTCTATACTCCTAAAAAACAACAACTCTGTGGCAGCTTATGTAGATCCAAAACCAATTCATATTAATATATCACGTCAGAAATCTATACTAAGAATAGAGACAATCTAAACTCTAAGAAAATTAATAAAATCAAATTCACAAAGAGAAATTAAAGTCTTACACTCCAAATTATGATGAAAGAGATAATTACGCCTCTATCTACATTTTTCTTTATCTGTGATCAATTCTAGTGGCTCTTCATATATGAAGCACCTAGTGCCTATCAGAGAACATCATTTTAGAAGTATATAAGGAATTTGTACCTAAATATACGGTATGTTTCATTAAACAGAAGATTATACCTTACAAGACTATATGCCTAACAATATATTCATACAAACATTTTATAGAAGAGTAACTGAATATTCAATATTTCAATAGCATTACTGTAGAGCTATCTTCCTGAACTGAACTACCACTTATAAATTGCAGCAGCTGGATCAAACTCAGACAGGGAAGGCCCCATTTATAAAAATTCTTGATACATAGGTTGGATAAAAAGTTATGGCAACGTGATGATGGTGTGTTCGAGAGCTGCCAGCTGTGTGGACATGAACAGGGACTGTTACTTGAGTTAGTGCAGCCAGCGGCAACAGTACTCTGTCAATCTACTGCAGTGTGTAGAACGTTGACTTTCATAGGGACAGTGCGAGCGCCCTAAGACCACGTTTACAAAACTAGAGCAACCTTCCTGGATCAAAATTGAAGTGACACGAGGTCGTAGTGCAAAAGAATGTTTTCAGGGATTGCATGGAGCATGTGCTGATGCAGTGTTGCCATATCGCACAGTGGCACGATGGGTTAAAGCGTGCCGTTCAGGACAACCTCCGTACAGGACGACCCCACATTGAGGAAACACAATTCAACTCCTTGCTTCCCTGTTGGATGTTGATCACCGATGGACTGCGTGTGAGTTAGCAGCGGAAATCGGAGTATGCCACAAACCTGTGCTCCACATTCTGCAAGACATTCTGGGTTACTGCAAAATTACAGGGTGTTGAATACCCCATGAAATTTCCGAGGTTTAACAATGGCACCACTATGCAGTCGCACAGGCCTTGTTGGACCGGTACCAAAGGAAAGATGACTTCTTGGACGAATCGTTGCTATGGACGAAACATCGGCTCGCTCATACGAATCAACCAAACTTGAAACGTCAATCAAATGAATGGAAGCATCCAGGTTCTTCTCATCCGAAGAAAGTGCGCCCTACACAAAGTGCTGTGAAGGTGATGTTCATTGTGGCGTATGACATTGATGGGGTAAGACTGCGCCATGCTGTATCTCCAAGGCAGACAGCAAACACGGACTACTACTGCAGGTTCCTGCAGCACCACCTTCGTTCAGCCCTCAGGAGAAAACGACGACACTTGGTGGTACAGAATCCCATCATTCTTCATGATAATGCATGGAGTCACACCGCTGCTGCTGTCCAGGACCTCTTGCGCCGCTGGCAATGGGAGATTCTGGAACATCCATCGTACTCACCCGATATGAGTCCATGCGATTACGATCTTTTCACCAAATTGAAAGAAGCACCGCGAGGGACCTGGGTACAATACCAGAGATGAACTTATCCGTGCTATAGAGCGGTCAATACGGAAAATCAACAAAGATGGACGCGCTGATGGTGTACGACACCTTCCAAACATTTGGCAAAAGGTGATAAATAAGGAGGGCGACTATGTAGAAGGTACGTAAATGTTGTACTCCTGTGAATAAAGCCACGTCAGAAATATCGAACTGTTGCCATTACTTTTTATCCAGCCCTAGTAGATCATCCTGTGTCTCAGACTTCAGCAAGTTTCTGTATCCTGTTTTGAGTCTGTTGTGACAGTTGAAGCCTCTATGCTGTGCTTATTGGTAGAACAACACAACATGTGACAATCTGCAGCAAATTCGGGAATCTTGTTGCAAAAGTTTCATTGTGAATCTTCTCCATCATCTGAATGAAACTCACTAAGCAAAACAGAAGTTTGTATTCTGCCTACTCTGCTAAATAAACATCCACCTTTTTATTTACTAGTGTTCAAGAACAAGAACGTATTTTTATTTTTTTTATTCTTTATTTATTTATGTCTATAACAGGGCAAAGCCCCAATTACAATAGACAGTACAGATATTCTATGCCACACTAAGAATTTTTTCTTTGGGAGGCCAATACAATCTTCAAAATCATACCTAATGAGACAGATTGCTATCTTTTTGTGATGTACAACTGTTGTTGTTGTCGAATAGCGATTAGTTGATTTGCATCAATCTTTCTCTAGCTTCCAAATAAAATACTTCAATGTTGTTGTTCTTCCTATTATCATTTTAGTTTATCACAGAGGAGAAGGTGATGTTTGTTCAAAATTTCATTTTTGTTACAAACTGAGCAGTTTGTTATTGTTAGTAACTTCAATTTCTTGAGATGTTCAATGAGACAATCATGTCTTGTAAACAAATGGAAATGTCCTACAACTTTGATGTACAACTTTATATATTTAATTAAGTTCTCTCTAATAGTCTTGCTCTCCAGTCTGAACAATTGTGAGATGCACATTCCTGAAATTGACACCTGGTCCAACACTAGTTCCAAATTTTCTAAAACTGAGGCAGTGTTCAAGTTTTACTTTCAGGAATGAAATAAGGAGTTCCACACTTTGTAGTGGCATACTTACTGGGTTCAATTTCCTATAAAGTCCAAAAAGAGATGGAGAAGCTGAATAAGAAATGCTTCAAACTTCTTAGCAAAAACCCTTAGCTTCAGCAGCATCATTGTCTTTTCCATGGACCACAAGTTCAAGATTGGTTACAATGGCTTTCCATTATTCAGAAGAGTTCTTACACTCACTTTCTTGGCTGACAGATCACTTTACAACTCTCTCTTTGCCGGCTAACCGCCAAACAATTTGAGAATTTTTCTCCTAGGTGATCTGATTTTTCTCTCAACATAGCCTATACAGTATTATATGAGTCATGATAAGACTGAAAAATTCTTGATTACAGAGTCAAATGTTTTATATACTCCAGTTCACCACATAGGCCTACATCCAACTAAACTAATTGCTAGTGGTGTGCAAGGCAGTAAACATTTATAAGTTTGTGGCAAAGAGTTTTCATTTGCATAGTCAGTCCTGATTTGTGCCCTACCATATTTGCAGCACCATGAGTGCCCAAGCCTATAATGTAACACTTGTCTCTGTATTCATTTGGGCCTGTAATCTTGTCTAAATACTTGGTTAAAGCTGTGAAATAATCAGTAAAATTTGGTAGCTCTGTGATATCCAATAAATCCTCCTTGATGTAGCCATCATTTCCATTCAAGTATCTAATGTACACATTTGCATGTTCAACTGTTGAACCATCAATCAGAAGTCTGATACAAGTATACTTCCTTAATTCATCAATTAAATCTTGTCTTAAAGTTTCAGCTAAAAATGAATTAAACTTTATTGCTTTTCGTTGCCATATTGTGATAAATCACTCTCCTTCAGTTTTTCTACTAAACACAACAGATCTACAAAGTCTTTAGATGACTTTCCATCCTTTGCTACATAGTAAGCTACATTAAGTAAATTTGTTAGATGAGACAACATCTATAAGTCCTTTTGTTGCTTTCTTTCTTTTTTTCTTTTTCTTTTTTTTTTTTAATACATTTCGCAATTTGACTTTCTGTGGGACATTCTTAGGCCATATGGCAACATTTTCACAAGCACTTTGCCCTTACTATGTAGAACAAATGACTCCTTTTTACAAGGCACAGAAAAACACTTGTCCCATTTCTGATCAACTACTAGCAAGCACCTGTTTACAAAGCTCGCAACTTATGGTAAATTAAGCACAATTTTTACCCTTTATTGTTTGTTAAAAATAACACGATGTAGCAGTGACTGCCCTCACTCATCCTTGCAGTATTGCTTACATTCCAATGCTATTCACGGCTCAGTGGTTAAGTTCCACCCTGAGACACTCTTCCTCTTGAACTATTCCATCACAGCACCAAAGCAGTTTCTGTGTACGTACGTGATATCTAGTTCACTAGCTTGCATGTAAACATCGTCTCGTATTCACAATCAAGAAATGGACTTGGAACACCTCAAAATCTGTGCTTCAGTGGCTGACCATGACAATATCTTTGAAAAATATTGAAGTGCAAGAGGTCAAATGACTTTACTGTCAAACGCCTGGCATTAGAAAAAAAAACAACAACTTGCTCATTATACTCTTGGAATAGACTTTCTGTAATCTTCACATCATAATGAAAGGAGGCGGATTTCTATGACCTAAGAAAATAGAATATGCATTTATGACCTAAAAAACATAAAAATATGACCAATGAAATTCAAAATATGACTTTAACAGTAACACATATTAGATTTTTTTTAATTCTCGGTATTATACATTGATTAAAATACAGTGTCTAGCCAGTTGGATGTTATATTTAAGCAAATTAGCCTACTTCAAATGTCTGTCTTTAGAATAGCACGTTGGAAAGATACTGAAGAAACAAGGAGTGACCGAGAGGGAGGAGAAAGTTACGAACACTTGAAAATTGTAAGGAAACCCTGTTTTGTTGTGTACAGCATATTTTCGCTCACATGGACAAACAATAGAAGCTTACCTGCTGCTTGAAACCGCACATTCCACAGTCAGTACATACTGTCTTTTCGTTGCATTTGTGCGAAAATACAGGTATTTTAGAGCTATCCTGAAAAACTTTCATAGGCCTATTACATTTTACCACAGCTGGCTCGTTATGGTTTGAATTAATGCATTAAATATAAGAAACACGCAAAATTTAACATTATGACGCAAATTTTTACCATTGTATGTTATAAAACTTAAAAAATTTCTAAATATGCATCAGTTATTCCCAAATATAACGTTAATATGCAGTTTCGTACTAAATATGCTACAAATTTAAAAACGGTCCAAATATGCATTTATATGCCCAATAAAAACCCTTCATTTTCTTCAGAATGTTTGTAATCAAGTTTAAATCAGTCTGAAATTCGACACAATCCAAAGGAAAAAATATGACATGTCATAGAAATCCGCTCCTTAGTAAGGAGTGACGCATAATGATACAAAATCCATCCATCCAATGACATTACAGCTCAATTTCTAGCCTTGGCCTTCCGTAGCTTTTGCCTTCAACTGATTCTATCTTGTGCGGCAAGCTTCCAGTTGTCACACTGGAGTAAGATAGCAGTGTCTTCCTTAATACCAGCTTCCCAACTTTTCCTGAGTCTTCAAACATCTGGATTCCCTATGAAATTGGCTCCTATATAGGGTTCTGATGTGCCAAGTACCAATTCGTAAGTCCAGTTTCCTTTGCCTAGTTCGTCGTTGTTGTTATCCATCATTCCGAGACTTGCTGGGTTTCTGAACATAAATATTTTTACAGTGCAGAATTGTTAACCCTATGCCCAACCTCCAGATGTTATACAATATGGTACCTCAACCTTTCACGAAATGTCACGTGCATACTCGTATATACGACAATTTCAGTTTTAAAACCGAGTACAGTTTTCAGTAATTTTTGCAATAGGAACTATTGAAAATCCATCTTCGCAATCTTTTATGAATTAATTTGCACTTCACTGAAAACGTCACAACTAAGCTGTCAGATCAACGGCGTAGCTCAGACGGCTAAGGCGCTTGCCTGCCGATCCGGAGTTCGTTCGGACGCTGGTTCGATTCCCGATTGGGTTTTTTCCGAGGTTTTTCCCAACCATAAGGCAAATGTCAGGTAATCTATGACGTATCCTTGGCCTCATCTCGCCAAATATCATCTCGCTATCACCAATTCCATCGACGCTAAAAAACCTCGTAGTTGATACAGCGTCGTTAAATAACCAAGTAAAAAATATATTTAAAAAATGTAAAAAAAAAGCTGTCAGCAATATGGTATGAGTGTTACGTGACTAATAAAGATTCTTTACATTCACGTCAATCGCACTTCAACAACGAGTTCATGTTCTCTTAATACATCATAAATAATTTAAACAGAAATCATAGACCTATAGACGACATATAATTCGGTTCTGGCACAAAAAGAAAGAATTCGACTCAAACCCTGGTTGCAATCATGTACGTAAAAATTATCATGTTCACAAAGGTAACAGCCAAGTCTATAAAACACGCAAAAACGTGTATAAGTTACTGGCCATGTAATAGGCCTGATCATTAAATTAAGACTGCAAATACAATAAGCTTTTTAATCGCGTAAATTTCACTGCTCTTATGGAAGTCACTTTCATATTGTAAGAAATATCGCTCAGATCTGCAACTTATCAACCATTAACCTAACTATACCCACACACCAAGTTACAACTAGGCCTACTTGATGAGTAAAGTAATTAACTTGATCAAATGAATCGAAAATGCAAAAGGCATCACACTAAATTATACTCAACTAGTATCATTATCATTTCGTGTAGTAATCATACTAATAAACTATTGCATAATGGCAATAGATCATAATGCAGTCCTTCACAAAACGAAATAGGAAACAGAGTGATTGCAGTTGACGTAGAAGCCAAATCCGGAGCAATTAAGGTGCAGTATTCATCTGAGACATACATAAAGTTTTGTATTATACAAAAATAATAACCTTCGCAATGTCATTCCGTCTTAACCTGCAAACAGTATCATATAACCTAACCTTCCTGTAAATTATCCGACCCTATTAATACATAAAAAAACACGATTCAACTTACCTTCCTTTCACAGAAGAACTTAATCTAATTCAATTAATAACAGCCTGTAATCATAAACTACACATAATTTTCGATTTATACTGCACAATTACTACCCCTAAATATCATTCAACCCACAAACAATTTCACGAACTTCATCATCTTTAGAACACCAGTTGGCCACCAGGGTACTCTGCTTTCATTAAAATAAATAAATGAAGACTACATTTCGTCTTCTTGTGAATGTGTATAGAATAGTGACGGTAAGTATCACGATTGATTTATTATTTTACCTAAACATCGAACTCAACTAAATAAAAATGCAACTCTACGTATAGTTCCTCGTTATGTTTAATATTCCAAGTGTACTGTATAGTAAAAGCCTGGCGAGGTTGGGTTTGATTAATGAAGATGAGAAATCAAGTTGTCAATTAGCGACAATGGTAAATAGGTATGTTTTGGAGTAAATGTATGCATTTTAAGCGGAATAAATATTACGAATTTGGTTTACACTTTCAAGAATATTGGCTCTGAACAGCTAATTAAACAAGGGTCCTGGGAGGAACGTCAATAAAATTTATTAATGTTATCAATATTGAGCAAAAGATTATGAAACAATTATAATTTCATGTTGTAAAATATTTATCTTAATGCAAATTATTTCAAAATGTCACTCATACTGAATTCATACACATCTCCGAGAAAAGAAAATCTAAATTTATTTCAAACTAGCCGTACCCGTGCGCTCCGCTGCACCCGTTAGAAATAAATATAAAGTAATTACATAATTAAAATAGGACGTTTGATCCAGGGAACATTCGTGTTTGATAGAAGGATAAATCGTTTAATATGTTACTTAATTTAAATTGCATCCAAATAATTAAAATGCGATCATTTTGGTCCAGAGACTCTCATTTGGTGCAATGACAATTCCTTTAAAATGTTTCTTAATTTTTATTACATGCAACCATAGTTTAATAAAGATTGACATCATTTAGATTTAATTTGTATTTTTTTTTTTTTACTTGTTATAGGTTTCCATTGAATTATGATAATAACTTAATTTTAACCCTTGTTTTCTACGTATTCAGTAAATGGCGCTTGGCCCACTATGGTTCTGAACCCTTCAAATAACTTAAATTATATTATATTATATTATATTATATTATATTATATTATATTATATTATATTATATTATATTATATTATATCAGAAGTTACTGTAATAACATTATAGCATTATGTCCATCTAGAGAAACTACACTTTCCTAAGGTGAAATAATAATTAATTATACAAATCGGTTAATTTAGCTTCCGATATTACTTCATACAAACACAGAAACATTCTCTGTAGGCTATCTTTCATAGCTTTCGTTTGTTGCTGTCCAAGGCCCCTTATAGACGAAGTCATTTGTTTTTTAATTCATTACACGGCCTTAGATGGCAGTTATCTTAATTTTAAAACTCATTTATCTCATTAAATATCAGTCCTATCAAAATTTTTCAAGAAATAAAACTTTTCGAAAATTATTTTTAAAGAAACATTTGTTATGTAACATTTTTCACAAAAATCAATAATAAGCGAGATATTTCGATTTAATTCAGGCCCCCTTATAACCCCCCTTTTAAATAATGTATTTTGAATGCCATATAGCCTAAAATCTAAGTTACAACGAACTTAATTTATATTCTAATTTTCATCGAAATCCGTTCAGCCATTATCGAGTGAAAAGGTAACAAACATACAGACAGACAGACAGACATACAAACAAAAATTTCAAAAAAGCGATTTTCGGTTTCAGGGTGGTTAATTATATATGTTAGGACCAATTATTTTTGGAAAATCGAAAATTGCCAGAAAAATTTCGGCTACAGATTTATTATTAGCATAGACAGAAATGTGCACAAATATTCATCAATATTTATAGATAGCAATAACAATTTAAACAGTATGAGACTTCAAGCCGTTTAGAAACATTATTCGAGCTTACATTATGAATTTGTTAACTTAGCTGACTTCACTCAGTCATATATTTACAATTTTATACGAACGCAAAAATATAATACTTATGTTTGAGCGTTTCGTGTCATGCAAGTATATCATAAATAAACGATAATATTACTTCATCCCCACTTTGTAGTGACGTAATAACAGGGTAGCAGAACTGCAGAATGACAGTTTGGACCACTACCAAGTGAGAAAATGATTACCGAAGTGGAAATGGAGAAAGAGAGGCTTTAAAATGGAGAAAATTATTTAATTAGAATGTCATCTCAAAATTAATCTGCGCCTTACGATTCAGAACATCTTATTGTCAACAGAATATGATAATTATCAGGGAACGGATTTATATGGACTAAAAATATATGAAATATGTAAATATATATGTAGTTATTTTTACCAAAATATTGAATTAAATATGGATTTTTACCAAAATATGGAATTAAATATGGACTTAAAATTATAAAAAAATGACTATGTACGTTAAATATTGGTACATTTTAATCAAACTAAACAAAAAATATAATGGACGTACCTTATCTTCCAATGTAGTTTCAACAAAACACAATTTTTATTGTCTGTTACCATAACAATAGGTTACAAACATTTCTTTCAAGTGCTGAAAAGTGAATCTTCTTCTATTGTCTCTGAGGATAGATTTATACTGACTAAAAGAGCGTTCGACGTCACAAGAAGTAACTGGTACATAATTCAATTTCACAATGTCTGCTGGGGATAAGTCCAAGTTAATCGTCACTGTTGATTCACCACTCATCACAGCAACAACCTTTTGTAGTTCTTCATATCCAGGGTTTTTTGAAAGTACAGTGTCCACCTTAGCTCTTACTGCATCTGCAACTTTACCTCTACCACGATTCAGTTGTTCCACAGTACTATTTATAATTTCAAAACTTTCAGATAGTGAAAGGTGCCTATTTTGGAGACTTTTGAGCGTTTTTATGATGCATGAAAATGTATGCTGAATGTGAGCTAAGTCATTCTTCACACTTATGTCACAGGTAACTGTTTTCGCAGTATCAATTGAGACTGCATCTTCAGAGTCCAATGCAAGGAGAACATTGTTAATAGAGTCTATATGTTCGGCATAATATTCAACTGCTTCTAGCCATGTACCCCATCTAGTTAAAATTGGCTTTGGTGGCAATGGAATTTCAGGGTACATTTCTTTCAACACGTTAACTCTACTGGGAGCTTTGAGAAATACTTTTTTCACTGATGAAATCAACAAATCTACTTTAGGGAAATTGTCTCTGACCACTTCTGCCACACGATGAAATGCATGCGCCACACAAGTAAAATGAGTCAATTTAGGATATACAACAGATAATGCTTGTCCAGCTTTGACCATATAAGGGGCAGCATCGCTAATAAAGAATAACACATTATCGTACATAATACCCTTTGGCCACAGGATACCCATAGCTTCGTTGAACAGTTTAACTATAGTTTTGTTATTGCACTTTTCTAGAACATCACAATGTAAAAGAATTCGTTCAGAATATTGTTCACTTAACAAACCGATAACTACATTACCAACAAGTCTACCTTCTTTGTTGGGAGTCTCATCAATGGAAACCCAAATTGAACTATCTTTAATTTCATCTCTTATCTTCTGTATTGTCTCATCGTAGATGGATGGAGCATACGTCTTCCTAAGTGTTGACTCATCCGGGATTGTATGTTGAGTATATTTTTCAAGGAATTCCCTGAAGACCTTATTCTTTAGTTTGTAGAGAGGAATATCAGCAGAGATGAGAGAACGGCACAGGTCGATGTTAAACTCAGATCTTACATTCGATGTTGTTGGTTGTGTTAAAAACAATTGTCTCTGCTTGGAATTTAGTTGTTTGTTAGCCTGATGTTTACTAGTTGTAATGTGTTGTTGCACCAGGAACTTTTGTGTAGATGATACTGCACACTGACACAAATTACAAAATAATATTTTATTGTCAGTTGATAAACCATCTTCTTTAAATTCTGAAATGTAACTTGTTAGTTTTGATTTTAAATTGACTGAATGACGTACTTTTGGCATATTTACCGTCTTTATAGTATGATTTACAAAACTGAACCTATGTGTACTCTGACTGGCATTTAACTGTTGAGCTGCACAACTGAAGTCTGTTAAAAATTTTAAATTAAATTAATACAGTTTTGTAACTTACTTTCCCATTGTTGATAGGACTGCTAATTTTCAAATAACTCTGATGTTAAAGGGATTACTGAACATGTGTTTAAATCTCTATTGTTGAAATGTATTTTTAAAAGTTAATGGAATTTTGTTTTGTTTTATTGTTAAACCTAATATAATATGGACTGTTTTATATGAAATATGGAAAATATATGGAAATTAACGAAAATATGTACTAAACTCTAAAATATGGAAAAATATGGAAAATAAAAGTAGGATTTTTCAACCCTACACATTGTGAAACATAAAGATAATGCAAAATATAAATTATATTAGCTTTATAAGTAAATATGTATTTACATATAAATCCTTTCCCTGATAATTATGAAGATCCACAAAATGTGATTACTCAGTACAATCGATGAAAGAGTGAGAGGAAGAGAATAAGTAATGAAATGCATATGATGTTATAAATATTATAAATTAAAATCAATGCTATGTTCTCGTTGAATGTTATATTGCAGTGTAGGTAACATCATGCGATGGCAGGACCTTTGGTCCAGTACGTTGTTGTGCGGGCAGACTTGATAAAAGTACATAAATGGAATTTAGGATCTGTCATTGCCCAAGCTTGCCATGCTTGTTGTGCTGTTACTCATCTCTTCCATGATGATCCTCAGACACAAGAATATCTTAAGGATCTAGATAACATGCATAAAGTTGTGCTGGAGGTATGTATTCATGAAATAGCTATCCGACAGTTTTAGCTATTCCACTGTTACATAATTAAACTCTAATAATGTAAGTAATGTCACGACCATATGCGTTTTTATTCAGTTAATGAACTGTCAAATATACATTTCATAATATGACATAAACACATCTGAAATGAGTTTCATATATAATTATGCATTTACTTTTAGTATGATATTTTCGTTTTGCCATACTCAGTCAAATTTTTCATGCATATTTCTGTATTAAACAAGTGATAGGTCTGAATAATTTCAAGGGAAAAATTGTTCCGGGGCTGGGTATCGATCCCGGGACCTCTGGTTGGTACGTTCAACTAGAGGTCCCGGGATCGATACCCGGCCCCGGAACAATTTTTCCCTTGAAATTATTCAAATCTGCTTTACAGGGAGCTTCACCTGAAAGACTAGATTTGCATAATAAATACGTTACTGTGTTAACAGAAAACCACAATTCCAAGTCACACAGAGATTGTGTGCACTCGTTGTGGGCCTCTGGCATTTCGTCAGCCCACGCGAGTTGTGTAGATATAAAGGGAAAAGTTGAGACGGTGTCGGGTGGAGTTCCCGGGTAGCTCAGTGGTAGAGCTCTAGTACGTTCAACCAAAGGTCCCGGGATCGATACCCGGCCCCGGAACAATTTTTCCCTTGAAATTATTCAAATCTGCTTTACAGGGAGCTTCACCTGAAAGACTAGATTTGCATAAGTGATAGGTCTATTTATGCGGATTATCCCGAAATGTTCTGACTTATACTGTATGGGAAATTTACTTTTAAACATTGTACAGGTAATTAGTGCAGAAATAGGGTACATTATAATTCCTGCATTGTATTAGAAACAACACAATTTCTTAAAGCTTAACCAAATGACAGTGACAGTATCCATTTAGTCTATAGTTTTTTTTTCTACATAATAGTAAAACAAAAATTATCTAAATACGTTTGAATGTAGAAAACACTACGGTACATTAGTATAATTCATTCATTTATAGTGTTCTGCCCAAGGACAGGTCTTTCACTGCAAATCTAGCTTTCTCCAGTCTTTCCTATTTTCTGCCTTCCTCTTAGTCTGCTCGAATGATCCATATACGAGTATCTTAATGTCGTCTATCATCTGATATTTTCTTCTGCCCTGAACTCTTTTCTCTTTCACCATTCCTTCTAGTGCGTCCTTCAGTAGACAATTTCTTCTCAGTCAGTGACCCAACCAATTCCTTTTCCTCTTCCTAATCAGTTTCAGTATCAATCTTTCTTCACCCACTCTTTCCAACACAGCTTCATTTCTTATTCTGTCTGTCCACTTCACACATACCATTCTTCATATTCACATTAAAATGCTTCTATTCACTTCGTCTTAATGTCCATCTTTCTGCCCCATACAATGCCACACTCCATACAAAGCACTTCACTTGTCTCTTTCAGAGGCCCGCACAGGATGCTCTGTTTTCTACTAAAAGTTTCCTTGGCCATTGCTATCCTCCTTTTGACTTTCTGGCAGCAGTTCATGTTACTGCTTATAGTACATCCCAAGTATTTGAAACTGTCCACTTGCTCTACTGCCTCTTTTTTTTTTTGTAACATCAAATTGTATGTGATAATTCCCCTCCTGCCACAAAACTCTCTTCTTCAAAGAATTAATTACACAGGAATTTCTAATGTACCAAAATGATAAAATTTGTTAAGTAAATGACTGCATAATTACTTTTACTTTACTGTCGATTTTTAATTAGTTAATTGAAGACTTACCTCTGTTTGAGGTTCTAGCTGATAATATGTACATCTGTTATTGTCAGACAGTACATCTCACTTGACAATATGTGTCAGAGAAAGAACAATTATTTATATACATCTGAAGTCTGATTAATGAAATATGTTACTAGTCAATGATGTATGCAATGGAGGAGGAAAGGAATTGACCACCATCCCTATTGTTTTATTGGTGTCATTTATAAAGTTCCAAACCTGTTTTCGGAAAGATGACTAAACAACACAATTGCAGATTACAACATGGAAGGCGTTAGTATTGTATATGGGTAGATCAATCACGAGTCCTTTTTTCTACCTCTTTAACATCAAAAGGATGAAGTTTAACTAAATAACTTACCGGTACTACCTAAAGGATTAAGTTAGTATTGCTTTGTTTTTTAAGAAACTTCACATCAGTGGACATATATGAAAAATATTTTGGTGTGTTTACAAACAACTTCTATCAAAATCGAGTAATTGATGCAAATAATTTTTTAATATGCATGTGGTATTAAAATATTCATTACTATTTTTTAAAAATGATCAATAATAGTACATTATGCAACGAGCCTATGATGATAGTAATTAAAACGCGAGCGTCTTAATTACCATTATAGGCAAGTTTCATACGACTTTTTATGCTCGACCATATTTCTAACTTGAAATTATTAATAACTATTCATGTTATTCTTATGTGAATGGGAAGGGAACTGACCTTGTGCAATTTCGTAAATTGTGAGATGTGCGCAGACGCGAAAGTATTGATTTTTTCCCCGAAACGAATGTCGACGACCTTGATATAATCTCGTTAAACTTGATATAACTTTGAAATTGAATTCGACATTGAAAAACGAGATTAAAATTGAATTTATTGGAATATTATTTACAATTAACGCTAATTATTATAGTAACAGAACATAACCTTCTGCGACAGTATTGGATTTCCAGCCTGCGTGACGTTTTGCTAGTTGTCTTTCGATTGCATATCCGAGAATAAATATCTTTGAAAAATATTGGAGTGCAAGAGGTCAAATGACTTTATTGTCAAATGCCTGGCATTAGAAAACAACAACAACATATCCGAGAATAATCGAAAACCTGAACTTTAATGAATAGGTGTACTTTAATGACATGCATTAAAGGACTGCTACCAGGTGTATAATTACTACATTTCGGCATTGTCGAGCATAAAATGTATTATGTGATAAGTTATTTCGAAAATATGATAAACATTATCTTGTTGGAGTAGCACTACCATTAAAATGTTATTAATTTCTCTTTGCAAAGTAAAACTAATTTTATCATTTGAATTGAACTCGATAAAGTGGTATCCCTGGTATGCAGTTATCTTCTCATATATTTCCAGGGATGCCCTTGCATCACTCCTGGAAGAAAGTACTAAAATAATACATATTATTACTATATTTGTGATTTTAATTATAATTGGAGTAATTTTTAATACAAATTTCAGGAAAAAAACATTTTCAGATCACTGTACAAGTCCTGCTTAGAATGGAACTATTAATTAAATTATGTTTAATCTTCACTCCAACAGGTTCCTGATGACTCAGGTCTACAAAGTTTAGAGTCCAAATTGAAGGAACACAGTGTGTTACATAAAATGTGGATAGAACAACCTGAGAATATCCCCACGTGTATTGTAGTGAAACCTTACCCTAAAGAAGAAGTGCAGAAGTACTTCAAGAAACTAAAATTGTTTAAAAATTGACTCACAGACTAACATCTCACACTGTTCCAATGATATGTGCACACTGACAACTATGGCATGAGGTCCCAATTAGCACTGCTTGTTCTCATGCTTAGCAGCAACGTAACAACATGAGAAGAACTGTGCTATTCCATATTGCCAGGTCAACACAGCTTGTATCAAGTTGAGCTTGATTTTTTTAGAATTTCTATGTTCTTTATTGTATGATGATCAGGAGCATATACCATCAATATAAAAATGTTTTTCATGATGTGATTAATTTCTGCGATAATGAGAAGTTAATAAATATTATATGCATATGTGACTAATTTCTGCAATAATGAAAAGTTACTAAAATTATATGCATATGTGACATTAATTTTATTCAACTTTTCCTATCTCATTTTATATTTCAGTTTTAGAAGATGTCAGTTTACATCTAAATCTAACAAGGTAAGGTACAGTAATTAGGGATAATTACAGACTAAAGTTGAAAGCTGACCTTCCTCATTTTCAAGTTTCTAACAGGAACTATGCTTTTTAATAACATTTTCTACTCAGTCCTGCATCGTTCCACATCTTTTTCTCCATACATACCATATATCCCTGCTTGTGCAGTTTGTCCCATTAAGTTTAAACAAACATAACGTTCTTATGCATAATTAAATTAGGTCTCCAGGGATTTCACATTTATTTCTGGAAGAGTTAAAATACACATACATGCATGGTAAACTCATACTGCTCTCTTATTTTTAATAGTACAGAACTTGAAATGGAGAGGGAGGGTTTTTTTTTTTTGTGTGTGCGCGCACGTGCGTGTTTTTTTTTTTTTTTTTTTTTTTTAATATTGGCTTCAGGTCTTGCAGTAGCAATTTTTCAAATAGCTTGGATAGAACAGGTAGCAAACTATTGCATGATAAGAAGATGGATCATAGGTGACTTCCCTAGTTTAAATATGGTAATTAGTTGCGCTACTTTTCACTGACTTCGAAAATGACTACAACTTAGATTAGTATTGAAACTAGAAGCGATTAATGCATACCGTTACCCTTTTCTGGGTAGTTTTTGTAGTAATTACTCTATCTGTGATTAAGTCATACCCAGGACTTGTAATTCAGCTAGTATGGTTCTTAGTAGTAATTTTTACTTCAGATGGTGAGAAATATTTGATGGAAGGTTAAAGCTGAAATAGAGTGTCCAAATACTCTAGTATTTCTTCTTCAATTTTAGGTACTTCTTTGTTCTATGGGCTCAAAAATGCAAAGTATTCGGATTTTTCTTGAGCACGTCTTAGCCGTATATTGTCTCTATTTCAAATCGGCGGAATGTAAGACTTAAGGTCTTTTTAACTTCCATGTTGCTTTGCAAAGTGCATAAAAATTTGGGTGTGCCACCAAATTTTGAAATATGCAAATGAAAGGGCAGGGTATATCTATGGTAAAGTTGCCTTAATCCGTGATACTTTTTCATTGAATTTCACAGGATTGGGTATCTTGCAAGGGAGTTCACCAATGTTTCAAAATTAGGCGAAAAATGCTATGTCGAATGGCAAACTTTCGACTGACATTCAATTTAAAAAAGTATCTCAGATTTAGGCAACTTCATCATACGGTACTAATAGGGTAAGCCTCAAACATCCATAAATGACATCATGCTACTGTCCGACCAAGTGGTTGTGTCGCATCTCGATTTCCCCCACCCCTTTCTTCTGGCCTCTTTGTAAAGCTAGTAATTGGGGTGTTGCGTTCTTTCCTGAAAATATTTGCTATTCGGAATTGGAAAAAAATATTTCAAAATCTGATCTACAAATAAATGAGAGAGAAAGTAATAGCCTAATGAATTGTTAGAAGAGATATAGTTGGGACTTCTTTGCTGGTAATAAAAATTGAAATCACGACATTTCGAACGCGTCTTTCTATAGGTAAGGAGATTTAACTTGTAAGCTCTTAGGAATGTTTTTTTTTTTTTTTTTTTTAAGATATGGACTGAATTACAAAGCTGATGCTTCGGGAACGATACATGAAATTGTATAGCATTGATCTACTAAACGACGAAGGTAAAGGCAATCTTGGAAATGTGATTTTCTTTTCACTACCATTAATAGAAAAAATACTGCCTACAATTCTTCTGAAGTTATTGCTAGTTTTAAATCAAATGTATGCCTTAGTAAGAAGATGGGAAGTAGTCGACAGGAGCTTTTGCCTGTTTATCTGAAGCTGCGCTTGGGCGTCAGTTCGATTCCCTCTTGGGCTGATTACCTGGTTGGGTTTTTCTGAGGTTTTCTGCAACTGTAAGGCGAAAGTCACGTTATCTATAGCGAATCCTCGGCCTCATCTCACTATCATCAATTCCATCGACGCTAAGTAACCAACTAACGTACTTGAATACTTTGAAACAATCCCAAACAGTAATAGGCCCTATTGCTGTTGGTTCCTGCTGTTTTGATGTCAAAAGTGCTTATACTAAACATTGTATGTATGTATGTATGTATGTATGTATGTATGTATGTATGTATGTATGGATGTATGCATGCATGTTCCTATCAGCAAGAGAGAAAATCTAATGTCTTCTAAGTAACTAACAAATGCTTTTCTCCTTCATTTAAAACCACATTGAAATGATTTGCATGTCCTAAGGCTCCCTGCCAGCCACCCCTGAACTCCCTATACAGTCTGCATAATCCCTTTTATCTTTCCACGCAGACATCACCACGATCTCTCACTAGCTACCATGAGCCGCAGAGGAGAGCCACCAGTACACAGCACTATATAGCCAGTCAACATATGTTTCATAGTGCGCAGAAACCAAAGGCTCCTACCTGGTCAGACTGGAATGGCTATTAAGTCATGTACAGCAATGACGTCATGCGCGATTCGACAATGGAAGCACTATGTTTGTATGTTGCCTGGCTATACCACCAGCAACCAATGACTACATACCTCGAGGTCCAAGTTCGATAGCGGTCCGCACCCGACTTTGCATCGGATACAAGACAGAATAAATATGGGAAAGAAACGGAGAAAGCGATGAAAGAAGAAAAGAGTAATTATGATCGTAAAATGTGCCTGGGGTCAAATGCCAAAAATTACGTATTAATTCTGCTTCAATTAAGGGAAAACCTCGGAAAAAACTCAACTAGACATCTTATTCCAACCAGGATTTGAGCTTTGGCCGTTCGTTTCACGGTCAGACATGCTAACTATTACCTCTGGATATGTACATAAACTCACCAAATTCCAGGATTTGGAATATCTGTAACCCCCATGAATTTCACAAATCGCCACTTTATCCGAAGAAACTGGAAATTTTGTGCACAGTATCTGGTGCTAGGATCATTGGTCCCACTTCTTTTAGAGAAATACAGGGATATCATTTTATTTTTACAAACATTTTTAATATTAACCTGGCTATACCTTTGGATTAATGGTTGAGAGCCGAAAACACCGTTTGAAACTCCCTTCCACGATTGAAGTTCGATGATTCTGACGTAAAATACAAACAAATCACTTTACTAAGTATGGGAGGGAAGAAAAGTAGTTCATCCATTTACGTAAATTAGGAAATATCGTAATTTTAAATTTGATAATTTTCATTAGTTTTTTGTTTAATCAAAATACAGTACAGATTAACAACAAGTGTTTTTACTCACGAACTGAGTTATCCATGCGAACGTATTCATTATGCAGTGTATATTATACTGTCTACAGCACATTAGCGTACAATATAGAGAATGATCATTAAATTGAAAAATAATCATAATATGGATATTTAAACACATTTTTTAAATTGGTGTCCGTTCATTTAGATACAGACTTCAGTTCTTTTGTGCATATTATCGCTCTATAGACTATTGCATCTAATTCCAATTACCAGTTTCGTCCTTCGTACTAGTAACTCATGTTGAAATAATTCTATACCTATTATATAAAAGAGTACCTTACGTACTGTAAATTCAATCTCCACTTCTGCCCGACCCGCACAGATAACATTATTCAGACATGCTATCTATTGTCCGTCCAAGTGGTTATGTTGCAGAATCGTAGAAAGGGGGGAAATCACGTGACAGTTAATTACTTTTATTTAAGTTATTTTAAACAGTTGCGGGTGAGGGAAATCGTGATGCGACGTAGGCAAACGGACGACAGTACCTGTGCGAAAATATGATTCAATATTGAAAGCTCTTTCGTCACTGGAAAACGCGAACATATTTCTTGACCGTACTATACTCACTAACTCCAATACTGTTTGTGTTTACTACGACCTTAAGGCGACTTTGACTGTATACGCTAGGTTCTGTGAGGAGAACAGTTGGAAGTTCACTAGTAGAGGGGGTGAGAGTGAAGTACCATACATTAAAAAACTCAGGTACAATAAAAATTGAAGTAAAAATAAAATGATGTCCCTGTACTTAACACTGTTGGTTTGCACATTTGAAGATTTCTACAGTTTTTTAATAATTCAATTACGTACTTCTTTTAGGGCCTTGTCATTTCCAACAACCTGTGTCCACCACGATTGCTCGACCTTACCATCCCAGATTTGTCTTTATAGGGCTACCTTACCATGCTGGATTTCTTTTTGTGGAGCTAATAAAGGAAAAAGAGTAGGTCTACCGTAACAAGCTCCACACGACTGACAACTTAAAGAATAATATCAGAAATGAGATCATAATTAATATTTATGGTACAACACTGAGACCCATTATGGACGACATGTGTGCTTGGCAGAGGACAGCGGCCATTCCAACATTTGTGCTCAACATGAGAGAAGGAAGTTATCCGAAACTCTCACTAGTTTGCGATCTACTACAAAACGTTCGGTTCTGAAAGGATCACTATGTAGTTCATTTCATAATATGGGAAACCGCAATGAGGCAACACTGCTATCGATCGATCCGCTTACAGACTTTGATTATTATCGGTGATACAGTAATTCGGCACATCAAAAACTATCCATAAAACAGTCGGCTGTAACCTGTGCTGTAGAAGAATTCGGTTGGAGAGGGAGTGTGTTTTTTACTTTTTCTAGTAGGATTCTGCAACAGTACTGTACATACAGTCGATTACTTTATGGACGAACTTTACAAGTTTTCGAGAATAGAATTATCAGCAGGAATGTTTACCTCTGAAGATCCCTAAAATACTGGTTATACAAGAATAATGTGCATATTCTAGAAGTCTAAAAAATGACATCCGAGTAAACGTCACCTTCATTTCTCAACAGTAACTGTAGCGAGTAATGTGTTCCTTCTCAAACAGGTGCGACAAATATTTGAAGGAAGAATGAAATGGATTCAGCAGCTCCATTCTCAATCGGTGTCAATAAATTGTGTTTTAACAGCATACATTAAGTAATATTTTACATTAATAGTTTGTATCTTTTTATAATGTAATTTTCATTTGAATTATAATACACATGTGAAATTCAGAATACTGGTTTGTGTAAGATCTTCTTACATAAACCAGTGTCTGAATTTGTAAGATCATAATATTGTTTTATGTTGTGATCTTTAACACAAATTGCATTGGCAGTGAGAAGTCTTTATCTTTGTCACTGCCTGTAGTCGTAGGCCTAATTGGTAGTTAGACAAAATAAAGGTATCCGACCATATACGGTGTTAACAAAACGGAAGTTCCGATCGGTGAAGTTCGAGACTTTGACGAAACTAGAAGTTCCCAGCTTTTTAAAAATTTTGTAGCTGCTGAAATTGTGTGACATAACAAAAAATAAAATGTTGAAATACATTCTAGTCCCAATAAATCTTAGCTTCAATGAAAGCAGCTTATGTTATCCTAGGTCCTAGTACATTACAAGATCATTTACTAGGAAGAAGACGTAACAGCTGAAGTACAAGGAAATGTTGGATATAAATCTAACACCCACAAGGAATTTTACATTCAATCTAATTATGAAATAGAGGAAATAGAATTGGTGGCGTAGGAAAGAACATAAATGGATCGTTTAGTAATAGGCGAACCACGGAGCTATTTCCGTAATTTCCTTGTTTACTTGGAACTGCACGCATGTAGGCCTGCGTATTGTAAAGCAGTCACGTAAGTAGTTGCATAAGGTTAAATAAATCACGATGCTTCGAAAAAAATAGGCTACGTCTTTACAAGGAACGCGAGTTCGGTTCACGAAATGTATAATTCCAATACTTTCTTAAAGACTCGTTATATATTAATAATTATTCCGAACTTGCTAGAATGGCAAATGGTACCGTACGTAAGAAATTACATCAACACAGCCACCGGCATAGCTCAGGGGTTAGGAGCTGGTCTCCTGAACTGAGGCTGCACTCGAGCGTTGATTCCAATCCCGCTTGGGTTGATTATTATCTTGTTGGGATTTTTCAAAGATTTTCCCCAACTGTAAAACGAATGTTTAATAATGGCGAATCCTCTGCCACATCTCGCCAAAATGTCATCTATCAACTTCATCAAAGCTAGATAACTTAGCAGTTGATACAGCGTCGTTAAAACAACCGACTTAAGAAAACATCGCCATTATGTGCATCATTGTGCCTCCTTTTATACTTGTAACCTCTATCAAATAAAGTCCATAGACTACAGTCTAAATCATTTAATTGAGGTAGCGATGCCAAGTTACAAATCATTACTTTCACATCATTGTAACTCAACGCGTCATTTGGCGGCGCGCATAGCAAAATGTTTGAAAATGGTCCTTTTTTTATATTTTTTATCGAGGTCAGAGTGGATTTATTTTTATTCTCTCCTTCTCCACTGGCCCTGTATTAATCGAATTTTGTCAGTTTAGTACCAACATTAAAATAAGAATCATCAGTAGCTTTCTGTTTATAAACAATAATTGGATTGTGCTTACACTAGCACAAGGTTGGTAAGCTCGACTCGTATATACTCCGAGACTGAGCTTGGACTTGGGTTCGAGTCCTGCTTGGGCTACTATTTACATGTTCTTTGTTTTCGAAATTATTCCAAAGTGTAATGTGAATGTCAGGCAAGCCCATGGCGAATCCTCGGACTCATTTAGCCAAATAACTTACTATTTCGATACCACTAATTTCACCAACGCTTAATAACAGCAGTTAATATAGTGGCATTAAGTAACCGTTTAAGAAGGTGAAAACATTTCACATATTAAGCAACTGTAAGATAATATACCGTAATATACATACATTTTCGCAGTCAGCCGTGCCTTTTAAAGCATGGGCGAACCCAACAGCCAAAATAATGATGATGATGATAATAATAATAATAATAATAATAATAATAATAATAATAATAATAATAAATATAGGGTCAAATATATTAATTTTTGGATCAAAACTTGCGTTATTGAACAATAATGAACCTCACTGCTTCGACTATACCTTACTAGCATCTCTCTCACTATGTCAGCTATAAGTGTATAAAACAGGAATTCTAGGCTAGGCAAGTTTAAGTTCAGTTCTCTCGCATGCTCTTTTTGTCTCATCTTACAGCCATTACAATAATTGATGTAACAATGGAACCATTCAAATAATTTATATATTTTTTTACTCAATTATTACTTTCGCTGGGAGCGCATGCTATTTTTGCTTCGTCCCTGGTTGTCAAAAGTGAATCCAAGTGAAAATGGAAATGAAATGTTGTAGAGACAGGAAGTTTAGATACTAAAAATCCTCAAAATAGGCACTTGAAAAGCATTTTAAATAGCTGAAATAGGAAAAAAAGGCAAAATATTGCAAATGATTTTGCATTTTTAGATTAATATTCTTACAAAAAATACTATCCTCTGACTGAGGTTCTGTCTGTTGTGTACAGTTACACGTATTATCAGGCAGTACATTTCACTTGTCGATATGTGTCAGAGGAAGAATAATTGTTTGTATGCATCTGAAGTCTGATTAGTGTAGTAATATGTAGCAATGGAGGGGGAAAGGAACTGGCAACTCTACCCCATTATCTCCTGGCCTAGTTGCCTCATAAGTGGTGCCTTCTTGGTGTTGCTTGTGAGGTTCAGATAGCTAGGCCTATAAATAATCGCTTGCGTGACGTAGCGTAATTAACTAGATTTCTCGAAGATCAAGCGCATAAACGTTTCACGTTAAAGAGGTAGACTATATATAGAGTGAAAAAAAAGAGAAAAATTGAAGGAAGAAAGAACAAAGAAAGAGGTAAAAAAAATAGAAGGATGGATGTAAAGCGGAATAAGCGTGGGAAGGATATTTATAAAGTTTGAGCAACGAGTCTAGCCACTATTTTAGGCCCTGCCATATTATTATTATTATTATTATTATTATTATTATTATTATTATTATTATTAGTATTATTATTATTAAAATCGGGCCTTCTAAAAAATTAAAGCTAAACTAAGATAAAATACTTGAAGCCGAATTATTATTAGGCCTATATTAGCTTTATCCAACTGCAAGTAAGCTACTTCACTCTCCGTTATTCACCCAACCGTCCCCATCTAGGTCAGACATTTTGAATCTGTTGTTCTATTTGCTTATTTGCTGCCGTTTTGTGTTGTTCTCGGTTGCACCACAGGAAGCAAAGTATATAACACCGCCTGATTGATGATGATGATGATGATGATGATGACGAAGACGTCGACGAAGTTGATGATTAACGGAGCAGTGGTAAAACCCCGATGGAGAAACGGGAGTACTCAGCGAAAAACATCCCACCAAGCATTGTCTTTGTCCACCACAAATTCTACTTGATTCGCCGGAAATCAAATCCGGGTTACCTGCGTGAAAGTCGACACAACCGTATTGCGCATGATTATTATTATTATTATTATTATTATTATTATTATTATTATTATTAACTTTTCCACCTTTGCCCCTTGAAGTAAATGTAATAAATATACAAAGTCGAGAGTCGAAACGAATTGGATAACAAACAAAACAGCTTACAAACACGTAGTTCAATGATTATGTTGAAATAAGTTGTAGCCGTTCTTCCTAACTTAAGCGTTATCTTATCAATACTTCCCCATATTTAATCATAACAAAATGAATGTACCGTTAAACCGCGAAATGATCGATAGTGTTTTGTACTACTATGTAATTTGTGGTGATGAAATTCAAACCCTTACCAATGCGTATTCAAACAAAGTCCGGTACACGTACGCCATAACCATTGTAGAAGTTTTTAAAAGTGTCACATATGTATGAGTATTTCGATAATACAACAACAGTATAATCCGTCGGAACCAAATATTTTTGTTAGTTCCAGGAAGAATTAATAAACTTTGATGATTTTCCTCCGTTTATAGGAATGTTCCTCCAATTAATGATTTTTTTTTTTCAAATTGGAAGTTATTCCACTTCCTTATAATTCATCAGCAAGAGAATTCCGTGGAAGAAATTAACATTTTTTTATTCATCAACAGATGGAGCAGACGAAACTCCTATTGCAGTAAGGCCAGTAATAAATAAATTTATCATATGTAATAGAGTATGTAGAAGAGAGGGATGAAATAGGATAGACCTTTACGTGGGTATTTACAACTCGGACATACGAGGGTTGGATACAAAGTCACGGCAACACTGCTATAATTTTGAAATGCTTTTATTATAAGAGGAAGCACCACTTACATTTCTTCAATGTACAGTAATCGACCCCAGTTTATCACCTTCTACCACACTTGTAAAAGACGTCGTTCACTACGTTCCATCTCTATTGATGTCCCAAAATTACCGTTCTATGGCATGAATAATGGCGTCGCTCGTGTTGTAATGCTTCCCTGTAAGTGACTCATTTTGGGCAAGAGGTCTTAAGCGTACGGACACATACTATAAGGTGAGTATGTCGGATGTTCCAGTACTTCCCATCCCAGCGGTGCAGAAGATCCGTCACGACGTTAGCAGTGTGACTCCTTGCACTGTTATGAAGAATGGTAGGGGTCGTTTCCAGAAGGTACCATAGCTTTTCTCTTAAAGTTAGACGGAAGTGTGTTGTACGAGCTAGCATATTATATCGTCTGTCTTGATGGTGCAGTAATACCCCATATATGTCATAACTTACGCCATAATGAACATCTCTTTCACACCACCTTGTGCAGAGCGTACTGTCCTTGGACGAAGAGAACAGGGATGCTTCCATTTATTTGATTGCAGCTTCAAGCTGTGAGCCTACATTTCGTCCAAGAAAGTCGTCGCCTTCCCTTTGGTAGCGATTTAGCAATTCCTGTGTAATTGCATAGAGCTGCCATTGTTGCACCTCAGTGATTCGATAGGGTATCAAACGTGCTGTAATTTTGCGTAACTCAAGAACATCATGCAGAATGTGGATCATGGTTTTGTGGCAGACGCCTATTTCTGTGGCTAATTCATGCGCAGTCCATCGGCAATCAACATCCAGCAGGGAAGCAAGAAACTAAATAGTCTGGTCGTCAATTTGGAGTGGTCCTGAGCGAGGCCTATCCTGAACAGACAGCATCCCTGTCTTCACGAAACACTTTCGCCCATCGCGCAACATGCTTCAAGCAGTCCCTGTTAACAGCCTTGTGCACTACGACCTCGTGCAACTTCAATTTTGATCCACGAACGTTGTTCTCTGTAGCGAAATGGCGGCAAACTATGAAAGCTAAGATTCAAGGAACTGTTACCATGCATTTTTCTTAATATATATAGAAATTTATCAATATTTTCCGTGCTTATGGAAAATAAAAAAGTTATAATAACACATATAAAGCGAAGCTATAGATATACTAGGCCTATATGAAAATAGTGCTAAGGAATCGCGAACAAATGAACGCAGAACCATGGGGGAATTGTATTTCTCGAGTGATAGCATTTCTACATGGGAAATAATTGACTTCAACGACCTCTTACGTCTTCTTGGTGAACTATAAGTGTGAGAATATGTGGGCAATCATCCAATTTAGACATACCTTCGGAGATGTCTGTACTGTCTTACTTCCAGGCAAGTCTTTGCGTGTATGGGGCCCCCGTATCTTAATATCGTACAACCGATGCCACTCGCTGCACTAGCTCGTCTGACCTTTCGATCTCAGTTCCACAGCATCTTAAGGCTCAGGAGTTTCCTAACGGTCACCAAATAGATGGAGCAACCATGTATACCAGAGGATCCAGCCCACATGGCGCCTCCGATTATATCATCGGTACTTGATCGTGAGGGATACATAATTGTGGCTGGCTACCTCTATCTGATATCGCGGAAACTCTATTATTATTATAGCCCGTTTTTAATTGTACGCTTTATTATTAAATTTAAATATTTTAATAGTTTTATGCGCACACTCTTAGGAAAACAAAACACACGAGTTTTGTTTCAAAATCCCTAAAAATGATATCATAACTTATTATTGAGGAGTCCACTGCAAGAATGATGGATGTCATTTGGAATACATTTTGCAGGAGAAGCAATTGAAAGTTTGAAATGCTTAGCGCTCAAAGCTTAACTGTGATTTTCCGATCATTACTGGACAATGACTATCAGTGTTAATGCCATATAACTCTGTATGTACATTCTATATGTCTTAAGCTATACATTGACAGTCTTGGTTCATTTTCGACAAGAAAGTGACATCCATCATTCTTGCAGTGGACTCTTCAATTGTATATTAATTGTAATTTTATTCTTCATATTGTAGTTGTAATCCTCTGGTAGAGGGGCAGAGAGGGCCTGACGGCTCTATCTCTACCAGGTTAAATAAATAAATACTAAATAACAACGTTCATTCTTTCTGACACTGTGAGACGAAATATTTGGATTTTACGGTACCTAAAAACGTCTAAAGGCGCATTATACTTGCGCAACATCTAATGGAGAAATGTTGACGGAATGATGTAGATGTCTAATATGGGGAAACGGGAGAACTCAAAGAAAAACTCCAACTGCGACCTTGTCCTCCACAAGTATCACCATGGATTTTTCAATTAAAAATCCGAGTGCTGATCACAAATCGAACCCGAACCGCTTGCGTAACAGACTGATGGTATACTGTAGACCACGGAGCAGTCGTCAAGGACAATCTTTTCAAATGTAAACAAACGACAAAATTGCATTATGTAATATGAAGATCAAAGACAAAAACGTGAGCGACAAAAAATCCTGTGGTCGCTTTTTGGAGAATTCCTTGTCCCCTTCTGCCTGGCGTTATCTCAACCGGAAGCCTCAGGCTACAAGGACCACACGGGTAGAAACTACAGTAGTATTTCTTGTCGGCATGCACTCGATGTTCAATTCACACACATTTTTCTCTGGAACGGGATGAGTTCATGATGTGTTGTGAAGTTGATCTGTTGAAAAAATACAAGCATAGGGCTACATGCCTACTCGTACATAGTAGGAACAATAACTTAAAACAACAAAGGATTTTGAAATAAACCGTAACCTGAGGAGCTTACTTTTATCAGGATGATACTGAAAATTCTGACGCATATGGACCAAATGAATGAATGAATGCTCAGAATAACAATAGCCACCGGGATAGCTTAGATGGTAGCGAGCTGGACTCGAGATGTACGGCTGCAAATTCCGATCTGACTGATTATCTGCTTTGTTTCCCTTCAAGGTTCCTTTGACTGAAGGGCGAATGCCAGGTAATTTCATGGCAAATCCTCGGATTTATCTCACTAAATATCATCTATCATCAATTTCACCGAAAACCATAAGCTTTCAGGCTGCGGTGCGGTAGAAAAAAAAAACAAACAAACAAAAATCTTTCATTGGCACATGAGGTACTATCTTCTAAACAAAAATTGCACTTATTAAATTAACTTAAACATGCTCCATCAGTTGAAAGCCAGAGTGCGAATTTAGCTTAACATTCCACGAATTTGAGTTTGATCCGAGGTGCGGGAAATCAAAGTTCTTTACGCTCCAAATTTTACAAATTTCATTCAATCAACATTCTCCATTTTATTATTCCTTTCTCTTCATTTCGAACGTTTTTATGTAATAATAACCAGAAGCAGCGGATATACATCAATTGCTCGCGAAAGGATTAAAAGTATCAATTGTGCGCGAACCCCTTAGATGTAAACACATCAATTGCGCACGGATCTCCCCTTCGTAAAAGCATAAATTGCACGCGGAACATTTAATCAAAATACATAAACTTATAAGCTTGTCGCTTATCACTAAGGAGTGTTGAATATAGGCAACACTAATCAATATTCACACTCTTCTAACTTGTCTCCTGGCTAAAAATGATTAAGTTGCTGTTAAACTGTCACCACTGTATTGTGTAATAGCTTGAATATGGATACTGACGCTCTATTACAACATATAGGCCTATGCATGCGAGGCGTTTCATAAGGTTTTTTTTCGCTTAATTTTAAATGTGTACATCCACAGGTTTATAATTTTGTAGACACTGTCATTCAGACACAAACAAGCACGTACATTAAAATAAATGACAAAGATAATACTTCTATAATGAATCTCAAATATGAAAAACGTAAACAGCATATTGAAGAGCTAATTAATAAATGTTATAAGCAAGGGAACATTAGTAGAATCGCTTTTCTAAAGAATGGTTGTTATTATTATTATTATTATTATTATCCCTCAACTGGTATTGCTTTTTAAATGTACATTACGATATCTATCCATATGGGTCTATATTGACCCATAGATACCAGTTGAAGGTTAAATCGCTATTCAGTTAATTATATAAGCACTTCCAACTCCTTAACAAGTACCAAATAATTAAAGGTACGAGTATTTTTAACTCCTTAACAAGTACCAAATAATTAAAGGTACGAATATTTTTAACTCCTTAACAAGTACCAGTAGGCTTCATTTAACAGGATTTTAACCATAACTGCTACCAGAATTTTTAAGTCTCAATAAAATGGGAAGAGAAATGCTTTGAAAAGATAACTACCGCGCTCAATTGATAAACTCCCTAAACTGACCGCCGTGCGCAATTGATGCACTTCCTAAACTGACCGCCACGCGTAAATGATGCACTCAAATCAGGTAGAAATATTTCTTGCGCGCAATTGATTTTCTGCAGCAGCAGCTAGCAACACTAAATAAATAAATAACTATAGAAATATGAGGAAAAAACACATTGAGGCGAAGTTGACTAAAAACGAGTGTTTTAACACAAAATTAAAATGAGAGTAATGATCTTTTTTCCTTATTCAAAAACGTCGTGGAGATGTGTCTACTACAGGAGATTGTGAAGCTGTAAGATCAAGAGAAGCTGCTAGGAGTTCAGTTAAAGTTGGAATAAATTTTGAACATCGACCCAATTTGAAAGGAAGTTTATTAACGGTCATTGGCCACATAATTTATACACCGGAAGTTGGTTCCTTTGAGTTTGGAATCTATACCGCAACCACCTTAACCGCAAATATACATATGAAAACGTAGGCGAGGACTTGTGGGAATTTAAGTTACGTAATTTTTACTACTATCTTCAATTAAATCTTGCTGATTGGCTTGTTTCCAATACAAACGGACGTTGAAACATACTGACCCAATAATATTACTATTCTGGATACATAGACTTCCGCTATTTGCGAAGTAGCCTATTTAAATTTTCTATTTCTTTTTGTAGCGGTATAGCATGTAAAATCTAAGAATAATTATATTGTAATAATTAAATTTGTATTGTTTCAGACTACAGGAACTTATTTTAAAGGGACAGCACTGAAATCGTTTAATAGACTAGTATTAGTAATACTAGTAGTAGTAGTAGTAGTAGTAGTAGTAGTAGTAGTAGTAGTAGTAGCATTTCCCAGCTGATCCGGAGTTGCGCATGGACATGGGTTCAATTACCGCTTGAACTGATTATCTCATCTCACCAAAATACAATCTTACTATCACCAATTTAACCGACACTAAATAAACTAGTACTTGATACAACATCCATAATTAACCAATAATAATAATAATAATAATAATAATAATAATAATAATAATAATATACCAGTGTACACAAATGAATATTGGAGCTTAAATTTTTGTATTTTTGTGCGGTATGTAATATAATAGTTAATGTAATGTACAGGGCTTTTATGTGATCAATTAAATATTATTACAAATGAAGTGAAAATGAGTGATTCCGAAGGATCCATTACACTGAAGAAGAAGCAAGAAAAAATAAGCGAATTAGCAAAAGGAAAACAATCATGGTGCAGACAAATTTTTGTTGATTTTTGGCTGGAGGATCCCAAATTTAACAGAAATCCAGTAATTCCTATAAAGCTAAGTGCCTATGCTGCAAAAAAGAACTGCAAGCAGCAAAAATTTAACTACAGAAACATAGTAAAACATTCTCACACCAAATAAATAAATAAATAAATAAACAAACAAACAAAACAAAAAACAAATAAATAAATACATAAGTAAATAAATAAATACATAAATAAATAAGTAAATAAATAAACAAACAAACAAAAACCGTATTATAAGTAACAATATTACTAAATTGGCAG
This sequence comes from Periplaneta americana, assembly GCF_040183065.1. NCBI lineage: Eukaryota > Metazoa > Arthropoda > Insecta > Blattodea > Blattidae > Periplaneta > Periplaneta americana. The sequence continues at coordinate 124,848,751 of NC_091129.1, forward strand.
TATTTTTGTTAGAAAACTAGTGGATGATAACATTAAAATGAAACTGCAGAACTTAAAATTGTATTCGATAATACTGAACATGGTAGGAGTTAAAATTCTATGAACCATATCACCGAGCTATAACAAGTGCTTAGCCAGACACCACCATAGCACGTGGTATAAAACTTAAAAGAACAAAATTTAGACATCTTATTAGGCACGCTTACAAATGTAGGAATTTTCTTCCGACTTGTGGGATTTTATTTACTGGAAATTTGATGTTGCACTGGCAACTCAATGTTCGTGACCATCTTAATGAACAACTGGCAATAAGTGGATTAGGCGCGCTGGAGACTAAGACAATGTCTTCTACAAGTGGCCACCGAAGTTCCCCGACTTGAATTTCTGTGACTTCTTCTTACGGGGCTACATAAATTTATCATCTATATACCTTCACTGTCTCGGAATCTGCAAGATATGCTACATCGTTTCTACAGTGCCATTGAGTCCCTTCAATAGATAAGTTGGAGCGCGTATGACGTGTCTGCTGTGTGGTATGCGGGACGCACATCGAGTGTCTGTGAGATATACATTGCAACATTTTTTTAGTTGTTCTTTCTGGTGTCATAATTTTCATGTACAGATACGGAAATAAAATTTGGAGCTCCATTATTGTATGTTTCGCTTACAACACACTGCTCATGTGCAGTAAACAAAAGCCCCTGTATATATGCTACTTGTGAATAGTCGTGCGAAATTGTTGCCTACATACAGGTGGACTCCCATCAAGACTCGCTCCAAATTTTAATTCCATATCTGTACAAGCGACTACCGACAGCGATGTTATACCCGTTTATTTTTTTAGTAGGTTATTTTACGACACTTTATCAACAGCTTAGGTTATTTAGCGTCTGAATGAGATGAAGGTGATAATGCCGGTGAAATGAGTCCGGGGTCCAGCACCGAAAGTTACCCAGCATTTGCTCATCTTGGATTGAGGGAAAACCCCGGAAAAAACCTCAACCAGGTAACTTACCCCGACCGGGAATCGAACCCGGGCCACCTGGTTTCGCGGCCAGAAGCGCTGACCGTTATTCCACAGGTGTGGACTATACCCGTTTATAATCACGAAATTTTTCTATGGACACCCCGTAGTATTAGCAGCAGCAGTAGTAGTATCAATATATTATTTAACGACGCTTTCAGCTATAGGGGTTATTTAGAGTCGAAATTCAACGTGTGTGGAAAATGGAAAATGGTCGACAAATTTTCCCTCAAGCTATCAGTAACAGGGTTCTTGTACTGTAAATGTAGAAAATCCAACGACACGGAACCCATAGTGTTAGTTCTTTTCTGGAGGAAGCCTTGCTAAGAATTTTATCACTCTTTAAAGTCATTTGACCTCGCTCGGGGTTGAACTGCGAATCTCGGTTCCAATGGCCACGATGGTAACCGCTAGAACACTGATAACGTCCCTCACACGGTGCATCAGTGACATGGCGCGCTACGTTATCTACAATTTATCCATGGACGTTATTCCTACACAGAATATGGTCAGTTGCAAATAAAATACCCGCCAGTGGTCAAAAAATGTAATTAAAAAGTTTCATGTCTAGAAACAGGACGTTCATCAATAAATAATCGAATAATATGTATACGGGTGATGTAGGCCTATGTAATTGACATAATGTAGAACAGTGGTTCCCAAACTTTTTGAAGGCGCGACTCACTTTTAGATGAGACTCACTTTTGCGACCCCTCTCTACCCAACTACCGTTCCGGTACTTCCTTTTTCCTCGTGTACGAAGGAGGGACCCGAAGGCCTACACTGCAGCCTGAGGCTTATTGTGCTTACCACTCCTATTCTGTGAATGATTTGGTAGCCGAACGCTCCTGCTGTTGTACAGTAGTGGCAAAAAAACCGGACCGACCCTTGTAGCTGATTTCAGAGCCTTGTTCACTCCAGAGCGTCGGTGCATATTCCTTGGACCCGAAACCACCTGTGCAGTTGAACAACAGCCACACAGCTGGTTACTGTTTTCGTCTTCATTAAATGACTCAGGTGCTTGGGGCAGCGATATTTTACTACTTAACTTATTATTCCCAGAACATGAATTTTACCAGCTTATTTTCTAATGGCTTTCGAAACGGGTTACGTCAGCAGTCGAACTACAACAATTTCAATAGATTACTCGCTATCTTGTGAATGCGGGCGTGGCATGCACAGTGGCTCATTTCGGAGACTTTGATTATTCCGTCGGTCTGGTTTTTTTTGCCACTGCTGTACAAGTACAGCACGCCGCACTGTGAAATTAACGCGGGCTATGGTATGGATGATGATGATGATATGTGAATTAATGATGGCGAAATGAGTCCGAAGTTCAACGCCGAAAGTTACCCAGCAATTCTGCTTCAATTGGTTGAGGTAAAACCCAGGAAAACCTCAACCAGGTAGCTTGTCCCAACCAGGATTTGAACCCGGGCCCGCTCATTTAATGGTCAGATGTGCTAACCGTTACTTCACAGCGGTGGCCGTACTGGTTCTTAATCCTATTCGAAAAATACAAATCCTTGTAAAATCAAAAATAAAAATAATTTTACTCAAAACCATTGCATACCACACAAAGAAGTACAAAAATAGAAATATTAAGTAAACATTCTTTCCAATGCTTCAAACTATGACCACCATGGCGCTGCGGTAATAATTCAATACAAAGTGGTAAATTTCATCAAAGGAAGAGCTTTGCAAACTCGTATTTTCAGCAAAATTTGTGAAGGTATGGATTCGTTATATGAAAACATTCTTTATCATACGAAAGTAAGACGGCTTTTGTGGAGTAATGTGTTGAAAAGAGTTTGACAATTAAGAGCGGAACTTTTATTGTACCGGTACATGTAAGACGAGAAATCGGAATATGCAAACCTATTTCCCAATTCTCTTAGACTGGTCCTCCTTCTTATATTTTCGAACACAAACGTTTTGAATAGTAAGATGTTAATATAAAAACAACCAGGAACAAATCAGTGGATTTATAAAGAAACTTGATTTCTGGTCCATATCACTTGACAAAAAGAAATTTGATTCATTCCAGTGTATTAAAGAACTTACGGAAAATCTAGCTACGTATGACAGACAAACACAGAGTTTGTTTTTACCGACACGTTATTAAGTTTTCACAATTTTAAACAACAGCTTTTTGAGTATTTTCTGAAAAAAACTCAAAACAATTAGAATAAAATAGAATGTTTTATTTTCGCTGGCATAGTTAAGGCCAGGGTTTAAGCCACAGTCGCATTTTGCTACTCGACTTCAAAAAATGTAACACACTTTCAATGTAAATGTGCAAAAATGCGACAATCACATTGGACTTCAGAAACGAAGATGGAAATGGAGAAAACAAAATCAGAGATGTGTATGAACTAATCTATTCTGGAGAGTCTGAATTTAAATGAAATGCTATTGGCATAGACAATGTTCAAAACGATATTGAGCAGTAGATGTTCAGGAATGGATTTGAAAGAGTTGATATAATTCATGTAAGTTAACAAGTTAAGTGAATAATTTCTTTAACTGATTTATACAATTCCATCGCTAGGATTTAGTTGCATGAATCTAGTAAAAACTATAATTAGAAACCGCCTTTCAGTAAAAAGAGTTAGCACTCTGCTAACAATAAATCTTGTAACGGCCTACTCGTAAAGAATTTCATGTTTAGAGTGCTCATAAAAATAACGTATTTTAATGTGATTTAAATCAGCAGTAATTGATTCTAAACATGTCTAATGATTTATTTACATAAGTATATCTAGAGTTTGGTAAGATGGATTGAAAGCAATAAATCTGCAAGAAACAAATTACATAACTTTTTGTTCTACAAACCTTATTAATTTTATCTTTTTCCACGATTATTTATAATATTGCACAAGCTTTTCGCAATTTGCACAAATATAATTTTTCATTTTCCATTTCTGAGACAAGTATTTATTTTATAGCTTAAACCCTGGTTAAGGCATTCTCTTCCACTCAACCAGCCTTAATCAATACAATAGTGACATACATATTTAAATTATGAATATTTACAATATACTTAAAAGATTCTCCAGCAATATTCTTCAGTTAAGTTTGAAAGACTAGTACATGTTTATTTAAATTGAGATAAAACCTATAAGAAAAAGTAATAACTTAATTTATAAGCTAATGTTAATTCAGTTCAGTCTATATGCAATATGTAAAGAATTATAATTAAGTTGAGATAGCTAATTGGTTAAAATGATGAGAATTAATTTAATAGAAGTTTACTACAACTGTGGTAGACAGTGACAAATGGATAGTGAATCCGTTTTTAGACATTTTCGTTCAACTGACTGAAATTCCAGAAAATATGAAGGAAATCTATTGTCCCGTCGCTCTAATTTCCGGCAGCCAATCGCGTTGCAGGTCGGCTACATTTAAACGTGTGCGTCTTGTGATTCGCTTACGAAGACGTTATTCATTTCTTAAAGCTCCATAAATACTTAATATAATCGCCCGCCATTTTGGCTCTTTCGTTGGCGTTCGCAGAAAGCACACAAAGACGTTATTTGCCGCTCAATTATTTGCTGAATTACAGTGCGTTTGATTTATTATTATAGGAGCTACGACATGATAATGTTTAACGGTGTGGCAAATAGATTCCTCGTATGGTAGCTCGGCAACGAAAGAACAAAAATGGCGAACGATACTATCTACCTAGACTTTATAGAGCCTTGACTTCCTAAGACGTAAGCAAAGAGGAGGAGTCACGCCGGGAATAACAGCGTCGCGACTATAATTCAATCTAGACTTTTTTTCGAAGAGCAAGACTAGTTCTGGATTAAAAGAATGCAACAATACCTAGAGCTTGCAAAAGTAGGCCTACATAGTTCTTATTTTTTTTGTAATATTTTCAAAATAAATATCTTGTCTATGATTCATCACCAAAACAAAAGCGGGAAATTTCCTTGAGTTTGAAAATGATATCACTGTGTGTATGGAATATGGAGTCCATATTTGAGAAGCTGCTTTCTGAAGGGGGGGGGGGAACATTTATTTCATTATTGTTTTCTAATTTATTATTACTGAAACATTATTTGTTATTATGTTCAACGTTGTTTATGTTTCTAAATACAAACTAAATGTATGTTAATAAAACTTTTTGTATTATTTTGTAAATCCTCTCGCGACCCCCCCCCCCCAACTTCTTACATGATCCACTTTGGGAACCACTGATGTAAAAGACTGAATGACAAATTTGTGATTTAACTTACATTTTCTTTCTTGCTCCAATTTAGGAATCAATGCCTTTAACGCAAGAGGAAATTCCTTTTCGCTTACGAAAGCGAGATATATACGTCTTTCTGAATATTCAACGAGAATATATTCCCATCACTTCCGAGTTCCGACAACTGGGAGTCCAATTATCAAATATCGCCGTTGCAACGTCATTAAAAGCTTCAAAATTCGAATTACGTGAGCAACCTAATTCTAACATCGCCGCAACTCAAACCCCTTTTCCAACGAAAAAGCCACAATATCCTGTTTACACATTTCCACAATCCAATTCTTTTATCATTGGCATATTAAGTAATTACCCTGCGGTCGTTGTTGCAGTTGCTTCTAAGTAAATTTATCAGATCGGATGGTTGTCGTTTATCGCTACGTCAGAAGTAGTAATTCCCTCCGCCTCACTCTTCACATAAGAGGGCGTCCTTCTGCTACGACGTCTGCATTCATCACTCGTTCGCACAAGGAGATCCTGTTTGAGTCAGACTTCGATTTGCAAGCAGCCGGACTACACTCAAGATGGCCAGACGCATTCTCGCAATTCTGCTCCTGTGCTTTGTCGTGGCTTGCATATTTGCCCAACAGGCAAGCAGGAAGAATTTGATCTGTCCACCCCCCGTGTCCGCCAATGTCTGCAATATGACGTGCTTCAACGACAACCAGTGCAGTGATGGCCTCAAGTGCTGTCGCACCAGCTGTAAGGGCACCATGTGCGTACTCGGTGTCACACCTCGACGCAACAATCGCGGTAAGTAACCAGTTAATAATGTGTATTATAAGCGAATTAATAATAGTAATAATAATAATAATAATAATAATAATAATAATCATCCTTGTAATATTAAATTAATATTCAGTTCTGAATTTCAATATCTTATTTTAAGGGAACAACACTGAAATAATAATAATAATAATAATAATAATAATAATAATAATAATAATAATAATAATAATAATAGTGATAATAAAAATAAATAAGTAAATGCCAAATTTTCTTACTTTATATTATTTTTTCATGGGAATAGAAACATTTTAAATTAATTATCGGATGTAGCCAATATAGCTCTTGGACAAAACTCGGTAGGCTATATTGCTAACTCCACAACCTATGTTCAGCATATACTATACATGTGAGTGTGAGATTTGTTATAACGTGGAAGAGAATAAAGCTGAAGCCTGATATTATTATTATTATTATTATTATTATTGTTGTTGTTATTATTGTTATTATTATTATTGTTATTATTATTATTATTATTATTATTATTATTATTATTATTATTATTACATTTATCGTCTTTATCATAATTTGTATTGCTGGTCATATTTGTAAACCCGGACTAAAACGTGTGCTTGAACTACGTGTTATTTGTACTTTTCTGGAACATGTGTGGTCATTGTCAGTGATATCCACTGTTGGCTTGGCTCGGGTTTTCGAGGATCGGACCCAGGATGGATCCTTGCACTTAGGTTTAATGATCCATTGAGCGACTTATATATGCGATGATTGTCCAAGCCCGACAGGTCTCCTGGGTGGCATTCGTGAATTCGACGCTGACAGGTGGATTATCCTGAGCCCTGATAGTGTCTCGACTCATCCTTAGATAATTACCTGATAAGCCCCAGGGCTCGGAGCCCCAGACCCTTCCTATATCAGTATCAGAAACTCTAGACTTCACCCCAGCCTAATCTAACTTTTGCAGAGATAGATGAAGTGAGAGGAAGGTGGAGAGTGTTAATGGAATGATAGAGGAAAACGGGAGTACCTCGAGAAAACCAGAGCACTAGCGCATGAGTCACTGACGCGGCATGTGTACAATCTATATTATTGGACAAAAGCTCGGCACAATATTAAAAGAGAACAGAGCTGTAGTCCATTATTATTATTATTGTTATCATCATCATCATCAATATCGGTGTTGTTAATTTTTCATCTGAATACATTAGGAAATAAAAATATATATACACGGAAATTTGTCAACTGTATATAACTGTACAGCATACATGTATTGATGTATTCAATGTTCCAGAGAGATAAGATAGCGATTTACTCAAAATTAACTCTATTTTTCTTCTTGTTTGACAAAGTGCTCCGGTGAATTTGTCGCCGAGACCTAGGCCTACTTTACAAATGCCTTTGGCTTCGCGTGATTCTGCAGATTCTTGTTCATATAGGCTACTGTATTTCTAAATACGTATTCGGCTTTTTTATCTACGCTGTATCAGTTGTGAGGTTATTTGACGTTGTTGGAAGTAGTGAAATCGAAATGGTATTTTGGCGTGATGAGGTCGAAGTTTCATCACAGACTACCTGACATTCGTCAATTGAGATAAATCTCAAAAAAAAAAAAAAAATCCCAGCTCATAATCAGTCCTTGCGGGATTAGAAGCCACGCCCGAACGTAAATTGGATCATGACATCAGTCCCTTAGCCTGTTAATTTTCATATTAATTCATGTAAATTCTGTAAAATATGCATGTAATTATTCGTAAAATTTCTTACGTTCACTCAATTTTCCAAACACAGGTTATTAGAATATGTTATTCAAATTAATATAAGTATTTAGTTTCGCTGATGCTCTTAACATATGCATCGGCAGTGCAGTCGAAAACTGACGTCAGGACATTCTTACGTTAAGTATATAGCCAGACCGTTCCCTAGCAGACGAGATATGAAAGGAAGTGTTTATTTGAAGACAATTACGTAGTATGAAAACAGTCCAACTCGTAATGACTGAGCATGACTGCTAACTTATTTCTTTAGTCCTCCACTCAGGCTCTATGGTACATAGTTTAAGTGAAACCGACTTTTCAACTAAAACGTCTATGTTGGAGGTATATGTGAGAAAAATTGTAACGTTTTGATATGAAAGGTTTACTCTGACGTCACTCATGATAACCGCGGAAACAGAATTGTAAGATGGCCTTCGTGTCTCGAGGTTTCAAAGCGGTCCGTCTCGTTTCATTTTCAAAATACAAATTATGTTTCATTTAACGACGCTCGCAACTGCCGAGGTTATATCAGCGTCGCCGGTGTGCCGGAGTGTGCGGGACTTCTACATGCCAGGAAATCTGCTTATGCACACTTATATGCAATTGACCTGGGCCAGGATCGAACCCGCAAACTCGGGCACAGAAGGCCAGCACTATACCGACTGCGCCACTCAGGGCGACTCCATTTTCAATGTGCCTCGAGATTTTCTATGCTGTTGCGGGCAACAGTGCTCGGCTGGCTTAATTCCCCAGCCATTTAACGTTGTTTTTATTTTACTTTTTTTTTTTTTTTTTTTTTTCGATTTTTCCTCTGCAAAATGTACTTATCCCTTAAGTAGGACAGTGTGAACGAAGTGAAAAAATGCCCTTTAGGCTAGGAGGTCATATAACTGTTAAGATGAGACCCAAGAACCCTTGCAAGGACATGAACTCGTTTTCCCCTTTAGCTTACGCTTCCTATTTTCTCCTTCACTGATTGATTGATTGATTCATTCATTCATTCCACATAATATTCTTGGAAATACTGAGTAGACTATGTACATAGGTTGTGTATATATTCATGAATAGCAAATAAAATACATTCATTATAGTGTTAAAGATAGTACATATTGTATTTTATTACTTTAATTCGAGGTGTGACGTTTCACGCAATCATTGGGATTTCCTTAAATCTACTGTTTTTTATTACCCTTGTAAAATAAGAGTAATAAGAGATCGCTGGAGCTCGTGTGAATTCTTTGTGGCTAAGATTACAATTCCTGCAGCAACAGCAGCAGCAGCAGCAGCAGCAGCAGTAGTAGTAGTAGTAGTAGTAGTAGTAGTAGTAGTAGTAGTGATGGTAGTGGTTGTACTGGTGCTAGTAGTAGTAATAGTGGTAGTGGTTGTACTGGTAGTAGTATTAGTAGTAATAGTTGTACTGGTAGTAGTAGTATTAGTGGTGGTAGTGGTTGTACTGGTAGTAGTAGCAGTGACAGTGGTTGTACTGGTAGTAGTAGTAGTGACATTGGTTATATTGGTAGTAGTAGTAGTAGTGGCAGTGGTTGTACTGGTAGTAGTAGTAGTAATAGTTGTACTGGAAGAAGTAATATTAGTGATGATAGTGGTTGTACTGGTAGTAGTAGCAGTGACAGTGGTTGTACTGGTAGTAGTAGTAGTGACATTGGTTATATTGGTAGTAGTAGTAGTAGTGGCAGTGGTTGTACTGGTAGTAGTAGTAGTAGTAGTAGTAGTAGTAGTAATAGTTGTACTGGAAGTAGTAGTATTAGTGGTGATAGTGGTTGTACTGGTAGTAGTAGCAGTCACAGTGGTTGTACTGGTAGTAGTAATAGTGACATTGGTTATATTGGTAGTAGTAGTAGTAGTAGTAGTAATGGCAATGGTTGTACTGGTAGTAGTAGTAGTGGCAGTGGTTGTACTGGTAGTAGTAGTAATAGTTGTACTGGTAGTAGTAGTATTAGTGGTGGCAGTGGTTGTACTGGTAGTAGTAGTAGTAGTAGTAGTAGTAGTAGTAATAGTTGTACTGGTAGTAGTAGTAGTAGCAGTGACAGTGGTTGTACTGGTAGTAGTAGTGACATTAATTATATTGTTATTAGTAGTAGTGGCAGTGGTTGTACTGGTAGTAGTAGTAGTAGTGGCAGTGGTTGTACTGGTAGTAGTAGTAGTAGTAGTGGCAGTGGTTGCACTGGTAGTAGGAGTAGTAGCAGTAGTAGTAGTAGTTTTTATCTAACGTGCTTTAAACTGCAGAGGTTTTTCAGCATCGAAATTTAACATAGCCGAGAAATAAGCGAAGAATCTTGCTTGGAGCCCTCTATTACAGGCAGTCTTTTACTTGTAAATCTACGATATGGGTTTTCCAGCTTTAATATCCTCTCGGAAGAAGCTATGCTAAGCAAACCGAGCCTGAACACGCGAACCACAGATCCTACTGCCAACATGGTACTGGTAATCACAAGATCACCTCTCACCAGTGTAGTAGTAATTCTTGAAAGATTATGACTATAATGATGTGGAGGAGAGAAAGGAGGGATTTGAGGAAGAAAATGTCAACATTATTATTGAGATTACGAGAAGGAATAGAAAAGAAACGATGGGAAGAAAGAACGATAATGATTGTGATGCAAACACATCGGAGCTATGTAAATACTCGAGATTTTTCTCTTCCCAAATAGAAATCGTAATATGATGCTAAGGCAGTCTGAGAAGCTAAATATTCCTTGCGGTTAAGTTTTCTAATTGCTCGAATAAAAATATAGAATAGTCACACCAATACTATACACAATGTCTGCAAGTCTTGGCGTGTCTCAACAATAAAATAGCAACTAGTCATCCATAATGACTTTATAACTTCACGTTAGCAATAAAAAGTAAAAATCATAGTTGAGAGTCTGCTTGGACTCTGGAATGCCAACGGCAGTTTACGTCATGTTAACTTCGTGGAAATTAATCAATTTTAATGCTCACGGCATCACACTGAGAAACGATAGATTGCAACCTGGTCAGGAAGAACGAGTACCTATGGTATCGTAATATGAAGTACAGTATGTTACTAATTAGTTTGTTACATGATCTGTTACTTGCATAGCTTATTCATTGCTGATGACATTATCATGTTGCTGAAACAAGTAGGCCTACTCTAAAAAACATTCATCATGGTCTCTCTCCTTACAACAAAATGTCTTTGATGGGTTTTGACTTTCGTTGTTCTTGTCTATAAGCCGCATCTGCGGTTGTATTGATCTTCTTTCATTCATCGATCCGGGTTCGATTTCCGGCCAGGTTGTAATGGACTTTGTGGTGGACAAAGCAGACAATGCAATGCAGAAGGTTTTTCTCAGGTACTTACGTTTCCCTCTACCATTTCATCAATAATTTCAACCCCCCCCCCCCATAATTCATCTATCAGTTGTAAAAATAGGCAGGGGTGAGGGGAAGGGCTTGGGACACCGGGCCTCTGAATCTTATCAGGCTACTTGTCCGCAAAATGGAACCAGACTCCATCAGGGGCTGAAGCAGGATGGCCCACCTGTCTGCGTCGAATTCATTAATGTCATCCAGTTTACCTGTTAGACTTGGACAAGCATCACACACACACACACACATAATATGTAGGATATATGAGGCACTCAGCGCACAAATGGCCCAATCACAAAATTATATTTCCACTTTACCTCTTTTTAACAGTGTGCGAAATGTGATACATAGTGCTGAAACTTGTGGAAAAACTGGGAATGTTTACTTGGCGGATTAATTTGAAGAGAACAATACGAGGAGCTATTTAAAGCAATAATCTCAATATGCAAATTTTGTGAGTTGGGCCATTTATGCGCTAAGTGGGAGAGTAACCTCTGCACCAAAATAAAACTGGTAATAGATCATGAGGGGAGATTTGGAATATCTAAATAAGTTTTTTCTCTAACATTCACCGTTTTAGAAGAAATCGTTATGTTCCTATGAAATATTTGGCAACATCACCGTTACTGCAATAACTCTACCAAGCAAAGTCTTATCTTCCCCTCCCACTCTATTGTACTCAGTGACGCGCAACAGTGCGCTGCGTTGCAAGATTTATTTTAACGATTTTCGCAATTATTCAATTTAAATCCATGGCTAAAAATAAAGATTCAATACATTAACTGTTCAGAATATTTTTACCTATCTGCTTCTATAGCAATCAGCAATTTCTCTCGGGACATTACTGCAAACATTGAGCAAAGACAATTTTTTTTCGGTGCTTCATCAAGGAAAAGTGTGATAAAAGTTTTGTTACATTTAACATGTAGAATAACCTCTTAAATTTTGGTGCATCGGTCCTCTTCCTCTCTGTGTAGGGCGCACAATGCACCAAAGTGTAGGTCTCGTCATGGGTGCAGCTCTCGGTAAAACCAAGCCAAGTCTTACACACATCTCCAGCTGAGTTAGACTTAATGGTCGTACAACAAATAGCACTGACTTCCGTGGATCTGAAATAGCCGTAGTAGCTATACAGTGTATTTCCTGAGCAGATAAGGATAAGAGTATAAACATTTACCGTTTATTAGTATTGCGCTCTCATTTTCTTTAGTGATGAAAGCCACAGAACCATACGTCACAAGGTTGTATGTACGTCACAAAAGTCTTCTTCTAGTATTCAAGTTGTTCTCTGAGGTCTTGCGGTTACCATGGTGAACCCGGCCGAGGACGATGGATTTTAATGGGCAATGAGATTCTAAGCATGGAAGAGAAAAATGTTATAGGTCATTGCCGTAGATTTACGGCACGTAAAAGAATCCTGTCCATTTCTCGTTCACGTTGCATTTCGACGTTAAATAACTGTACCGTAGTTGATAGGCGTCATGTATAGTGAAAGCATAGTACGATAATCATTGAAGAAGTGTCAATTAACTATATGCAAATAGAACGTATTTTGGGATTAACTTATGTAGGCTACTAAAAATGACATGGAATTTGTCTTATAGAAACAGATGGGATTACTGAAATAATAACATACAGAGGTCGATTTCTTCTTCCTTCCATTTATTTATCTTCCTTCCCCATTTCCTCATCCTCTTCTCAAATATGTTTTATTCTCCTTCTCCTCCATTCCCTCTTCATCCTTCCATTTCTTATCTTCTTTCACTACTTCTTCCGTTCTGTTACTTATTATTCTTTTCTCCCATCTATATTCTTTCTGTCACTTATTTTCTTCTTTTCCAACGCTTATTTTTTGCCACGTTTTCTTTTTCTTTTATCTCCGATTTATTCCTCTTCCATATTTTATGCCGTATCTTATTATTTTTCTTTTATTTCTTCTTCGTTTGCTTTCATTTGGACCGCATTCTGCAGGAAGGAACCAACTCACAGACAAATTTAATATCAATAATGAAATAATTCCAAGGATCCATATTTTGAACAAAGATAGTTCTCTTACACGGTTTTGGTTAAATAAATAAATAAATATGTAGACACATTTTATTTGTGAATTTATTATTATTTTCTGCCATATACTATATTCATTTCTTATAATCTATCTTATTTTATTCTTACTATTCTTAGTATAAATCGAACAAAAATCTGGGCTATCTAGCTGGGTTTTTCCGAAGTTTTTTTCAAACTGTAAGGCGAATGTGAGGTAATCACTTGGCGAATCCTCGGCCTCACATTTCCATATATTATCTTGCTATCACCAATTCTATCGGCGCTAATTAACCTGGCAGTTGATACAGCCTCGTTAAATAATTGACTAAAAATTGAAAATTTGTCCTTTTAGAAACAGAATTATAAGTAACTTATATGAATCCATAGATTATTACCGTAGCTTTTCCTGAAAAATCGATGATTCTTCACAAAGTTCCGTTGCATAGCATTCTGTCAATATGGACGCATTAACCAAGCATTTGAAATGAATTACATTTTTAAATGTCCTATTTATTCCTTTGGGTTCGAAAATTTATCTTCTTCGATTTATGATATAAAGTCTTTTCATGCATAAGCAGGCCTACTACAGTATTTGCACTAATGAAGTAGTTCGAACTGTTTCTCATGTTCATTGGTGCTCAGCGGTGCACAAAATTGCTGCTAGTCGTATTGTTAATCATTAAGTTCCAGTGTCAGTGTGGAAGCATAAATGAATTCATGGCGTTCTTTTATACGAGGGACACGAAGGCTAGCACCGCAGCATGCAACGGGCATATTGTGTTACCACTCTTTTTATTAAATATATTTTGTAAAATCCGAACCGCCGTTTTCTTTATAGATATCGTGACTTAGCTGCAGTATCTGGTACCTCCTGTCGATTCATCCACGTAGGATCAAGATCCGATGAAGTCCCACTGTATTTTCTTTCTCTTCTTCTTCCACTAGAGCGTACTATGCCTTCACGAACTGATGTCATATGTACGTCAGTCACAATCCTACATCACACCGCGTGGTTTGAAGTAGATATTATTGAAATGTTGATGACTGATATGAAGACTGACGTTAGAATGATGGAGAAAATGGAGAACCCCGAGAAAAACCCTCAGGAACTTTAGCTTAGTCCACCACAAATAAGACTACGTCATCACCGTGATTCGAATCTGGTCCTCAGTCATCTTAAACCAACGCTTTACCAACTGAGCTATCAAAAAGTGATGGTTCTTATCGTTGCTGAGATATAAAAGTAGAAAAGATAGTAGACTAAATAATTGCGTATATATAGTTCTATAATCACGATACATGAATGAGAAATGATCAATACCATGTCTCGTCCATTTTACTTACAGCCAAAGGATATTTGTAAATAATTACAAAAGTACCGGTGCTTAAAATTTATTTTAAATTTTACTAGTCCTGAATGCATGCCTGGTCATGAAATTTCAAGTATTTTTCTCATTCCATTAACACGAAAAACATGTGTGTGGGTCCCTTTCCTATCACCACAGCCGGACATCATCATCGTTTTCTTTCTGTGAGATTCGCCATGATTAATCAAATGAAAGAACCATTGTTACTTAATTGATTTTTATTAACTTTTGTCCATGATTATTTAATTTATGGTCCCCTTATTTTCCATTGTGAAAAATTGATATACTAAGGTATTTCTCTTTGTTACGTACAGTACGCAACATTCATTGGTACCATAAATTTGAGGCAATTTTTACAAAATACAATGGACTCTCCTAAGTTCGACAAAACAGAATTGAAAGTTCAGTCCAATAAGGGCAGTGGGTGTGGCAGGTGAAATGAATACAAATTCTTATTGGTTATCCATCAACGAATACAGTACTGTACTTGCATTTCCTGCCCGTCCCGAGACTTGTGTATGCGCTTCTAGTACCACAATGGGTTTCGACAGCTCTGTCTCACAAACGTCACAATTCTAAAATAGAAAAAGAAGAATTCATTAACTTAAAATCAGTGATCAATATGGATGTCCTAATCAATAAAATATTCTGTTTTCCTTTAACAAAGGTATCACTACAAGACAGAACCAGTTCCCATTCAAATGGCAAACCCATTTGTTAGTGCCCGTATAGGGGCGTGTCTAATTCTCCTACGTAAGCCTTCGAACTATAAGAAGTCGAACTTGATTTCTGTTGAACTTAAAAGCTTCCACTGCCAAAAAAAAAAAAAAAAAAAAAAAAAAAAAAAAAAATGTGTGTTTTAAAACCTGAAGAATAAAAAGAAACGAGTGTATGATGCCATTTAAAAGGTAGACATCTTGGCAGTCTTTATAAATAAAAAAAACATGGTTTTAGGAATATATCCAAAATATTAATTTTTTCAGTTCCTATTTCTGTTTTTATGAAATTAGAAATAGGAAAACTAAAGAAGTGTTCCATACTTTTTACTCACCTTGTATGAGAAAAATAAAGAAAGCTACATGAACTGTCGGTGTCTGTTGGTGGAAATTATCTCAGCATGAAAAGGAGATTGCTTTAACATTACTTCGTTATCCTGTTATGCAATCGTTACATCATTTATCAATGAATCAAGTATTTTTTACAAGAGCCAGCATTTATGAGAAACATTCCTTGTAGACAGCCATTTTTCTCTAATTTAGTGGGAAATAAATTTCTCGTGTTAGTCTCCTTCACCTTTTATTTTCAGTCGAGAGTGAAGTTTCATGAATTTAAAACGATTCAAAATATAAGATCATATGTTGATCATTTGGCTAGTATTCAACGTAGTAAACTAATGCAAAAAGTATATTTTCAGATATAATAAGCATCAAGATTTGATTTGGCGCTAGTCCAAAATATTTTATTGCTTTTGATACCAAAAAAGTGTAGGAGTTAATTTCATAGAACGTTTTTATTGCATTTAGGAGATACATTTCGGCCAACTAGGCCTATACATAACACTGCTTTCATAAGAATTTTAATTATTAACTTGAAAATTTGTAAAATTTCTACTGGTAACGTTTCATGGGCCGCCATGGTAGATTAGTGGTAGCGTACGGGCTCCCTGACCAGGTAACCCGGGTTCGATTCCCAGCATAATTAACGAAGAAATTTATCTTTAAACTACAGGATTGGATGTGCGTCCTTTGTCTTGTGGTAGTCCTGTCTTGTCTCTGCGGTGGTTCTGAGTAGCCACACACCCAATTAGGACAGCATGGTGTAAATGTGTAAATGTTCGACATAGGAAAAAGAAAAAAATCTAAGCCTGGAATGGGCACAGAGGGAAATAAAAGGAAGAATAACTTCTTCACTAATGAATGTTATCATGGCAATTTTATATTTCATTTAAGTAACGGAGCAATTTCTAAAATGGAATATCACATTCAACTTCGCTTGGAGGCCAAACGTGGTCCAAGATTTTACTTTCGGTTTTTTGTAATTGGGGTCAAATACAAGGAGAAATATATCATGACTTATTTTGAAGGTAATTGCTAGCCTCTCAAGGTTAGAAAGACAGCCAAGAGGCTGTTATAAATCACATCAAAGTTATGTTTTCAAGTTTGTGTATTTCTAATTAGAAGTATAATAATAGTATAATACATATGTAATAAATCCATCCGGTGTATAAAAGCCATTCGGAACCCGTAGACTATATTTATAATCCGAAACTTCAGAAATATGACAATACACCTCCCCATAAAGACCGAAAACTGTAGAATCGAAATATCTATTGCTTTACCGTCTGAACTAATTTAACTTAGAGCAAAAGTCTATAAGGGAATTGTCGTCGAAATTCTCCTTCAATCTTTAAAAATGTTAAAAAAAGAGTGTGAGCATTCACAATTAACTATTGTGAATGCATACATTTAAATATATTTATTTTAACATTATTTCCGTTCTCGTTCCCGGTTTACTGTCAACCAGCCTTTAATGTTAAGTGATATGAACCATAACGTTCTTGTTGAACATCCATAAAAATGATAATTATTTATGGTGAGACAAATCTGAAACAAATAATGGGTGTAAGGAGTGGAAAGAAACAACAATTTGTATTTTTCACCATTGTAGCATTGTGGTCTCATTGAACTACAACATTTATGGCCGAATTCTGCTTTTTCTAATTTTCAGCATTTTCTGGCTCATTAAGTGTTAATTTTGTTTTTTTTAAAGCAAATTACGCAACGTAACGATTTCGTGTAATAACTGTGAGAATTTCAAAGTGCATACAAACTTAAATTGTAGGAGTAAGTGGGAACTTGTACCTACATTTATTGTAATACTGTGTAAAAGTTATTCACGAATTTGCTTTGAAACGTGTGCAAGCTCCTCCTAACAAGTCTGTTACGTTCCTAGAAGTCTCCGCGTGTTCTGAAAGTTGGGATGCCCACGAGACGGCGTTGGATTCCGAGAAGAGGACAAATTCTGTGTAGAGACTGGTTTTAATAACAACCTTCTAAATCTCCATGACACGTTTCCCTTATAGCTGAAGAACATATTTCAGTAGTGTGATGTTAATAATACAGGTTTACTGTCATAGGGCACTTACAAGATGGATATATATTACTTTGTTTTTACTTTTCCAAGGTCAAGAATTTATACTCGTGATGACCAGAGTACAGTAAATAATTAGTATTGCTGTGATTTGTGAAATCATTGCCCTTAGGTAGAACGAACCTTCTGTAAATATCCTGCTTCAGGTTCGTGACGATGTACTCGTATATAATACACCAATTACTGTATAAATTAATAACCGCCAAATATTTGTAACTTGTGTACAGTATTTACAAAAAAAGGAACTTGTTCTAGAGTTGTTTGGTTTCGAATTTTTTTGTTACTAGTGAAATGAATGAATGAATGAATGAATGAATGAATGAATGAATGAATGAATGAATGAATGAATGAATGTATGTATGTATGTATGTACGTACGTATTTATGTATGTATGTATTTATTTATTTATTTATTTATTTATTTATTTATTTATTTATTTTAATGCTCAACCAGATTGATTCAACATCATTTGGTTTCTGGCAGACCAGTACAAAGTCCCCATAGAGGATTTAAAATTTCCTCAATCTTAAGGCGAATTTATAGCGAATCCTCGGCCTCATCTCGCCAAATACTATCTCGCTATCACCAATCCAATCGACGCTAAATAACCGAGTACAGTGTCGTTAAATAACCAAGTTGAAAAAAAACAAACGGTTCGATTCTTGATAGGTACTAAATTTATCTCTCTCCTATCCGAATTGTGTCAGTTATCTCGTAATATGCTATTACATTCAAGCGGAGATTTTGCTAGCCTTGTCGTGAAGTGATGTTTTGTTAATGATCGATCATGGAGGCCTATTTCACTCTGCAAAAGTTTGGATTAATACTTTACAATTTTCTTCTATCACAAACAAAAAAAAAGATTGTTCCACAAAAGCTTCAAGAAACAAGGTATGGATGAAATAGGACCGTCAAATGCTTATCTATTAATATAATATTGATATTTTACAATTTATACAACATGAACGTTTTCGGCATCATTTTGTGCCATCTTCAGATGTTAAAATAGTCTTTGTACATGCTCAATATGTGCTAACAATGGTGAAACATGGTTGACACTTGACACGCGACATAATCATTGTGTACGATTTAAATGAACTTATGTAATATTATGTCCACACAGCTGTTGGTTATACACTATCACTTTGTAATGGATTAAAACACTGAGTAAATTGAATAACTGGACCCGATCTGTAAAACTTGAGTATTAAAACACTAGCAAATAATGCTTGGTAAAATTCAAAGGTGAATGTCATTAATCACTTAGTTGACATGTTCGAAAACACATTAAAACAATTAAAACTCTGCGTCTGTAGTGATTTGTGCTATGTGGATTTCAGCCATTAGCAATTCGTTGGAGTGCTGTGATATTATTTGAATCGCACTTTTTAGAAAGGAACTAAGTCAAAATTTGCGATTTTTATTTTAACCGATGAAATGATTAATACTTTCAATGCGCACTAATTGGCGGAGAAAAACACTTAGTCAAACCTCTCCCTGTATCTTTAACATCAAGTTGATATTTATATACGGCGCTGATAAACTGGTATTTATTCATAAAATAAGTTTCTTATGCTCTTCAGAACAGTAGCATATTTTGACTTAGTTCCTTTCTAAAAAGTGCGATTCATTTAGTCTCAGCTTGCCGTGGTTGTGTATGAACAGATTTCGAGTTGTCACTTTCCGTAGTTCAGATAGCCAGACAGAAACTTATGTTGTTGTAGTGATGTGTTCTTACCGGTGTCAGAGCCGAGACAGTACAGTCGACGCGCAAAAAGATAATGCATATGATAATAGTACACATTCCCGGCCAGATGAAATATAAGGCAATTTACCAATAAAAGCTGTAACAATTCTTCTACAAATTAAAATATTATTTTTATTTTCCTGTCAAAGCAGGGAGTGCTGCAGCTCCGCAGCTCTTATGGACGAGCCGCCCCTGGTGGTCATCATCATACTTGACAGAATTTCGCTAGGTCTTCTTTGTCGGCTTTTTAGAAAATTGCAACGAATACAGAAATTCTTAACCACGCCAGTTGTTCTAACGACAAAGCCATTTGCTTACGATAATCACCGACACCGTTATTATCACCATGGTCATCACCAACACCGTCATTTTTACAACACCATGACCATGGCCGCTATCACCATTACCGTCATTATCATCATCACCAACGCTGTCGTCAAAATGGCTTTCATCACCAACACCATCATTACCATGGTCGATATCACCAACATCATCACCATGGCGATATCATCAATACTGACATTAATCCATGGCTGTCATCACCAACACCGTCATCCTCATCACCATGGCAATCATCGTTATCACATTCATCAACCAAGAACTTAACTTTTGATCCCTTTGGTTCATTTCGTCCTCATGAAAGTGATTAACTTGATGCAGTTCCATAGTTATTGACAAATAGGACAAGTGCAAGATAAATTATGCACGCAATTGTTATGTGATAAAGAAAAATGTCTACTCCCCTGTCAGAATTTTAACTTCGTACAGATAGATCAGTACTGGAAGCGCCACCAGTTCAACTACAGCGAAAGAACGGAGGATTAATGTAATGTGATTTGTTTCCTTGCAGTGAAGCCCGGAAAGTGCCCTGAGAAACCGACCGGTCCCTGGACCTGCACGTACACTTGCTCCGTCGACGGCGACTGCAGCGGTCGAAACAAGTGCTGCACAAATAGATGTGGGGTCCTCACGTGCACCAAACCTGAAGCTTGAACACCTATCAGTCCAGTATTTCTCGACCGTCGGACAGCAGACCGGCAGCGACCTGTGGTCATTTCTATTTCTGAGAGAGGAGGGTCAAATGTTTATTATTTACTTAGATGTGCTGCAAAGGGAGTAAATTATGAACTTCAGAGATGAACTTCTGTAAAGTAAGATGAATGAGTAAAAATACCGAACAGGTGTGGTCTCAATAGAGAGAAGAGGAGCGATGTTTCTCTTTAAGAACATGAAATTATTTTCGTATTTGCATTCCGTGTTGAAAGAAAAAGTCAATATTCGAGCACATTTGGGTTCAATTAAGCTGTATAAAATATAACATGTTAGATTACTCCAGAGTAAAATGTTGTCAAGAAATACTGGTGTAGCTTTGTTGACAAATCGTCAGATCCTGGAGTGTTGATGGACTATAATATTTTGATCTATTACGTGGCCGATGATCTGTGCTTTTAAATCAAATTCCGCTTCAGCTTAGCATATTGTAAGTTATTTCTAAATAATTAAATCGTGTATGAAAAAACGTTGGATATATAAAAGAAATAATCTGCGATATAAAATATTGCGGACTGATTTCTAGCAGCTTATTCACTTTAAAGTGAAGTTTTGTTGTCAGAAAATAAGATGATGGTTAGTATTATATATTATAAAAAGTTTTGCAATCATTATCGTTTAATAATTTATGTAATATATAGGTACAGGGTGTATTAGAAATATTTTGGCAAATGGTTTGTGCTTTTAAAATCAGATTTCACTTCATTTCAGTATAGTTTAAATTATTTATAAATAATTGAATTGTCTATTGAAGAAAATGGATACACGAAAGAAACAATCTGCTATAGAAAATATTTCGGACTGATTTATAGCAGCTTATTAACTTTAGAATGAAGTTTGATCATTAGAAAATAAGACGACATGCATTCTTACAAGCTGTCAATAATTTTATTGACAATTATTGTAATAACCTACTTGTTTATGATATACAGTAAGTAGGCGTGCCGTATCGTAACGTATCATATTACCCTTTCAAGACCTCGTAATATTCATCAAGTTTCTGATACACTCTGATGTGTACAGTGTCCGGCAATATCATATGCACAGCTTGGCTACGTATCCTTCTTGGGATTATTTTCAGCAAAAAAATCGAATACACATTTGTCCTAATTGCAATGGTTCCTTTACAGATTAGTAATGAATTTTTATTATGTTGTTTTCTGTATCTTAAAAGTATAGTTTCTAAAAAGAATACCGGGACATTGCCTAGGTACATTCACGCTCTTTTACTCATTCCTGCATTGAGTATATCTTGACTATCGATAGTAAAAAAATATAAAAAAACAAATGGATACATTTTATAATGAAGAGTACAGAATAATGTGGGTATTAGCATAGTCTTAGTATATACACTCACGAAGCTCAATACGTAGTAAATATGCATCCATATATAGTTGCTAACCACTAGGATCGCTAATATCGCCTCATTACACACAATGCGAAATAGTACCGGCACATTCTATTGTTCCTAGCACCCTCACAACTCAAGCTTCGTGACTGTATATACTAGACTGTGGTATTAGTCTATGTTTACTGTAATGGAGATGCGTGAGCAAGAGTCAAAGAATATCATCTTTGGACTTCATATTGCGGGACATTGTGTATATCGGAATGTACGTATTCTATAGGTCTATGTCTTTATTTATTTAACATCGCTTGATATTTCATAATATATTTTTAAGATTACATTAATTTTATTTTACTCTTAAGGACAGCGCAAAACCATTGCAGTTGTCAGTCCGAATATCGAACCACTAACTTACCTATGTTCATATTTATTGTGATACGTTGTTCATAAATCACGTCAACGATGTGGCATGCTTTCGCATATATTGTATAACTGTTTAGAATTCTTCACTTATATAATAGATATTTTTATATTGTAATCATTCTATGGGACTTATGTGAGGGCGGCAATGAACCTTCGGGTTCCTTAAAAGCCATTTGTAAGTAAGTAATCATTCTAATAAATAAAGTAATGTTTCAGTACCTATTATTTGTCAATTATTACAAGAAAACCTTCAATATATGTTCATTTAAAAGGTTATGTCAATTTGCTGGCAGATAAGGCGCTGTTGACTTGCAAAAATAAACGTAAACTTTGTTTTTTCGCATTTTACAACAGAGCCTTTTTTAGTAAGTTAAACGGAGACAGACCGGCTCGTGGACAATAAGTTAATAAAATTAATAGAGTGATAAATGGTTTACTTTTTTACTATGTTTACTTGATTTCATTACCTGGATTTAATTTTACTACTACTGATTTATTACAGCAGAATTTATAGCCTACATTTTCTAAACAATAATAAATTAATGAGAAATCATAGCTTAAAAATGGCACCTATTGGGAATAATGTGTACTCATATATTTTCTTATTGTCGATTACCGGTACTGTCATCTTCTAATGTTCTGACATAACCTTTTAAATCACCCGGTATATGTGAATAGCCTTACACTCAAATTACGTATGACGATCAGATCGTCCAAGTTTGAGCCATACGTTCGTATTATAATATGTACAGGAGTGGCAAAAAAAGCCGGACCGATCCTTGTAGCTGATTTCAGAGCCTTGTTCACTCCCAATACTTTTCGATTGCAGCGATATTTTACTACTTAATTAACTTATTATTCTCAGAACATGAATTTTACCAGCACCATATAATATTAAATACATATAATATTACTATGATCTAGGCTCATGGTCACATTGCATCATTGCATCAAGAGGACTATACTTGTTTTTTTGAAAGGTGGGATATGACAGTTGTATTGTATTGTATTTTATTAACATTCCATGGTATTCATACATTGCTTCACAGCTAGAATATGGAACAAGTCAAAAACTTAATACTATTATAAAGTCTCAATTTATAGTCACAGTCTAGATAAAATATATACAGAAGAGATTTACAATATAGTCTACTAGTACAACACAAAGTTTTAGTATAAATTTCATGAAGCGTTATTGAATGTCATGAATTCACCTACAGAATAGAAGGTGTGACAAATTAGGTACTTCTTTAATTTGGCCCTAAATAATCTTAAGCTGCCGAGCTTGGAACTACAGTGCCATGTTGCCAATATGGACCACCACGCTGCCAGCTAATGGAAGGTAGCAATTGTCGTTAAGATGGCTGACGTTAAAACATTCATTGACAATTGACGTGAAGGTAGAAAACAACACAAAAATCGACAGAGAATCAGAGATGGAACGTACCAATGCTAACATTGCGTGCACAATAAATGTCGCCAAGAGGGCTATTAAGCACTCGCCACGTGCGAACTGTAAGTTTGGCAACTCAACCGTTGTTACCATAGCAATAGGCCTACCAAGCTATGTGACATCCAGTTGTTTTTCCGATCGCAACGCTCCTATCATGTCCCAACTTAAAAAAAAAAAAACAAGTATAGACATATGTATAGGTCTCTTGCATTGGCTTGAATGTGATTCATGATATTCAGAATCGACCGGAACACTGGTGAACAACACAACTATTCTAGTGGCCGCTTGGCTGCGCGACTGACTGTGTGTTTCTTAAAATCGTCACTAGATGGTAGTATGGTGTAAACGTTACTGTAAGTAGTTTTATATGATTTCAGTTGTTTATTCATTAAACATAATCAATTAAATCAGTTACATTTCCAATCAGTATGATGTTATAAACTTATTATTATTTGTAACCCTTGAATGTTGTTGTATATCCTAATGAAACATTTTAAATTTCTTTTCAAATATAATCACTCTTGCTGGTAGTATGTGAAGTGTATTCTTTATGTAGCCCTGTGAAAGATTTGTACCGTTACTCTGGTTTCCTTTCAAATCGTATAAATCTTTCGCCTTTTACTAAAGATTTCCGTGGAAGGGAACAATTGATGAGTCTATAACCAATTTTTTGTAGTGCCCGGCGAAAGCTGGGCCAATAATCTGTGTTGTTAGGTAAAGTTGCCTATTTCCCGGAACGGGAATAGGTTCGAACTGTTCAAGCCAAGGCCGTTACTCTACTAGTATTACGTTATAACAACTTACAACGCTGATATGAAACGTCA
The DNA here is from genome assembly GCF_040183065.1 of Periplaneta americana. Classification (NCBI taxonomy): domain Eukaryota; kingdom Metazoa; phylum Arthropoda; class Insecta; order Blattodea; family Blattidae; genus Periplaneta; species Periplaneta americana. The sequence continues at coordinate 124,873,281 of NC_091129.1, forward strand.
TTTCGCTTATAAGTCGTTACACGTGGCTTTAAATGGAAGTTTTCCTACTTGCACGACACTACCTCGGACCTGTTTCTCAAAACCCGTGAATTAGTAGAGATGGGATAAACTGTTCTTTTTAAGAAACAGTTTCGACTGTACTGTTTCATGAACGAAACTGTTCCAAAATAACAGTTTCATAAGAATATGTTTACTACATCAGTTCCAACTGTTTGAACTTCTCATCTGCTTCGGGAACATGTTTCAAGACCCTTGAATCGTCTTCAAATCACCTGTTCAGTGCATTATGACAACGAAAGATGTTGTCGTAGGTTACTATTAGAGTTGAGCTTAAACGATATTTTCAAGTATCTGTGACAACTGTGACTGTGACAATTAAATATCTGTGATTTTGTCACACCGATATTTTATATCGATAAGTAAGCACAATATGCATGAATTACACCGATATTTTGTCACACCGATATTTTATATCGGTAAGTAAGCACAATATGCATGAATTACACCGATAAAAATTAACAGGAAATATTGAAGAGCAGTGCAATGTGAATACGATTTCTCTATACACGCCACACATCAGTGGTTTATATGGGAAAATCCAACAAATAAATTATGAACATGTATCATTAACAAATAAAAACTAATCGGAACAACTGGATAATACGCACGGCAGACCAATATCGATAGTCGACTCTACTCGCTGGCCACTAGTCACCGGGCCGTACCGAGCCGTATCAAACAAAATATAATCGAAATGGTGGTAGTCAAATTCGCGACTATATTCTTAAATAATTCACTCCATTAGTCAAGTTCAAGGTTTTATGTAGTACAACGGCGGTTTTTTGAATGCATTAAAAGAAAATGAAGATGTAATAAGATAATAAACTAGGTTATCACAAGGAAATTAACAGGAAAAAAGGTGTGTTTCACGGAATACAATTAAAATGACGGAAAGTAAATTTCCGGTTAATGTTCGCCAAAGCGTAAAGTACGTAATTATGACGGCGTTGCTGTTTTATTTCTGGCCTATAGAAAAATACCTAGCCTTTTACGAAAAAAAAAAATTTAAGGACCATGAAATTATTCACCGCTTTCATTATAGGCCTATTATTTTTTAACAATATTACGAATCAAAAACTGTCATATTATATAATTTTAACTACTACATGGACGAATCAAATCAAGCTAACCTAACCAAAGCTAACCTAACCTAACCAAAGCTAACCTAACCTAACCAAAGCTAACCTAACCTAACCAAAGCTAAGCTAACCTAACCAAAACTAATCTAACCTAACCAAAGCTAATCTAACCTAACCAAAGCTAATCTAACCTAACCAAAGCTAATCTAACCTAACCAAAGCTAATCTAACCTAACCTAAGCTAAGCTAATCTAAGCTAACCTAACATAACATAACTTCGTAAATGCAAGGCCTGTAACCGGAGCAAGAAGGGATCTCAATCATTTAATCTGCAAGTACACGCAAAAATAAATTCAAGTAAGGATCACGCTCCCACTGCATGAGAGGTCCGCGCATGCGCTACAGCAAAACTGTTTCTGTCCCGAGCCTCTCATCTAAGGCACTCGTCATAATTTACTCGCAATATTTACGCAAATACACATTGTCGCTAACAGTGGTGCTATCTCTCAATAATGTTCAGAACGAAGGCGGTAGACAGAGAGAGAAAAAATTTCTCCCGCCAACTACGCCACACACCAACGTCATGTTCTTATGTTGGTGACATTGTGTATTTACTTAAATTTGGTGGTAAACGTAACGGCACGGTTCAAAGTGACCGTGCTAATTCTCCAGTATAGCGCAGTTTATAATTTCTTAATGTAGTTGGATATGGAGAAATTGAGGTTATGTGATTATCCTAATCGTTTTAAAAATTGATCCTTTTGTTATGTATAATATAATGGATAAATTATTTTAAGTCGTGCATTAACATTATAATACTGAGTCAGAATAAAAATTAACGAAACATAAGTATTCGGAAAAACAATGGAAACTAATTACAAACCATAACAGTTGTTCAGACAGGATTTTACGCAAGATAAAGTATTGGTAACCAATGGTATTATTATTTAAATCGTTTAATCACTATATCATTTATAATAAGATGGTGAAACTAGCGCTGAAGTAGTTTCGGTGATTTCGGAAGTGAAAATCGTTGAATTTGATTTTTTGTGGAGATGCAGTTGATCGAATATCCAAGGCATAACAATGCCTAAACTAACCAAACCTAACCTGTCACAGATTCGTATATGCAAGGTGTATATGCAGAATACGAAGGGAACTACCTCAACGCTAGTTTAGTCGTTGATCGTATGTCTAGGCATAATAAAAGCTTAAACCAACCAAACCTGACCTGTCGCAGAACTCGCAGATTCGTATATGCAAGGTGTATAAGGAGAATACGAAGGAAACTACCTCAAGGTTAGTTTAGTCAAATAAGTTGCCCATCATATTAGCCAGTTTTGTCTCGTTCGGTTTTAATTGAGTGGAAAATACTTATACATTAATATAAATTCACAGTAGTATGAAAATGTGAAGATCTCGGAGGAATACATAAAATATTTATAAAACATATATACAGACTAAAATTTGAAAAAATGTCAGATTCATGATTATATTAGGTATTATATCATAATGCCGCTAATAACTTTGCAACACATCATCACTTTGAATAAAATAATATTGAACAAAATATCATGAAAAAATAATCAAATACCACCGCCCGATTGCTGTTATTGTATCATGTGCATGCGCAAACCAACGACGTAGAGGAGAAAATATCAGTGACAGACGTTGCAACGGTGACAGCGTACTGAATACGGAGCAGATTTCGATAGCGATATTTTGTCACAGATATTTCGCGTCATCAGTCACAGGTTTATCTGTGACAAAAAAATACCTGTGACAAAATATCGGTTTTTGAAATATCGGCCATCTCTAGTTACTATTAAGGGTACAGTAAATAACTACAATTCAAAATAAATCGATTTTAGTAAACATTAACGCATATAACCCTAGGAGAGTTTAATAACGATGACATTAGCCGATTATATTTTTCGCGGTATATTAATAATTAACACTATGTTAGGGCACCATGAACATATTCTCCGTCAATGGAGAGCTAATAATTAGGAGATTTATTAGGGAATTTGATTCGTACAATTACATTGCGCGATTCTACATAGGCTACTGTTGCACGAAGGCCGTGTGGAACATGGATACTATTATATCAACTTTCGATTGGAGATCAATGATAGCGCTACACGTGGCCTTTGCAGACAGCAGAGAAGAGGAAAACTGTTTAGAAACTGAACTGTAGAGATGGATGAAAAAATCACTAGCAGCGATTTTTCACCGGTGATTAAAAAATCACTTTCACTCCAGTGAGTGAACTGTTCACTAACCAGTGAAGCAGTGATCAAGCGGTGAATTACTCATTGCACCAGAAACAACTGCAACGAATCACTATTTCGTCAGTGATATCAACATTCAGCTCAATGTCTTACATTGCAGTCTTCTGCCACCTGTTGAGCAATGTTTTAACTACTTGACATTACAACATGGATTTTTGTTCTTTGTAAGCTTATAATGATTTGTGATGAAAGAAAATATTGAAATTTCAGTGCTAAGTTGAACAGCTTAGTGATATGTAGATTTTTAAGAACTAGGTTGCTTTCAACATAAATATAGTTCGATAGATAGCTATATATTCTGCCCCCTACTTGTTTCAAATATAACACTCTAGAGGTCCATGACGCAATACTAGGGAAATGACCATTTCTCTATTAATTCGTCCTGGACCTCTCTATGTTATGTTGGTAATTAGCGGATTAGCGGGGCTTTCAACATGTTACGGTGGCTCACCAGTGAGGAAAAAATTTCACTAGTCAGCTTGGTGAAATCACAGAAGCGCAATTAAAAAATCGTTTTTTTTTTTCATTCAAGAAAAAATTAATTAGCCCTAGTAACAAAAAAAGAGTCACCGGCGTAGCCCAGGCAGTAGCGCGCTTGCTTGCTGGTACGGAGTTGCGCTCGGATGTGGGTTCGATTCCCGCTTGGACTAATTCCCAGATTTTTTAAACCATAAGGCGAATGTCAGGTAACCTATGGCGAATCCTCGACCTCATCTCTCGTCACATACCATCTCATCACCAATTCCATCGAAACTAAATTGACTAAATAACCAAGTAGTTGATACAGCGTCGTTAAATAACCAAAAAAGGGGGGCTACAACAGTGCATTAGAATATACTGGCAAGCATAAACGATTTATATTTTGAAAGAATTTGTACCTGCAAACTGAAGCCACTTGTTTATCATTATATAGGCCTATATCACAGAAGTCAGTTAAGCTGAAGAACATTTTGCCTTCTTAGATGTAACTTTCCCGGATAATTACCACTAATATTTACCGTATATTGTAGTAGTTTAAGCATACTATAGCTGTGGTGTGTGTGAATAAAAAGAAAGGAGAGGCCAGAATTATTAAGGTTGATGTAACAATGCAGGCCTACAAATATCACTTTGTTGAACCACACTTATCAGTTTATCACCTTTATTATACATGCAGCCAAATGAAAATTACATAATAGCAGTATTTAAGTTAAATATTCTTATTTTTAAAATCCGCAAATAATGTCAACTAATGTGTCTGATTTCCCCATAATATATTTCTTCTGAGTTAGTTCTATTTCTTCTCTTCACTGTCAGTGCACCCATAATATCTTACTCCTTTAATTATTTTAACACTAATGCATCTACGATTATAATCACCTTCACCAATAATTGAAAACAGTTGATTGCTCGCACTTCGTAGTGAGAAATCACTCCCAATTGTCCCCACTCACTAGATCACTGCTCTACTAGTGATCAGCTGATCCGATCTCTCGTCGTCATCACTGGCAACTGGAAATCACCTCTAATCACTGGATCACTGATTAAAATCGCCGTGATCGAAAATGAGCTGTCACTGCTTCACCGTGAGTAAAAAATCACGTTTTACCCCATCTCTACTGAACTGTTTATCTCTTGGAACCATGTGGAACGTTGATATCACTGGAGCAGTATAACACTCTTTGGAACAGTTGGAACAGGTTATATCACGAAACTGTTTCGATGCGAAACAGTTTCAGTTGTGAAACAGTTTCAAATAAACTGTTCCAGCTTTTTTTACCCATCTCTATGAATTAGTAATACTAGTTTGTACACTAGTAATATTCATTTATGTTTCTAGAAAGTTAGAAATTGCAAGGGTAAAGTAGTAGCAAGAGGACTAATAGTAGTAGTAGTTACCAGTTCACAGATTAGTAATATTGGTCGATTTCACCAGTTCATAAATGATTCTGTTTTTCAGAATGCTAATTTAGTTCATTATGTACTACAGTAATATTCAACAGGAATATTGGTAGAAGACTCTAAAGACAGGTGATTTCTGTATTATCAGTTACCAGTGACAAGCTTTGTCAGATAATTAATCAGAAGTTATTTATTTTAAGTCCACTCCTGTGGAGTAACGGTCAGCGCGCCTGGCCGCGAAACCAGGTGGCCCGGGTTCGAATCCCGGTGGGAGCAAGTTACCTGGTTGAGGTTTTTTCTGGGGTTTTCCCCCAACCCAATACGAGCAAATGCTGGGTAACTTTCGGTGCTGGACCCCGGACTCATTTCACCGGCATTATCACCTTAATTTCATTCAGACCCTAAATAACCTGAGATGTTGATACAGCGTCGTAAAATAACCCAATAAACATTATTTTAATATGTTATTTAGTGGTTCCGATTGATTTGAGGGAGGTGGGGTATGATGGTAGAGACTGGATTAATCTTGCTCAGGATAGGGACCAATGGCGGGCTTATGTGAGGGCGGCAATGAACATCTGGGTTCCTTAAAAGCCACTAAGTAAGTGGTTCCCATTGAAGTGATGAAGTAGTTGTGAGAAGAGCTAAAACTATATCGAGAAAGAACAATTATTTCTTTATGGGAGCATTGTTTAAATGTAATTAACGGTTTAGATAAAGTGCTGAAAAGCTTGATGAGTTATTAAATATAGTAGGACCTGCCATAACAAGACAAACAAATAGAAGTCATGCAATATAAACATAGCTTCAAATACAAATTGCTCTACAAATTGGGATGTTGATTATTTTCCAATGCCATCTGGTCTTTCTGTCCTAGACCAGCAACACTTTCAGAATTTTTTCCTAATAATCTAATACCAATTCATCAACTGCAGTAATTTTGCTGGCTTTCCTTCTCCACTGCCAGTTCTTCTGACATTGTCAACTTTAGCCTACAAATTAAATATAAAACTGCACTAATTTATGAATAGATCAAATGTAAAAAAAAAATAATAATAAATAGCGATTTTTTCATCAAGTCATAAGTGGCATTCATGTCGGCAGTAGACCCACTAGCTACATAATATGTTCACATTATGATACTAACTGTGAACTTGAATTGGTAGGTACTTATCAAAGTTGCTTTCTTAATGTTGGGCCAGTAAGTGTCCCTAACGTATGCATAATCTTTGTTTTGAGGTATCAGTTCCATAGCCTCACACATTACAAAATTTTTTGTCCATTCGTTTACTTTATCATTTTTTGTTAATATGCTTGAAAAAGCACAGAATAATATATCCTTTGATTCATTAATCATATTGAGTATAGTTAATTTGCTTCCAGTTGATGGCCAATTTTAGCCGAGAAGAGAAATTAAAACCAAACCACAAACAACTTAGCCTTCGAATCTCAAATAACAATACCTACCAATGTATAAACAAATGAACTCAATCAGCTGACTAGTGAAAGAAATCATGTGATTAGTAAAAAATTGTCACAAGTTACTAGACTGGTAACATAGTTTGAGAAACAGAATCTACTAGAGCTGGTGAAATATACTCTGGTAACTAGTAAATGTGAATAATTTTTTGTTTTATGATTATTATTAATTTTACTATTTTGGCAGATAAGTGCAATGGATTTAGAATCTTTGAATGTAGATTTATTCTATAAATAGTATTTATGGTTAGGGAAATTTTTGGTTTATTTATTATTTTTATTTTATTAGTTATTTTTGTTATAGTTGGAGTTGCTTTTTTAACCTTATTAGAACATAAGGTTCTTGGTTATATTCATATTCGTAAGGGTCCTAATAAGGTTGGTTTTATTGGTATTTTTCAGCCTTTTAGAGATGCAATTAAGCTTTTTACCAAGGAGCAAGCATTTCCTTTTTTGTCTAACTATTTATGTTATTATTTTGCTCCTATTTTTAGTTTATTTTTGTCTTTATTAATTTGGTTTGTAATTCCTTATTTTACTGGTTTTATTTCTTTTGAATTGGGTTTATTATTTTTTCTTTGTTGCACTGCACTAGTATTTTTGAGAAACAGGCCCCTGGTGGCGACGATCAACATATCAATCTCCTCGCTACCTTTCCGCAACCAGTAGCTTGAAATGGCCGAAGGAAAAAAGAATATTGCCTTCAACTAGTAGAACAATATTCATGCCTATACAACTATGATTTCAGCGGAATATTCAAGGAGAGATGTGACTACAACAGATGAAAAGCTTCAATTACAGTAGTTACATGTGTTACTTTATAAACAAAATAAAATAATTACAAATAGAAACAGAGAGAGAAAACAGGAGTGGAAAGAAATGGATGAAGGAGATTGAGAGAGACAAAAAAAGAAATTTACAATATTTTAAATTAAATTATAATATACAGAATATACCTATATATTAAGTTAAGGGTTGGAAGTGTGACATTATGGAAGCTTTCAATATCACACTCATATACTGCATAATGTAAAAACTGAAATCTAATCCAAAATGTTACATACTATATCCAATAAAGTAAAATTATATAATACTGAACATAATCTCAATAAATATTAATTTCGATGATAAAATGTGTTTCTTGGAATCAAAAAATGTAGACGAGTTCTTAAATTAGATTATCATTAATTTAATTTAAAATTACCGTGTTATTTGTAATTAATGTTAATTTAAATTAAATTTGCAGACTGTGGTAAGATATTCTATTTTACAAGATATGCTTATTTTTTATTATGAATCATTGTCCACTGCTGTGGAGTATTGGTTAGCATGTTTGACTGTGAAACGAATCAAATCTCTGTTCGGACAAGTTACCTGATTGAGGGTTTTCCGATGTTTTTTCTCAACTAATTCAGCGTTGGATCTCGGACTCATTTCGCCATAATTTATTCAAATGCCATTGTCATCAGTACCACAGTTCGGGTTAAGTTTATGGTCAGTGTGCTATATTTGCACAAGAGCGCGACCGTTGGGCGACAGAAATCATTCACAGGACAGGAATAGTAAGCACAATAAGCCTCATGCTGCGGTGCATACCTTCGAGCCTCTCTTCTGTAAAAAAGTATGTATTTGTCTTTTTATGCGTGTGAGCGCATTTGTATGCTCATGATAAGAATATGTAACTATCTATGAATTAGCTTACTTTATCCTCCTATTGCAAGAGGGTTATAAACCCCCTCTTTTCCTAGTGTGATTTCCCCCCCCCCACACACACACACAAGAAAATCGGGTTAAACGAGCGTTAAGGGACTTCCGCCGATTTTGGAATAGATACCGACCCACTTAGGTTAATTTCAATTAAGAAACACGCCAAACGAATTATCTTTGCACCAAAAACGGATGCTCCCTGGACCAAATTATCGTATTTTATAACTATTTGAATGCAACAGAAGTCAGAAGTCTTGCTAAAATCGGCGGAAGTCTATTCTATATTCGCCTATGCTTTTGAGACCTACGGAGAAGCTCTCGCGCTTCAAAGGAAAGTGCAAGGTACCGGTACTTGTTGCTCGATGTTATTTAGTACACACCTATTCACTTAACAGTCCATTTTTCCTCGTTTATGTTTACTCCACACATTTCACTATCTCACACTGAGCGACTTAATTGTTATTCTTATGGGTAAAATGGAAAAAAAAAAATACTTTAACTTACCCACTAAGTCTTGCTATCACATGATGAATTTTGGGGAAAATTGATATTGAAAACATGTTATTTTTTGCTGCCTTCTTCTTCTTTAATGTATCACTGTTGTACGGTTTGCTCTCGTTGTCATAACTTTTCAATATGTCCAATAAGACGAACTTTTCTTCCATTGAGAAGTTCCCTGACATTTAGCCATGATATCTGTGTCGTAAGTCACCTGATTTACATTTGGCGCCCACGTTAAGCCATTGTTGATCGCAAAATTGTCTGGCAGTCACTGTTGCCAATCACCGACTTTGTCGTTAAATCTGGCAATTTTTAACACTGTTTTTGGCGACAATTTCTTATAGTTTTCGTAGTGGTGAACTAGGAATTTAGCGAATTTTTCAGCACTCACTAGCGATAAAAATAAGACTTTGTGTATTCATACTAAGGAATCTTGATATTTTTTTATGTACTGTTTGAAGATTTTCCATACACTTCTGTTGGCGACACTGGTCTTGCTAAACAGCGGCTGAACCACAGTCAAGTAAATTATTCACGCAATCTCAAACTATTATTACAAAGCTCAATACGTAGTAAATATGCATCCAACATCCATAGATAGTTGCTAAACACTGGATCGCTACTATCGCCTCATTACAGACAATACGAACTAGTACCTGCACAGTCTATTGTTCCTAGTACCCTCACAACTCAAGCTTCGCATATACTAGACTGTAGCTGAACATTGTTTAAGGAACGGAAATTCAGACGTTGTTTAGATAAATAGTATTAAGGTGTAAAATCGGTCATCGTTTCTGCAATCGGCCTATTGGTTTCGGTTAGCTAACGAAATGTAAAAGAAAAAAGAAACTGGAAACTGTTTGGAGATCAATGGAAAGAATACTAAACACAGGCGGTTGTTCTTCCAAAAGTGAACGCGCTTCGAAGGTGACGAGTTGTTGTAAACAATGGCTGCTGTTCTCAAGGCCAAAAGGTGTTTTGGATCTGTTGTACGATATTCTGATCGCGAATCCTTGCCTTGAAGTGACAACGTATAAAACGAATACTAAAGATCATGGTGGGTAACCAGGAATGTTATGTATGTGATAGAGAATTGTTTGAATTATGTTCGTTGCTGATTAATATATAGCGAGGAGTCGTAAGAAGTGTGTTCGGAAATGTATTATAACTAGTAAAAGCAGACGACCAATTTGAAAATTAAAGTTTGTGACAAGTAAACGAATAATTTCTACTACTTCTTCTGCGCGTTTGTGCAAATCCAGATATACGACTTTCGGTAGTTCTTAAAGATTGTACTCGATAGTTGATCGTAAATAAACAGTGGCCTCTTCCTTTAAACCGGTTGTATGTATGTATATTACGCAGTAACCTACGTAAATATGACATTGTAACATATTGTGTTTGAAGCTCACATGTGATAGTAAGGCGTTGTAAATAATTCTAACGCCTTTCAAGATATATACTGTACTTTTTCTTCACTATAAAAGTACCGTATGTTTCAAAGCATCAGAAAATCCCCCAAAATACAGCTTTCTTTCCTCCCCCCCTTCCCATATTGGACTGTTAAAATTAATTTCTATCTCCTCTTAGATTTTTCATTATAAGTACTTGCCTTAAGTCCCGTACGTCAGGCGTATCTGTTTTTATCTATTTATGTGATCATCAATAATACATTATCACGCTTATCATGGATTTTTAAATAATTTTGTGTACTTTGTAAAAGGCAATATTTTAGGGTATAAGTTTCCAGGGGAACTACACAAGAAAGTACATCTCACTTACCGTATCCCTCTACTAGGTCCAGGACGAATTGTCAGATTCCCTAGGATTGCGTCCGTACTCCTCGAATATTTTATGATACTGGTAACAAGTAGGAGGTGGGAGGCTGCAAGTGCATTAAAATATCAGACAATTTTTATATTGAAGATATTTGTGGCTGCTACCAAAAATCACGTGTTTTTCACTACCATATATAATTACATGTCACAGAAGCCAGTGAAAGAAAATGCCTCTTTTAATGGGTAACTTCTCTGGAGAATTACCTAGTATTTTAGATTTCAGGCGCCAATTATTGAATCTTTACTTACATACCTGGGCCAAATTTTTCAGACCGTGTTCAGGTGCATCCATACAGAAAAGATGTAGAGATATAGTTTTGAAGATTAGTTCTGGCCAGTTTTTAAATAAATTAGCCTGTCTGATTACAATCTGTTCACTATTTGTTAGGTCACTATAAACAATCACTAAAATGTAATTAAAAAGACTACTTTAGTGTACTATTCTTTTCTCGGATCATGCCTGAATTCCTTACATCCTTTGAGATTTGTGGTGGAAAAGTGCAGGTTAGGTCAAATCTGTTTAATACTTTGATTTCTTATTGTAATCATTGCTCTGATTTCACGATCATCACCTCATAGACTATAGTAGATAGCCTCCAAGATTATTTTTTAACACAAAAGTTTAGTTTTACATCTGTTACTGTCATAAAAATTGTATATTTTTTTTAAAATTCATTATGGGAACTGTATTGTACCAGTAACTTATCAGAGATATGGATTACAGTAGCAGTCAGAAATTGAGTTTTGCTTCAACTTAAGTAGGATGTTAGATGTTTAAAGATATCAGTCCTCTATTCAACTTTTGTTTTGTTCGGTAATTAGTATTGCCAACTAGGAACTATTCTGCTGCAATGAACTAACAATGGTAGTTGGTTGTGCCAGGTAGGCCCTATTCTGTCGCAATGAACTACAACACCATCTTATATTGTAAAATCGAAGCATAGGAGAATTTTTGTTGTCATATGCAACTATTATACAGAGCGTTCGCCTATGGGTGAGGCCAGGAAAGCGGCATGTACTGATACGCCACTTTATGCGTGCAGTTGTTGAGACACGCTCAACAATCAAGGACATCAAGGTCGACAAGTTATCAGTTGTGAGCCAGCTGTTGCAGTATTTAATACTTACAGTGCAGTTTCTTGACACAGTTGCTTAAATATTCAGCGTTGTGTAAAATTTGTTAGCAATGCAAAACGCAAAATTCACGCTTGAACAGAGAGTTTTTATGTACTATGATGCATATGTGAAAACAGAGTCATGTAGAGAGGTGCGTAGGCAATTTGAAGTGAAATATTCGGGTGCTCCAATTCAGGGTAGAGAAATTGTTAGACGTCTTGTTAACAAATTAAGGGCAACAGGGTCGATAAATGCTACAATTCCTAAGCGAAAACAAAGAGTATTGACGGAAGAAAAAATTGATGAAATCAGTGCATCATTTACACGCTCTCCTAATAAATCTCTAAGACTTGTTTCACAGGAAGTTAGTGTTTCAAAAACATCAGTCTTTACTGCTGCTAAACTTTTAAAATTAAAACCCTACAGAGTATAGTATAGAAAGCAGAAGCTTACGGATAGATGATTCCCGCAAGCGACACCGCAGGCAGGCCGCTTTCCTGGCCCCACCCATAGGCGAACGCTCTGTATATCTACATTGAAGTTGTGGTTGTGGTGTAAATATACGATTTCATTTCAGTTCAGTTAGATTTTAAATTACTAGTTTGGCTTAAATCATTGCTTAGCGATCTTACAACTAAAGATCTTTAAATATTGTGTATAATAACATATATTCTTGTACTGCCATTTCAGCATGCTAATTTTGTTATTCTGTGCATGAAAAGTAGGGCCTATGTATTCGTATTTCGTAGGAAAAATTCTGATTAATTCTAAAGATGCTTCTTTTTATGATACTATAATGCAATTCATGACATATCTGGGAAACTAAACCAACTTCATTCTATTCTCCATGATCCCAAAGTAAATAATGGTCTGTATGTGTAAAATCAGTACGGATATTTTATTATTGCAGTCAAGTAATCAGTATAATGGCACACTTCCCTCTGTTAATGTGGCGGGAAGTACTGGTGGATCACCAGAAAGTGGAGGAGCTTCTGGCGTTGGACAGAGTTCTGGAGGCAGTGATGTTGAAGGAGAGGAACAAGAGGAGTCTTCCTCTTCTCATGTAGTATGTAACCTAGTGTTATTTCATAGGCTAATTCAATGTTTTAGTTGTTCTGGGAATGCTTCCTGTGTCTTAATTTTCTTGATTTATTTTTGGTACTATTATGAATTATGAAAGGAATTGATAAAGTAGGTTTGCTGTATTCACTTTAGTTGAGTTGAATTGAGGTAGGCCTAAGTTAAATTTTATTTATTGATTCTATAATTTTTATTTTATTTCGGCATATTATAGAGTATTATTTTAGTGAATGAAACTTATTTTGTTCTTTTTTTTTAATAAGCTTAGTTCATTATACTGGGTCAGCATATTACCTCCAGACTGGAAAGCAGAACTTAGACTGTTGGCAGTCACATTTCTGCATACCAGTTACAGAGACAGTTCAATATTTTGTACTCCAATGGATACCATCCCATTGTGGAATCCTGGGAAATGAGAATGTGGATGCATTACCAAAGAAGGGCAGTACTGCTACTTACAGACCTGTTACTAAATCTACATGTTACTCTGTGAAAAGATTTATTAAATCTACATACTTAGACTTCAACAAACAAAATTTGATAACACAATCACAAGGGAAAAAATGGAACTCTCTGCATCATAATCCACAGTTAATTCCCGATTTACCACGAAAATCGTCTGTAGCTGCATTTAGATTGGCAACAGGCCATGTTTGTTTGGCCAAATACCTGCATAGAATTGGAATATATCAGTCCCCTAACGGCCCGTTTTACAACTCAAACCAAGAAATGGATTCGGAACACCTCAAAACCTGTGCTTCAATGGCTGACCATGATAATATCTTTGAAAAATATTGGAGTGCAAGAGGTCAAATGACTTTATTGTCAAACGCATGGCATTAGAAAACAACAAAACAACAACATATTGATGATTTGAGAAACCATAAATTGTTATTGTTAATGTACAATATTATGTATAAGTATAAGGAATTAAAACGTTATTTACTTACTCAGATTTAGGTCCTGAAACTGTCTGCTTTCTTGTTCCAAGTATTTTTGGCATCTGCTTAAGAAATGACTCATCTCTCGTTATAATCCCTTTGAGCAATGGAGGCATGTTTACTTTTTTGCAATTATTCAGTTATTCCAGTGTATGTGGATTATTTTTATACACCTTATCTTTAAAGTTCCCCAGAGATAAAAATCACAGAGGTTAGGGGATTGAGATGACCATACATTTTATTCCTGGCCATCGTATGAAGTTCGTTCACAGGACATTGAACTGTGTGCTGTCACATAATCCTGTTGGGAAAAGACAAAAGTGTGCTCCCTCCCTATTAACTTTTTAGAATCTCCTTGCTTAATTTGGGTGAGTAAATGACATTTTAACATATTTTACATTACCATAATACAGTTTGTGGTTTGTTCAATCACCAATTCTGTACTGTCTCTGTAACCAGTGTGTAGATGCATGCCCACGAATAGCCAGAGTTGCTGCTTTCCACTCGGGAGATGGAGTAATTTGCTCATTTCGTAGCTACGTAATAAGAAGGAAACTATCATACTACGCTGTAAAAAATAATCTTCTTTTTCTTATCCTACTTTATTTTGAAGTTTAAAGCTAAAAGGTTCGCATTAATTAAAATCACGGTCATAATTTTAAAATCAGACAGTTAATTCATTTAGCTTACTATCTATACATTTTTTTCCACACTCCTAATTGCTTTTGACAATAGGTCACGAGATACTTCTGCGATTCTGATTGCAGTCATTCTTGTTATGTACACATTTAATTCATTTCTCTTGTCCACACCTGTGGAGTAACAGCATGTCTGGCCACGAAACCAGGTGGCCCGGGTTCGATTGCTGGTCAGGGCAAGTTACCTGATTGAGGTTTTATCCGGGGTTTTCCCTCAACCTAATATAAGCAAATGCTGGGTAACTTTCGGTGCTGGACCCCGGACTCATTTCACTGACATTATCACCTTCATCTCATTCAGTCGCTAAATAACCTAAAATGTTGATAAAGCGTCATAAAATAACCTACTAAAAAAATTCATTTCTCTTGTTATCTGTTTATTAATTAGTTTTATGCCACGTAGTTTTCGTATATTGATTCCTTAACTGCTGATATAAGCTTGTTTTAGCAGCTGTTCTCAGCACTTTTGTTTCTATTGTTTCTGTTATTTGCTTTGTTTTACAAATTTTGTTAGTTCTATTTCTGTTACATAATAGACTATGTACAATAGGGTGGATCGGAAAAAAATTGTCGAATATTTATTTTGGATAGGGATAAAGAGTTGCAAAATCTCATTGTATTGAAGCTCATGAAAACTTATTCGCATAGAATCTAATTGACTTAGAGTTTCAATAAATTAAATAAAAGTGATGAAATTTAAGGTTTTATTATATTTAATTTTGATTTAATATTTATTGTTGATTGTATCTTCTAATAGCTTACAAGAGTTTTGGGAAGTGGTGCTATTACTTTATTTGTAAGAGTTGTGGGGTTGGAGGCCAATTTTAAGAGGGTGACTAAGTGATGAAATATGTCCAGACAGTAATACAGTGTTGGGAGTGCCTTGCAGTGTAGCATTTTGTTTTGCTCTACTGCTGTTATGTCTTTTGCATTATAAAATAGAAGAAAATATGGGTAAATCGACTAGGAAGAAATCTGTTACGAGAGCAGAGGAGATTTTATGAACTCCGCAAGATCTCAGCAGCTGAAGGGGATTGGAAACAAAGATCCAGCCGAGAATGTGATTTCAAGTAAGATAGCAAAAAAATTAGAAGATACTTGGAAAAGTGCTTCAATTCCACCGAATATCTATGACGATTAACAATTGCTACAGAAAAGAAAGAAATAGGCTATTTTGAAATTGAATGATAATAGGGGAAGTGAAAGGGCAAGTAAGATTCTAGAATTAAAAGTGAATTATAGGAAATTGTTTGATATTGTAGCTTATAAGTATCCAGACTTCATTTTGTGCCATTGTGACAAGAACAATATAGTTATTCAAATGGAAAGAACTTTTTTAGCAGACCAAAGAACATATCGATCGTGTTGAACAGCAAACTCGTATGTAAAAAGAATTCAGTTTTGCAAAAGAGCAAAAAAAACCTTTTAATATCTTTTTAGATAATTCTCTACAATGAAAATCCTTTGCTCGAATGTCAATTTATCCCTGTTTACCATGTGGCAAATAGTTCATTTCAGAGGAAATAAGGAGAAAGTATGCCACGCAATATACCCTATAAGGTCTTCCCTAAAAAAATCTGACCCCGCCCACAAGCAAAAACTGAAATGACATCCTTGTTTCATTTGTTAACTATGATTTGAATTTTTAACTTCTACTAGTTTATTTCTTTCCATTTCTAAGTGGTTTGGGAAAAACCAGAGCAACTTGTTCTGAACATAAGATATACTGTAGAATCTTGTAACAATACAAAACCTCAATGACCAAGTAATAATAATTGGCTGCAGGAATGTAGACCAGCATCCTCTTAGTTTCTTCATTATAGATTGAAAGGAAGTCGAACAAGGATTTTTTATTGTTCAGCTGAAAAACTGTAACATTCTAAGTTGCATTTTAACTTGTGATAATTAGGCCCAGAAACAGACCAGGTAACTGCCAGATTACTGAAGAGGAAAATGTTTGCTAACTTTCTTTACCAAGAAAAAAATACATAATATACGTGTTTGGTAGTTCCAAAAATACATAATATACTTACATCACATATTCATTATATGAGGTCTCGCCATCCTCATTGAATATTATCACAACTACTATGAAGTAGTCAATGTGTATTATCACCATTAATTCGAGAAAAATTCGTTCTGGCACCGGGAATCGAACCTGGGACCTCTCAGCTCTGCGCGCTGAGCGCTCTTTCCAACTGAGCTATGCTTGGACATGATCCACGGTGCCGGTTGAACTCTTCTCATCGTAATGTTTACAGCCTACCACCTGCATTTTAGACATATGTAAGTCATACATGCAGGAGCGCAAATTTAAATGACTTTATGGCCATAATCAACAACAGTTTGTGAAAACTGTTAACATTTAATACATCACATATTCATAAACTGTTGATTATGGCCATAAAGTCATTTAAATATGCGCTCCTGCATGTATGACTTTCATGTGTCTAAAATGCAGGTAGTAGGGCGTAAACATTGCGATGAGAGGAGTTCAACCGGCACCGTGGATTGTGTCCCAGCATAAGAGTGCTCAGCGCGCAGAGCTGAGAGGTCCCAGGTTCAATTCCCGATGCCAGAACGAATTTTTCTCGAATTAATGGTCATAATATATTTTGTAGTGTAGGCTTTCACGGCCGGAGTCTGTAGATCTAGATTCATTTTCTGGGCTGAGAGGCCGTGGTCTATTGGTTGGTTTTGTACCAGACGCACTTCTTCCCCCATCTACATAGAGAAGCGATCGAAATATATAAACATAACAACAACTTTAATCGCAAGGAAGAAGGCATAAAGCTAAACAAGTGTTGGTACCCGGTCCTAAACAGAACAGATAAGAAGGCACTACAACAAAAGGACAGAACCCAGAACGGGAGCAGCAAACAAAGCAGCGCGGACCACAGCGACAACAGGCCTCGGCCCGCTAGTTGCACTATAAATACGCCCGCACAACCAGCCACAGGATCAGTTGCCTCAGTACGCCGAGAAGAGTTCCACTGAAGATGTCTGCCGCAGTTGCAGATGAAACATCTGGTATAAAACCAACCAATAGACCATGGCCTCTCAGCCCGGAAAATGAATCTAGATCCATAATATATTTGTTTGGTGGTTCCACATGTTGTCAGCTGTCACACCTGAATATGTCTAAAAATTTGCGTTAGTAGTTTATTAAAGCATGTTTATTTTGTTTTTAGGAAAAGGTGAATGTGGAAGATGCTTTGACCACATTTCGACAACAGTGGCAGCGAGAACTTGAGACTTCACCTCGACATGAGTTGAAGGGTGCATCATTATCTAGCAAGACTGAATTGAAAAGTAGTAATCTGGAAGAAGATTTGAATATGGAAAATGAAGTAAGTTGTGATAGCTATGATAAAATTACCTTTACCACTTACAGTAATTTACTATCTAACATGGGTTAGGGGCATTTTGGCGAACTTGCGAGCTAACACATGAAGAGTTCGTGGGAAAAACGATGAATGTCATATTTCTGTTAAGGATTAGATAATGATCTAATTGAGTCTATAACTGCAAGATGTAGTGCTGTTTCTATAGAAAATAAAGGAAAGGATTACTGTATTCGTGGTGATAATTCTCCTTTTTACCATTTTTCATAAGAACAACATTAAATTTCGCAGTGATCCATTGAATTAGATAATGACATCAACCTTAACAAAACTGTGACATTCATCGTTTTTCCCGCGAACTCTTCACATATTAACACCACTCTGCTTGAGTTCCAGTTAGGGTGGATGCTTTCTGTTCAGTCTTTCAATGTTAGTGTTTTAAAAGGCATTTTTTCTAGTAGTTTTTACTTTTGATTTTCGATTATTTGACCTCAAGCTCCTAACCATGAAAGAGAGACAGAGCTGCATTACACCGACTTAATGATAATAGTGATTAATGGAAAGTTGTGAAATTGTGACAAGAAAAACAGAAGTAGAGCCATGAAAATCTGCTCCAAACTTCATCTTTGTCCACTACAAACTCCATTTGTGCGAGATCGTGCGTATTTGCTTGGTTTCTGCACAAAACCAGTCTGTGGAAAGTCTAAAATTCCACATTCAGTATTCCCAACACACATAACAATTTCCCTCTTCTTACCGCTTAAGTGACATATTGATTTTACTGCTTTAGGCTTTTAACATATTTTTAGAGACGTTCAATATAGTAATAATTATAAATTGGAAACTTACCACTGCAACTTCACCTAAATTGCACTGTTAATTATTGTTTTTAAATATTTGTAAAAATTAAGTAAACTGTACAACTCCACTAAAGTTACTGCATTCGTGATGCAAGTAACATTAAGGAAGCTGTGAAAAAATCAACAAGATTCCAGACTCATCATAGACTGGGGGAAAAAAAAAGACAGACGTATATCACGGCCTGCTGGAGTATAGTAAACACAGAAAACATTTTAAAGCAACAATGTTGAAGATAGATATTTTTGTTTTGCAAATTTGCCGTCATTGAACAGAAACCAAGATGGAGATTTCATTGCAACTAATTAGAAATTCCTCTTTCAGGTATGTAACAAACGATCTTCGCACAAAATAATGTACGATACACGAGCGGTATGTTTTCTTTCAATAATCGGAAATTAAAAAAGCTCAACTACATTTCGCTTTTTCAAGCTTTTCCTCGAACATGAAAACTTCAACATACCGCTCTTGTAACACATATTACTATTGAATTCTCTGAAATTTGAACCTAGACTTCCAGCACGGAAAGCTAATGCTCTAGTCACTTGGCTAATGGACTGCCTATATGTGCCTACTTAAACCAAATCTTATATAAAGAAATTTTCTTTTATCAGCAGAATGTGACATTATCATAGACATAAGATTAGTATTGCACTGATGTGTGAAATAAGATGATGACAGTATTTTTCCTTTGCTCACATTGATTTTTGTTTGAAGGAACTACTTAAGACCTTTTTTTATGTAACTAATGGCAGCTACTTCACTGTTCGTCATTCACCTATATGAAACCAATTGTGTAGACTGAAAGGGTCGTTGCCAAGGGTGTGCCATAGGAGGCTGGTCTAAGCTACACCTACTATGAGATGAAATGATGATGAAGATTGTTGTGTTGCCAAGGAGAACTGGAGTTACCGGAGAAAACTCCTATGTTAACCCGGACCTTGGGCTTGCCTAATACTGTAGAAGGGAGTAAAGTCAATCAATGGGTGTAAAATCGATCATTTGCGATTTTTATATTTTCTCAGTTACTTGTTAAAATTTTGTTATGCTGTCTTCATTGTCTTACATTGCAAATGTAAGCGAGAGGGACAACAAAAAGCCTGCGAATACCAACAATGGGAACACTTTGTAATTACTGTTGAAGTGAAACTTGTTATTTTCAACTTTTTCTCTTAAATGAAAACAAAGTCTTACAAACTCTAAATTATAGTCAGCAGTGAAAGGAGACAGGAAGTATACGTAAGTACTTTTCGTTGAGATTGTATCCTGAAATAATAGTTTCGCAGTTCGTAAATGTTAGTATTGAAACTTATTATTTTAAGAAAACTTGTACCTTTGTAGGGTTAAGTCGATCATGCCATTGACCTACTCGAAACAGATAGGACCAGCAGGAAGAATAAATTGTTCACCGAAATACATCCAACTAACACTTATAAACAGAAAAGTGTCATAGTATAGCTTATATTGATGGGATAGTGGGGAAAGAGGAAGACGAAATTATGGTGAATTTCTTGCGTAAGAGAAGCACTGCCAAAGGAACATTTTTTGTACACCCCTCTGTACCTGACTATGGGAATAACGTAGTTTCTAAAGTGACAAGAGGAGGGGAAGATTTCAAATAACATCTGATATAAGCCTAAGCAATGTTGAATTGCATTTTAGATTATAATTGAAGGGTGGTATTTCAATGTAAATTTTGAATTCTTAAATCTTTGTTTGTTGGTATGTGAAGTATTAAAATGTGTTTTTATGTTTTATAAGTTGGCAATCATAGTCACGATTGTACAGTGGAGACCTATAGGCCTAATTGTATCGAATAGTATGATCACAGTAACAAAAGATACAGTATATAATGCTATAGGCATATATTGAAGATTATTATTGTTTTTTACACCCCTTATAACAAATAAAATATATATGTAATACACTTAATTTGTTTTTTTAAAAACATTAACAGTGATCGATTTTACTCCGCAATATCTTAAAATCGATCTTAAACTAAAAAATCAATGGTGATCGACTTTACCCTATTTAAGCACGTAACTTCGATCACAAGTCAAATTTAAAAAAAAAAAAACAGTTTTTTATAGATTGTAATTCAGTTCTTGTGATGTGCCTTCATAAGTGAAGGATATGACGACAAAATGCTATTTTCTGAGGAACTTCGCTCCATTGCATAACCTCAATATCATTAAAAAAATGCAAAATTTTAATCGACTTTACCCTCTTCTACGGTACAAGTTATAAAGCTGGGGTATATTGGGAATCGAACACAGATCCACAGGATTTTAAGTCCAGCGCTCTAGCTACTAGACCATTGTGAATTTAACAAACGAAAAAACACAGTGTTCTTCAGTTTTTGTATCATGCAGAGTGTAAGTATGTTGCAATCATGAGAGGTAAATAAAGCTACTGTGGCACACCTAAGCTGTTACACTTCTGGCTTATGTTCCAGTAATTATTTTTAGTAGAAATCCCGAAATGTGTTTTTCACAACAGATGGCAATATGCTGGGTGGAAGCAATGAAATGTTTATGCTTGAAGGTAACTTAATTAATTTAAGATAGTTAAAATGTTAATTTACATCTGCAATCATCGTGTTGAAACTAATAGAAAATAAATGTCACATGGCACCCAACTTCTATGAGGCTGGAAATCCCGTTACAATTACGAGAACTTGGAAAACAGACTTCAGTGTTGCACCACTGCTTACATCATCTTATGCAACTGTATAATATTGTGTATAACCATCTGATCATTTGTCAGAAAGATTCCAGTTGACTTTCAGACTCTCGTGTGTGTGGAGAGGAATAGTAACACTGAATAGTCATGATTTAGGAAGATTATTATTATTATTATTATTATTATTATTATTATTATTATTATTATTATTATTATTATTTTTTTTTTTAATTTCATTTAATGAACAAGGTAAGTAGGCGCTTATATAAAAACATAAATCATAATGTGCTAGTTAGTTTGTATATGTAACTGTATACTTATCATAAAAGAATTGACTTCTGATGTGAATCATGTGAAGAGTAGGACAGATAGAGGTGGGAAGGCAGGCAAAGATCTTGTGTTTATTACTGACAAGCGAAGTGGTGTTTGCAATGTGATAATCTTAGCTGAGGATCTTTGTGGCATTGCAGTCTTCACCTGTCTTGTAGTCCAGAAAGGTGAGTGTTGAATTTAGTTTCTGTTGGCTGGCCCAAGAGGCTAGTGGATGGGAGTGAGTTAAAAAATTCACGTTTCGGGACTGTCAGGAGTCTGTTCTTTCCTTGTGACTTGTGTAATGACTGATATGTTTTAATGATTTAAAAACGCATTTATTTTCGTTTGATCTTTTATTATTATTATTATTATTATTATTATTATTATTATTATTATTATTACTACTGCTGCTGCTGTTGCTGCTGCTGCTGCTGCTACTGCTACTGCTACTGGTATTATTATCATTTTTTTTTGTAATGCACCGTGGGAATCTTAGCCAGCTAGGGATTGGCTTTCTCCTACTGAGAGTTCAAATTGAATTTGTGTTGATTAAAGACTGTTGTGCAGGTTTTCTTGGGGTATTCCCGTTTTCTATGCCGTAACTTCTGTCATGTCTATTCTGTATCATCGGAACTGTGTTTTTGGTTAATAAGCTTCCTTTTTATTTTTATTTTGTTTAAAAACATTTTTTGTGTGTTGAAGTACCAAATTTGAGGTTATTTCAGTGTGGGCTCCCGTTAAAAATATATATTTAGCTTACTGGAATATTTCTGTGGTATTTTAAATGTTTTTTTCTAAAAAATTTTTTTGTTTCCAATCAGGTAACTCTTATATTACAAAATGTAATCATAGGACGGTTATTCTCAGTTAACTAAAATACATAACTATCAGTGCTGTCATGGTAATTTTTCTCTTGGCTGTACGTCCCACCCCTTGTTTTTTCCCTTGAAATATATTTTACTCTCCTATTTCTATCTCGCAGACTGTCATTTAGTGATTTTTTTTAATATTAAAGAAGAAGTAAAGAAATTGTTTTGGTTTACATTTTAATTGTAAAACAAGCTTGATTTAAAGAATACACCATGTAGCCCCACTGTAGATGCACACTTGTCTTGAATCGTGGAGTGTGTATTTGCAGCACTTTTTGTTTTCCAACCAGTATTTTATATAATTCTGGATTCCAGTGTTGCAGAGGTGGACAATTTTTGTTTATGAACGTCAAACAAAATATATTGGGAACAGCAAGAGATGGTCTAAGATCTGTACAGATCTCTGCATACAAAACGTAGGCACCCATATGCTGTATGGCTCCATACAGACAACATTTTCTTATCCCCATACTATTAATTAAAAAAACTGTAGATTCCCATACGATGTATGGCCCCGATGATGACTATGATTTGCCATTGCACATAGTGGGTCGAACCCAAGTCACTTATTAAATAATTTAGCACACACTGTTTCAATGGAAAACACCGTATGACTTCTTAAGTAGTTACGTTTCAATGAGGAAATGTGTTGCTATGCTGTGTAGCTAACTCTAGTTGGAAATACTGGATAATTCTCGAGATTAACTGTACCACTGCCGCGCGAGGTTCAGGAGGAATTACTAGGGCAATGGACCATATATTTAATTTTTATTCTGCATAAGGTAACACTGAGGACGCAATACTATAGTCCCAACGCTGTTATTTCCGGCATGACTCCACCTCTTTGCTTACGTCTTAGAAAGTGAAGGCTCTATAAAGTCTTGGTTGGTAGTATCGTTAGCCATTTTTGTTCTCACGTTGCTGAGCTACCATACGAGGAATCTATATGCCACACCGTTAAACATTATCATGTCGTAGCTCCTATGATAATAAATCAAACGCAATATAATTCAGCAAATAATTGAGCGGCAAATAACGTCTTCGTGTGCTTTCTGCGAACGCCAACGATAGAGCTAAAATGGCGGGCGATTATATTAAGTATTTATCGAGCCTTAAGAAATGAATCAGTGAATCACAAGACACAAGCGTTTAAATATAGCCGATCTGCAACGCGATTGGCTGCCGGAAATTAGAGTGACGGGACTATAGGAATTCGTCCTGGACCTCTTGTCAAACTGAAAACCCAAGAAAGTAAAACAAAAAAAAATTAAAGTTGTGCCTCCAATGGTATAGTTAATCTTGAGAATCACCAACTGACTAACAGAGATTGACAATGTGAAGTGCCAGCAGAATTATCTCACTGACTTAGTGCAACAACTGTGAGGAAAACCTACGCATTGTGTTCTTTTTTGGGTTTGAAACAAACAAGAACCAGGAAAACCCAATGCACTATCTGTTAAAAAGCAACCTCGTGGCCTAGTAAGAATGCTGGTAACTTAGATTCGACTCGATCTGAAGAAAAGGAGATGTACATACTTCTTATTATGTTACATATTCACGTTACAATAGGAGATAAGCAAATTCAGTAAAATTGTCACATTCAAATCAAGAAGATTAAATATAGTTAACTAGTGCTGCTACAAGTTTCCTTTTGTTTCCATAGGGAATTAAAAGGATAGCCTTAAAGTCCTATCTACTTGAACCAGAGAAAACTTGTGGTGTTTGCCACATGTTCAATGGCAGTAATGATGAAAATTACATGTATAATGCTTACAATAATACAATACAAGAACGTCAGAAAGTAAGGTTATAATTGCAATATGCGCAGGCATGGCAGCTACTTCACGAATAGGCCATTTTGTTGGTTGCCAACTGTGTGTGTATAAGTGCAATTTGGTTTGTTGAAGCACCAACTTTTTACATTCATCTATTATGCTGGTTGTAGAATTGTTATATGTTATAAATACAAATTAGCTTTTTCCTCTTAATTCAATGGCAGGTACTGTATTGCTTATCCTGAGCCAAGTGTCTCCTTATATGATATGAGTAACACACCGATATTACAGATCATTTTGTTATCTCAGACAATGTCTACAGTGCACAACATAATGTTGATTAATGGAGAGATGTTGAATGTGACCGAGAAAATCGTACGATCTCGCAAAAAACTGCCCAAACATAATAAATTCTTCTGAAACTGCAGCAATTTAAATCCAGGTCTTATTCATGGGAAGCTGAAACAATAGCTATTTGGTAAATGGTTTAGCATGTTTATTGTGTTGCAAACAAAAAACTATTTTTCTTCCATTACTGAATATATAGTCAGAATTATGTGGTGCAAGAAGGATAAATATTTAGAAATCTGTATTTCCGTATTATAAAATGCTACTTTCATTACCCACGCTGGGGATCAAACCATAGATTACTTGAGCAAGAACTGCATAAGCTATTTGTATAGCCAACATGGTGGACTGAAGGAATTTTCTCCAGTTTTATTTCGGTTTACTTCAGTTCTTATACTACAAATACCTGTATAGAACTAATAGATTTTGTAATAAAAAATCATAACTGTAAGTACAATATTAAATATGTCTAGTGCTGACCTGCTATGGCACTAAAATCGTCCTCCAGTGGCTTAAGGAGGGATAGCTGGTGATCAACAAGATCTCCCAACTAGGTCCAGTGGACCCGTCGACCAACAGCAGGTGTGGTCCTCCAGACATTCTGGGGGTTGTGTGTGAATGAAGTAGCCACCAAAACGTTAAAATATGGTGTTCACTTAAACTGGCTACAACTTGCCATTTAATCACTCCAATACCTTTGAAAAATATTGGAGTGCAAGAGATCAAATGACTTTATTGTCAAATACCTGGCATTAGAAAACAACAACAACATTACAAAAAATGCCTAATATTTTGTGTTTATCTTGTGAATGTTAACATTTCCTAGAAATAGCTCAAATTCGGATTAAAAATATAATCATAGTAACTTTTCTCATTCATAGTAAAAAAAATATGTATAGTAAAACAGCTCTGCCATCCATAAAACCGAATAGGACCAAGATTATTGTCACTGTGATGTATCCATAGGTCTGATGACTGTAGTTGCCACAGTTACTCCATCAAGAAGAGATATTCATTGATTTAGTCCAGTGAACCTAGGGATAACACATGGTGACAAAACCATGAAGGGTACCGGTACTCCTTTTTAGTGATAATTCCATTAATCATTCTATAATATGATAATTTTATAATATTTAATTAAACAATAATTAAAGACACTTTTGCTCATAAGTAGGCCAGGTTAACAGGTTGTTGCTGCTGCTGGTGGTGTTGCTGGCAATTGCGGTGGCATTGTTGTTGTTAATTTCTTAAAAAAATATCAGTTACCAAATTCCCTTATTTAAGAAATTGTTATAATAGTAATCAAAATATCATCTCAGATTCTAAGCAGTCATATGTAGGTATAAAAATTAAGTAAAATTTATTATATCCTATTAATATTAATTATATAAAATCATTGTCCAGTATACTGATCTCTGTGCTAACCTCAATGGAGGACAGTTTGTAAATAAATGGTAATGGTAGTTGTAGTGGTAAGAAGGGGAAGAGAAGGATGACGAAAACGAGAAAGAGGAGGAGGTGTGACAGATAACGATCAGGATGATGGTGATCATGCTAATGACAATGACAACAGTATTTTCAATTTAAAAAAAAAATGTTAATTGGAATAACATTAAATCTCATAGTGTTAAATATGTTTTGTCATTGCAGGCAAAAAGATTATTTTTGAAAGGTGTTGAAAATGAGCAAAATGGAAAATTGTATGAAGCCATTCAGTTTTATCGACGGGCTGTGCAGTTGGTACCTGACATTGAATTTCGACTGTATGATGCAAGTAAAGTAAAGCCTAGGGAAAGACAAGAGACAGAGAGTAGTGAAGGTAAGAAAGGCATTCTGTAACTTATTTTATAATCGTAAAGGACAGAAACATTTCGAAAGATAACAAAAACTTGCACTCAGTATCTTATCACTTATGTCTTCGTGGCTTTTAGCAGAAGAAAATCATAAGTACTCTTATTTGTTTCTGTAAATACATTTTTGGACATTAACAGGAAATTGTAGCCTTCATGTTAGTTTTTTTAAAGTATAAATGGATAATTTTAATTACTTATATTTCGTTAGATTATTAATTTTTTTAATAAGCTCAATTTACTTATTTTTTTTATTATTTAATGTATTTAACTGTTATTTAATATTATTCTTAGTCATGATAAATTGTGTTACATTGAGTGGTAGACACTGTTCCTTACTGAGTGTACAGTTAATAGTACTCTACTTTTGTTCATGAAGCTTTTCCATACATTATTTGGGGCGATGTTGTTGTTGTTGTTGTTGTAGTGTCGTATAAATATCAGTGTCACCAAGAATTAATGGAAAGAGATATGGGAAGGATAAGCGACTTTTGCTTTCAAATGATGGAAAAGGCCAATAACAATAGAAACTTTGTGAAAAACATTTGTTTTAGTGATGAATGTACGTTTACATTACATAATGAACCAAATGTTCAGAACTTCCGACTATGGGCTACTGAAATATTCTTGAGACAAGAATCTAGTATTCTCAAAGGATTCATGTTTGGGCAGAAATATTGGGTCACTACATCATCGAACCATTTTTTCTTCAAGAAAGCCTGACAAGTGAAAGATTCTTGCAGTAATTACAAGAAGACATAGGCCCTGCAGTGATAGAGGTTGTAGGAGAAAATAAAGAAATTTGGTTTCAAATGGATGGGTGTCCTGCACACAAGACTCGCACTGTTAGAAATTGGTTAATAGATTATTTCGATGGCAAGATAATTGGTCCACTTCATACAATTGAATGGCCTGCTCGATCCCCTGATCTTTCGCCTAATAATTTTTTCCTCCGGGTGCATACAAAATAAAAAAATTATTGTGAGAGGGCATTTGAGGATTTAGATCATTTGAAAAAATGCACTGCAAGCAAAATGCAACAAGATATTAAACATGCAGTTAGGAAATGTCAGACGAGAGTTTTATAATAGACTTTGTTATTGTTTAGCTGCAATTGGAGGTCTATTTGAACATTTGTCGTGATTTACTAATTTACTATGATAATAATAATATTTTCATCTTAGTCTGTAAGAAATTAATTGACATTGATGTCACATTCATTTGTTTCCCCTTCAAATTTTATCATAACTGGTTAGATCCTAAACCATTTTGTTTTATACACAAATATCAGTTATCCATGACCTTTGCTAATTAAGTTTTCATTAAAGATGGTTATAATTACTTTTTAATTTGAATTAATTCCAAACACACTCATAATCAAAATATTAATTTAATAAAACAAGTGGATGCAGAATTTTTTTCTCTGCAAAAAACTTTGACGTTTTCTTATATATTAATTAAGAGAGCTAATATAATAAAATATAAATTTTAGCATTGAAATCCCTATGGTGCATGTTCCAAGTTACCACCTGGTATAAGAATAGCCTACAATATAGTTTTATTAATTTGTGTATAATTCTTTTGGAACTGTTGGCTCTACGGATAAATCAGATTTGGAGGCCGTTGCAGATCAAGAGGTGGACAGTGGTTCTGAAGATGAAGATTATACAGATCTTCTGTCACGCTTTCAACGACTGTTCAGTCGTTCAATGTGTGTGTGCACACCTCATCATGAACAAAAGGTAACAACATGTGCAATCATGTAGTGAATTGATGTCTTTAGGACCGTGTGATATTTTAATAAGCAGTTATAGATTTGCAGGTTTATACTTAGGAGTAATGAGCATAAAATGTGTAAGGTGAAAGTAGAGTAACTATTTAGTGTTCTAGAACACTACACAACATTTGTGAAATTTTTATATTAAAAAATTGCAGAACAGACAGGAGAAACAAACCAAGACAACCATTAATACGTAGAGTTTGCTTGGAATACAACCTTTTGGGTTGTTTATCAAGGAAGAGGATGTTTAAATACTTAAAATTTACTGATACCTACAATATAAGTAGGGGAGACTGAGGATGTTTGATACACAGGGATAAGAAATTAATATTATGGCCTTAAATATGCTTCCTATTGCTTTCTTTACCCAACTGTTAAGTTACACAGAGCATATTGATAACATTAACAAAATACACAATTTTAAACCTTTTTTGAACACACAAAAAACAATAAATTTTTATTTGTATGCAAAGTGTATCTGTCCTCCCTATCATGGGGATATGTGATACACTCCTTGGGGATATATGATACAGTTACAGTATTTTATGTTCAAAATTCACAAAATTTAAATGAGATTTTGGTTTACAATGCTAACAATTCATGTAAGGTATTTCAAAGTTGTACAATGGATTATCAATAACATTTTTGCTGAAGCTAATTACAGTACATTTTAACATCTTACATATATTCCACAGATAGTCCAAGACCTTCATTAAAATAAAAACAAATTAAACGTTCATTTTATCTGTAAAGTAATGTAGGTTGTGAAAGTATAGTATCAATCTGAGAACTGTAAATCATAGAAATATAATGTTGTGTGGCCATTCAGAATTTTCTGCTACTTACCATACATGTCGTGCGAATTTCATTGTCCATTCTTCTACAGGTCTTGACTCTAAAATGCATTCAACAAGTCTACGGGATATTTTGTAGAAAAACATGCTCTAACTTATCATGAAAATCCTTGATATTTACTCTATTGAAAGCTAATGCTCTTGCAATGATTGTTGCTTCTGGTAGTCGAACAGAGAGTTCTTTGTTGCTGTTCATAAAACCCCTCAACCATTCGTATCCTGCCAATTGGTTCTCATTCCATGTAGATGGATAAGTTTTGTAATTTGTTTGTGTGAATTCTTAAGCCAGTTAGTTGTCTACATTTGCATTTTGGAGGCTTTTTCTCAAATATTCTGCTCACAGAGTCTCTTCTTCCCTGGTGAAAATTTGTCTAGCCCCCCCCCCCCCCATTATTTTGGTTCCAATGTTGTGTTTTCTCCTTCTTTATATTTAATTACACACCTCTTTAAAGTAATTTTATCTATACCAAATTTTTCTGCAGTGGTTCTTAGTCCTAGTCCTTTGTCTACAACCTCTTTCACTGCACACTTCAACAAATGTGGATCATGATTTTTTTTACCTTTTTCTCCACGTATAGATTTATAGAACCTTGACATCTGTAATATGTAGAGCACAAGAATATCAGTAGAAGTAATGAATGCAAATGCAGTTTCACATAGGGATGACTGATACACGTATCACATACCACGTTCACTTGTATCATGCATCCCCATGGAACAAACAAATAGTATAATCTTACTCGAAAAGAGGTTAGGACAATCATTGTCTCATGACTGCCAGATATAATTACTTAAAGGTACGTAGATTTCAATCCCACAAAATTATAGTTGATAAATCTTATCCATATTATTGAAAAATGATAAGGAATATTTTATGTAATACTTACTTTGATCGGTCAGGATTGCAATTCTAGCTCTAGATCAAATTCTTCCACTCCAAACTTGGTACAAATGACAACAAATCATCAACAGGAAGTGATTATAAGAATAAATGAATTCCAGAATAATAATGCTAACGACCAGGCCAAAACTTACCCTGTATCAAATATCCCCAGTTGCCCCTATAACTAGAAATTATAATGCTAATATTTATTTTCAAGACATGATAATGTTCTATATTTTCCTGCCTTAAAATTACTAATAATATTATTTAATTTCTCAAGAAGTAACACCTGTTGAATTCCTGAGTATATTCACACTTAGTACTTACTTTGGAGCCATTTTGCGTAACATAAAACCATCAGTATAGATCTAAAAAGAACAAACTTCACAAATAACTGTGATAAAGCCTTTCAGTAACCAGTTTTGAAGGTTATGAATCCGATAGTTCAGGCCTGGCCACATGACTCACAACATTATGAAATACTGGGGTGGATTACAGAATGCTCGAGATTGTGCAAATATCAGTCATCCAGAAGAAATGTACCAGTGCATGATCCAACAAAAACGACTATTAATAGAAATGATTGTACTTGAAATGGTGACAATCATACTACTGTTACATTCACTTTTAGGCTTTTTCCCCTGCAATGTCTTCCTAAATCCTATAAGTGAAATGATGTGAATTGAATGAGATAGGTGGCCCTTCAGCTAGCCCCAAGAACCACTGCAGGCACGTGAACTTATGTACCAGTTTGGAACTTACCAAAATCACATAAATTGCTGAAAATGTTCACCTTGTGCTTGAATATAGTTTTCACTGCTTTGAACCATAGGACATGCTGACTTCCTGAGATAATCTTCTAAGTGATTTTCGAGAGCTTAACTTTAATCTTATTTCATTATCGTGTAACTTCTCTTCTGTCAATAACTTCAAAAATTTTTTTTGTGTAACACAACTGTTATTACATCACTTTCAAATGAGTTGATGCACATATCTCTTGGTTGCCCGTGAGATTCGGGACGTTCATGACGAAACTTATAATACATTTTTTAACACATTTTCTAGATAAACTACGTAAAGATTAATTTCTGGTCCTACAGAATTTATCTGTTATGGTAACAATGGTTAGAGGAGAAAAATTCTGTAGGACCAGAAATTAATCTTTACGTAGATTCTTCACCCAACAGTGCATATACTGTTGAATCCCGGCCATTAAAGTCACTTATTTGAGTGTGCGCCTGTATAATGGTAGTTGACTTATATGTCAACATATATGCCGAACATGGAATCACGCCACAAAGGGAAAACACTAGAGGAGGAGGATTCGATCCAGTGCTGTGGATTGAACTTCGGCGTAGCTCAGTGTTTAGAGCACTTGATACGTAGAACCAAGGACCCAGTTCAATCCCCGGCGCTGGAGCGAATTTTTCTCCTCTAATAACCATTGTTACATTTTCTAGAGTTCTTATATTTCATGTAAGTTTCCACTAGAAAAATTCTCTGCGCACTACTGCAGCAAACCATTCTGTCTGCATAACAAACTCATTAACACGCACACTAATCTTATTTGCAACTCCAATTGTGATGATGTCACTGCCTCAGTATGTGCTGATGCAAATCCTGTTATGCGTATGCTTATGCTATGGTAGGTGAAAAACAGACATGTGGTTTTTAGGCACTAAAATTGCAGTTTTAGGTGCCTAAAATAAGCTCAAAATTTAATAAATTAGGCTCTATTTTAGTAAAACTAGACATTTTAGGCATATATGATCAAGGCTTCAAACCTATTTATTTCACTGAAATTATACACTAAAATACACAAAACATGGCACAAAAAACTGTATTATTTAAGAAATGGAGGCAGACAACTGTATATTATATAAATATAGTTGCACAAATTTAATATATTGAAAAAAAAAAATAAATAATTATTACACTTTTCAAGTTATTGAAATTGTTCCATGCTCATTCTTTTTCATAATTATCTGCACAGTACATTACCAGAATTTTTTTCTAAATCTCCACAGTTAATCTTTGCCTTTTGTCAGTGAGAATCATTTTGAAAGCAGAAAAACTTCTTTCTACTGAAACAGATGTGAGAGGAGCAAATTTTAAATTAGCTGCAGTAGAAACATCAATACCTACTGTAACATTTACATTTTCCCCCAATATCTCTCTTGATACTTTTTCCAACAATGAAAATCCTACATTCTTGTTTAGTACATTGTCCCACATACTTTTAACTTTTTCTCAGTTTTACCCAAAACATAATATATGTTCACCTGAGCATCCTTTACTATTACTGTTGGCTATAAAGGATTGTTTTTTTGCGTTCTAATTGTTCAATGCTTGCAAGTATGAATGAAAAGTTTGATGTTATGTAGACAATATCTGCTATTGAAGAAAATTTGATCCATTTGCAGGTCTTTACCCACTTTCAATTCAGTGCCTCTCGCTTCACAAGATTTGTTAAATATATCTTCTTCAAATTTCGGTTGCTACGTCAAAATACTGTACACTCATGTCAGTTCAAGATTCCCATTGATTATTGCTTTGATTTCACAATCACAAAAGCCTCTCAGGTAGAGCAGTGCATCCCATTCCTGACTTTTTGAGATATGCACATTATGAAAAGTATTTGTTTAAATTTTTCTGTAGTTGATGCTTTCACATTAATTCTGATAGTGAACCATGAACTGGTACGTATGTTGCAGTGATGAATTTAGTTTGTGGACTGTGTGAAATTATACTCTATCGAAAATCTGGAATACATTTTTTTCCCCATCATAAAATATAAATATCTCGTTGAAATAAGTAAATAAAAAGGAAAACTCAGCTGAATTAATTCTTACAACTTATTGCTATTCATATTCAGTTCGTTAAAGAATGAGTAGTTTAAGATGCAAGTTTGAGGTATGCCTACTGGAAATATTTTTCCAACAACTTGAATTGGTATATAGTGTATCCATTTTAGATTAATCTTATATCTGCCCTGTTGTTTTTATTGCGTGAAATTCCGTGTAAATTTTTGGAAAGACAATTTTTTTATATTTAGAAATTAACGACATTGTAAAGTTCAATATCCATCACAATCCGTAATTAATTAATATGTAATGATTATTTTTTATGGTCTACTTCAGGCAATTTATTTGAATAAAAAACTTCAGTAAGTTTTTCTACAGTAGTTAATAAAAGCAACAATCACTTTTGGTTTTCAGGCAACTCACATATCTGCTTTGCCCATGGAAATTATCTTGTATATCCTGCGATGGGTGGTATCTTCAGAGTTAGATGTCAGGTCTTTGGAAATGTGTTCCCGCGTGTGTCGTGGATTCTATCTTTGCAGCAGAGATCCAGAAATTTGGAGATTAGCTTGCGCACGGTAAGTTACAGAAGTGTTAAGATACAGTTTAACTACAGTAAAACTTAATTTTTATGGAGTCTTAAGAAAAACACATTTAGGTGAGAAAAATGTATAACTGAAATGTCATTTAATAACATCTGAAATATCATTTGAAGACTATGTGGTGAGAATGAATTAATTTTCTCAAGACAAATTTATAACTTCATAGTTACGTCATCTTTCAGTCTACAGTACAGTACTCAAATTTATAACATAAATTCTTGAAGAATACAAGATTATTTGTAGAAAAAGCCGCTGCTTAGAGCCAAAAGTGGCTGATGTATTACATTTCAAACTCTGATCCAGAAAATTTTACGACATTGACATACCTTGTTTTTCCTGTGCAATCTTCATTTAATAACATGTGGTTATTTTACAAAAAAGTCAATTATTTTGGACTGCTTGTTCCTAAGAAATAAGCCATGCCCTCAAATTGTGATAACTCTTCTGTAATTTGTTCATTTACATCCTGGTGTTTTACAAAATGTTTCACTGTGTCCAAAACAGTAACAACGACATTAAAAGACACAAGATTGTTGGAGACAAGCATGGGCAGCTTCGAATTTCCAAGAACTTCAAAGTGGGCGCATCTTAATAATGTGCACAAACTGTATTTTCGCGTTCTTTAATTTTTACAGCAAACCTAATTTCGAGCAAAATAGGTATAAAACGTGTGACATCTCATATCTCCTGGGGTTTAAAGTAGTCTTGCATAAGTGTAAAAAAACGTACAACTGAAATAAATTGACATGGAAAGTGTAAGAATTTTGCCAGGACTTCTGAAAAAAAAAGTATAAGTGTGAAATGTATAAAAGAAGTTTTATTGTATATCTAGATATTCTGTATGACCGAAATTTATTTTTTAATTAACATATTAACGTTTCATTACTTTTACTTCATGTCTGTGAATAAAACTATCCATAAAATCTGTGTTGAAAGGAGGAGTAAAGAGTTCCTAATTTATGATGCAACATATTGTAAATGTATCTTTCGTGTGTTAACTTTTAATTAGTTAAGTGCTATTTGTTATTATGATAGTACGAGTAGTAATGGATGATGATGATTAGGATGATGGTAATTATTATTATTCGCCATTTTACATGGATTTTTATAGAATAAGTTTGTAGTGATCATCATTAAGAGCATGGTATTATTCTAGTTACCATTATAACTGACGGTCTAATTTGGATTTCTTCTTGCAACTAGAATTTCTTCATTTTTTTATGTTGGTAGTTGTACTTGTCTTCCCCTTTGAATTTTAAATTCAGGTTTTTCTTGTCCAGAGTTGGAGATATCAATGAAAAGTACCAGTATCTTTTTTTCTTATTGATAATCATTACTTTATTATTATTATTATTATTATTATTATTATTATTATTATTATTATTATATTATTATTATTATTATTATTATTATTATTATTATTATTATTATTATTATTATTATTACATAATTCGTACCAGTATTAGTTTTTATAAAGTCGTAAATATAATAATGATTTAAAATTGAGGACTGAAATATAAATAAAAGGGTTTTTTTAAAGGAGATTTCAGCCTCCCTTCTTTGATTACATACCTTTATCAGTCTTCTCACAAGCGTTGGATTAAAATCTTCTCCTCTTAAGAGTTCAGAGTGAAGATTTTGAACTGGCGAAACACAAAGTGGTTTCTTTGGAGCGATAAGAGAGTTTGGTTTACATAGGTTGTGAGTACAGCCTTGACACATAGAGGAAGAAAAGAACAATGTGCTGGGCTTTTTCATGCAAAAATGTTGTCTGCTAGCAATGCTAGCTAGTCTCAGCAACAGTGTAGCTGCATGTAACAAAAACCTTTCCTGCCTTACTACATGAGTTGTGACTTTCATTTCAATCACTAGCAATGGAAAAAGTCTAATTTACAATTATCCTACACGTGAGCTATATGTTGCTTTGTGAATCATTGCTCTTAAAATTTTAATACTTATTTGACAGATACAACATGTGGCTTCCTGTTCAATCGTTTAAAAAACAGAAAATAAGTATAGCTATGAGACAGGTCAAAATTTGTCATTGAGGGTCTAATGGCTTAATTCGGTAAATTCCTTCACTTCTTACTTATAAGGAGTTCAGATATGGTGACAGTTATTCACAAGCCACTGCTGCGTGAAGGGTAACACTAGTCATGCCATGGGAAGAAACTTCTTGATCTATCCTTCTCCCTGTTCTGATTTTAAATCATGTATAAATAGTTCAGACTTGTCCTTATGTCTTCTAAGATTTAAAAGGAATGAAACAGTCAATTCAGACCAAATTTATACCTGCCTCTGGCTTTCCTGTTTAATCACAATCTTAGGATTAAGAGTGAGCCAGATTAATACATCGTACTGTAGTGCTTCAGACCATTTTAGATTGCTCTGAAAAGAAGAAGAAATAATTATGCTAGTTACATTATTATATGCAGAATGAACTCTATGTTATTTCGTATTATTTTTAAGAAGTGTGAACATATAATATATGTAGTTTTGTGCAATATAATTTATGTTTGCTCTGAAATAGAAGTTAGCAGTGCATATTGTTTCTTACAGTGTGTGGGGGGTGAACTGCGGAGGTTTAACTCAGTATGAGTCGTGGCGGAAGATGTTCATTGAACGTCCCAGACTACACTTCAATGGTTGCTATATCAGCAAAACAACTTACGTACGCAATGGGGAAAACAGCTTTCAAGATCAGTTCTACAGACCATGGCATATAGTGGAGTATTATCGATACCTCAGGTATTTCATTTTTTCTGTCATATATTTTTTTTTTCAAAGATAGTTTGAAGCGAATGCTAGAAACATTACTTGGTTTCACTTAGATTTAGTAATAGGTGCATGTGTAATAATTAAAAATTCATATTTTTTTCATTAACGTATATGTGATCTGTGTTTATAGATTAAGCCACATTATCTGCATTCCAAACAATTTGTTAAGCTATTTCTTAGTGTTTTTGGCATGTAGGTTTTTTATCAGTCTTTTTATTTTATTTATTTTAGTTG
This sequence comes from Periplaneta americana, assembly GCF_040183065.1. NCBI lineage: Eukaryota > Metazoa > Arthropoda > Insecta > Blattodea > Blattidae > Periplaneta > Periplaneta americana. The sequence continues at coordinate 124,909,925 of NC_091129.1, forward strand.
GTTATTTAACGACGCTGTATCAACTACTAGGTTATTTAGCGTCGATGAGATTGGTGATAATGAGATGGTATTTGGCGAGATGAGGTCGAGGATTCGCCATAGATTACCTGGCATTCATCTTACGGTTGGGGAAAACCTCGGAAAAAACCCGACCAGGTAATCTGCCCAAGCGGGGATCGAACCCGCGCGCGAGCGCAACTTCAGATCGCCAGGCAAGCACCTTAATCGACTGAGCCATGCCAGTGGCTTTTTATTAGTGTTTTTCGCCTTTTGTCATCCTCGGTGGTCTTCTGATTACAGTGGTGGCTGTTAGATCCGAAGTTTGCAGATTCATACATGGCCTAGAGTAGGCCTGGGCACCAGGAGTGAATCCAAACTCTAAACGGGGATGCTTAATATTCATCTGTCACAGCATCAACGCTTCACAGTGTTCAGCGGGGAAGAAAGGGGTTAAAGAAAAGTCATATGTCTCCCCGTGAGAAAATAGAATTTGCTCTTGGTGCTCAGTCCTGGTCTAGAGCAATCAAATTCTTAACATGGCTTTCTTTGGAAGTAAAGCTAGGAGACATGGCACGTAAAAGAACCCTGCCCCTTATAGAGGGACTCAGACAAAACTTGTCAGACATTTCTCGCAAATGTAAAATTTCGAAGTTGAATAACCCTCTGTATTTGAAAACATCATTCAATAAAATACCACCAATACCAGTTTGGCCCCTTCCAACTTATTTTGAAAGTACCAGTATATTTGATACGTAGTTTCGTAAACTTTTGTGTGCGTCTGACTAAACCTAATATTCTTTATCCATTTTGTCTTATTGGGAATATGATAGAGGCTTAAGTAGGTAGGATCTCTTTCAAAAAAATTATCAAAATTTAATATTGGCCATTTACGTATACTGGTTGCCAAGGAGTGATTATGTTCAGTAATCTTTATATGAAACAAGGAGTCAAAGTCAGGATAGGAGAAGAAATGTCAGATGGACAGAACACTATGAATGAATGAATGAATGAGGAGTGATTAATTCAAATCCTAATTGTTCCAGGGTCGTATAGAATTTTCACCAAAAAAGTAGAGAGAGAGAATTTGTAACTGTTTTCATCGAATTAATTAATAGTCATTCATGTAACAGTCAGTGCTCAAAGAAAATAAAAACTAATGCATCAAAATGTGTCACCAGGACACCAATGTCGTGGATTGATTCTGTTCTGAAATTAAGCGTGTTCATTATTTGGTAACAGTCTTTTGTTTTCCTGATATAAAATTTTATACGGTTTACACTTTTCAATCTTTATAGACATTTGAAGTCAATAGAGTTTCTGCTGTAACTATTTTGTGAGTTGCATTTTAATTGTTTTTACTTAGGTTCTTTCCTGAGGGACTGGTTCTTATGTTAACAACACCAGATGATCCTCTCTCAAGCCTGGGGCAGCTACGGTATCGTAATCCCAAGAATGCTGCAGTATTGTCTGGTCATTATCGTCTTCTTGAAGACCGAGTTATACTGGTTCTTCGCCGACAAGACTCTTCAGTTAAAATGGCTAACAACAATCGTTACCGTGGCAGAAGGAGAGAAGGCTCACAAGATCTAGGAGAACAGACCTTTCATTTGGTAAGTGTGTCATGCATGTTTTACAAATATAAAGGAATAATCTTTTTTGATTAATGTCTGTTACTGTTTAACGTTGTTAGAAAACATTCAGAATTCTTCTAAAAATAAATGTTATAATTACGAGATAAAACTTTTTAGACTGTAGACTGGGCTGCAAAAGAAATGCTGAGCCGAAGTCGCTATCGATTTTAAATATTATTGTGTTACAAGGACTTTGCTTAGAAAACAATGGAAATAGAGATACACAGAAGGCATTGCATATAAACTCTATTATTGCTCTGTTATCATTACATCATTAAGCTTATTCGTGTATGTCTTCAATAAACTATACATTTTAGAAAACTCCATCCCTTATACATCAGGAGTGACACATGTATCTTAATAATAATAATAATAATAATAATAATAATAATGTTTTATTTTCGCTGGCAGAGTTAAGGCCATAAGGCCTTGTCTTCCACTCAACCAGCCTTAATTAATACAATATATATTTAAATATTTAAATTACGAATATTTACACTACACTTAAAAGGTTCTCCGGCAGTATTCTTCAGTTAAGTTTTAACGACTAGTAGACTACATATTTATTTAAATTTAAATAAGGTAAAGTAGTAACTTAATTTATGAGCTAATTTAATTCAATCAATTATAATTAATTTGAGATTTGAGATAGCTAGTAAAATGATGAAAATTAATTTAATATAAGCTTACTAGAACTATGTTACAGGGAGAAAAAAATATATATATAAATCTAAAATATATTTCTATAATGATTATATTTATAATATATTTTTCTATATATTTTCTAAATATATTTCTATATCTTAGGGATGTGGAAAGGAGGCATTCCCATAAATAACATAGCAAATATTGTCCAGAGAGATGTGATAGTTGTAAAACATCTGAACTGGCCTGAATTTTCTAAGAGTTTTTATTCCAAGCAAAGGAGAAAATGTGTAGTTAAATGTTTCAGTTATATTCAATTTTCAGTTCTGTATCTGTATTTATAAAAAAAAATGTTATAAGTTGACAACTATGGAAGAGTTCAACTTAATGTAAACAATGTTGGGAACAATTAATAGTCCACACCTGTGGAGTAACGGTCAGCGTTCTGGCCGCGAAACTAGGTGGCCCGGGTTCGAATCCCGGTCGGGGCAAGTTACCTGGTTGAGGTTTTTTTCCGGGGTTTTCCCTCAACCCAATACGAGCAAATGCTGGGTAACTTTCGGTGCTGGACCCTGGACTCATTTCACCGGCATTATCACATTCACTTCATTCAGACGCTAAATAACCTAGATGTTGATACAGCGTCGTAAAATAACCCAATAAAAAAAAAACAATAAGGAATTGAGAGAAGTCATTGTTTAGTTAAATGAGATTAGTAAGAATAAGATAGATAACTGAGAAAGGGAGGGGTAAGTAGAAAACGAAGGGAGGGAAACAGAGGTGGAGACGTGATAGAAAAGTGATCAGGGTCATTTATATGTAATAGCCGGATGTTTAAAAAAGTGTAAGCAGAATATGTATCCAAGGGAGTGATGGCACTGTATGCAGAAATGTGAAGGGCCATCACAACCAATGTAAGCTGGTGGAATAAAATATATCATATCAATAAAATTTTATATTTATATTTATAATAAAATTGATACATTTTTGTTAATACAATATGGAACATAACTGGCTGTATATATCGATTGTAACAATGACAGCATCCATGGATAATAAGGAAAGCTGTGAAACACCATATAAACTGCAGTTTCACTATTTTCATAGTATTCTTATTGATGTGTAAAATAAAAGTATATGAATAATTTAAAATCAATTCATATTAAATAATAACATGAACATGTTATAAAAGTCGTATTTACATGTTTTTAAAAAACTAATCTCAGGGTGGGTGTGTGTGTGTGTGTTTTTTTTTTTCTCTCTTCACTTTACGTGATTCGGGTTCCGTATACTGTGGATAGATGGCAGGACTGTGACCCGTTTTCAAATTGCATACCACTTCTGCGGACCATGTTTAACAGAATTTCTTCTTACTCTTTTCCTTCTTCTAATAGATTGCTGCTCCTTTCGATTTCAGTAATCCCCTGTGCATCTTGTTGTTGGGTTTCTTACACTTTGTTGTTTAGGAGCACTAATGGCTATTGACCCTGGTACACTGCCTTCCCTCTGTGAATATTTTAAAATGTCTCTTTTGTTTTTGTTAGCATATTTCAATTGAAATAAGTAAAGTAAACCTATGTCCTCACTGTATATGATTTATCATAACAAACTTCTAATTTCTTTATTTAATATTTTGATTTTTCATAAATGAGCCCTCCATGACTTACTTACATTCACTAAGTGCCACTGTTTCAGAGAATACTGGCAGTCTCTCATAATATGTACAAATGCCGGTTTCATCTATATATTTTTTCCTTTGTCATTAAATAAGGTATATTCATTTCTGAAAGGAACAAGGAAAGCTTGTTTCAGTAGACTAAGTTTCTCGTTTTTCGCTTCTATTCATTGCCAGATCTCACAGTTGTACGCCAACTTTGGGATTACCATTACATTGTAAAATTTTGGTAATGTGGAAATCTGCGTTTGTTCCCAAATTTTTCAGTTCACTCCACAGATCTTTGTATCATCTTGATGGCAGTGAAATAATTATATTGTGTGTCTGACTGCATTACGTGAGAGAGGAATAGACTAGAATTGAGTGAAGACCCCTCTGCAGGATAAAAAAGCATGACAAGCTCTTATCAAAACCTCTGTGTCATTGGTAGAAGAGGACTGACGAAAGAGGATGAAGATAGTTTGGAGCCTGCAGTGTCATAGATTTTGTTTAGAAGGGGATTATACTCATTCGTAGCTAGCCGAAAGTTGTTGGGAAACATCTGGAATTTATGTTCTGTTTCACTAAAATAGCCGTCAAATAGGGTAGAATAATATATAAGTATTTCTCCCTTTCTTATTCATTTGTATTTGGTTTTGCATCATGATGTTCAAATTGCTGAGGCAATGTAGAGGTTGAGAAGAGTCGAAAGGAGGAGGCAGTCTTGTTTCCAGGGGCGGCTCGTCCATAAGAGCTGCGGAGCTGCAGCACTCCCTACTTTGACAGGAAAATGAAAATAATATTTATTTTAATTTGTAGAAGAATTCTTACAACTTTTATTGGTAAATTGCTTTATATTTCATCTGGCCGAGAATATGTACTATTATTTTATGCATAATCTTTTTGTGCGTTGACTGTACTGTAATGAACACTGCAGTCAGCCATCTTGGGATCTGCAGGGCGGGACAGCTCACAGTGAGTGTATCTTGCATGGTCAGGGGGTAGAGAGGTGAAGGGAGGCAGAGGTAAAATGCCGCTGTTTAAAACCCATATTTCGCTGCAGTGGCTTGCAGAGCCAGGCCACAAGGGAAGACCTTTCCTTCACTCCCACACCGCTATTACAATGCTACATCAAATGGATTCTGTATTCCCTTGAAACTAAATGGCAAAATTTTTATTTTCTTTTCACATACTTATTGGTGTAAAATCTTATCGAGTTAATATAATGAAATTAATATTCTCTTTTGCCTTATTATTAGATATATATCCAGCCTCCAGCAGAACCTAATATTTGCCTTAACTTAAAATGATTGCACGAGTAGAATCCTTTTGATATAGCACATAGCCCACACCTGTAGAGTAATGGTCAGCACGTCTGGCCCGGGTTCGAATTCCGGTCAGGGCAAGTTACCTGGTTGAGGTTTTCTTCGGAGTTTTTCCTCAACCAAATATGAACAAACTGGGTAACTTTCGGTGCAGGACCCCGGATTCATTTCACCAGCATTATCACCTTCATTTCATTCAGATGTTAAATAACCTGAGATATTGATACAGCGTCGTAAAATAACCCAATAAAATAAATAAGATATAGCACGTAAAATACGAGAGAGACTTCTTTTCCAGTTTCAGAAAATTGTTGACCATCAGTATAACAGAGTGTTGCTTTGGTGTGACATCTTAGTACCGTAACTTAACCAGTGCAAATGTGCAAGCATGAGTGTGTGTGAATTACAGAATATTAATTTTATTTTTCTCAACTTTCCCTTGCGGAGATAATTGATGTGAAATTAAAGGGTCGTTCATTACCGACTTAAATCTTACTCAAGCTTCATCCAGCTGAAATAGTGCATATATGTAAGGAAGTTTAACAATGAAATTTACGCTAAGCATTTGTGGTTACGTGAATGTGAACAAAAAATGCTGTATTTTGTTTTCCTTGCCTCCTCTTCGGTGGTGATACTGCATGGACTAGAGGTGGTGTGACAGATTTAGGACATTCGCCCCTAAAAATTAACAAGCACGAATCTTCGCAGTCTCACCTGAAAAATATTGTTTCATTGGCTATGAAACTAATATTGCTACGCAATTAAGTGAAGCAAACAGAACAAATATTCTCAAACATAACGAAGAAGTGAGAAAAAATCGTGAAATTATTTAGAAACATATTTATTGTATCAAATTTGGTGGCCAATATGAACTTCCCCTTAGGGGACATGATGAAAAAACGATTCGAAGAACCCTGGTATATTTTGTGGGTTACTACGGTTCGCGAGTAATCTAAACGAGCCTCTCTAAAATCATTTGGAACATACCACTGTTTAAAGGTAATTCTGAAACAATTTAGAATGAACTGTTAGATTGCATGTTGAGTTTCTGCCGATCTGAAATTTAGACTGAAATCGATGGTATTAGTTTTTTTTAGTGATTGTGGCAAATGATGCCACAGACGTCTTCCAACTAAGTCAAGAAGTTTTGGTTTTTCGATATGTAGTGCATTTATTTTGTCCTATACTTATTAGCAGGGAACGGATTTATATGGACTAAAAATATATGAAATATGTAAATATATATGTAGTTATTTTTACCAAAATATGGAATTAAATATGGATTTTTACCAAAATATGGAATTAAATATGGACTTAAAATTATAAAAAAATGACTATGTACGTTAAATATTGGTACATTTTAATCAAACTAAACAAAAAATATAATGGACGTACCTTATCTTCCAATGTAGTTTCAACAAAACACAATTTTTATTGTCTGTTACCATAACAATAGGTTACAAACATTTCTTTCAAGTGCTGAAAAGTGAATCTTCTTCTATTGTCTCTGAGGATAGATTTATACTGACTAAAAGAGCGTTCGACGTCACAAGAAGTAACTGGTACATAATTCAATTTCACAATGTCTGCTGGGGATAAGTCCAAGTTAATCTTCACTGTTGATTCACCACTCATCACAGCAACAACCTTTTGTAGTTCTTCATATCCAGGGTTTTTTGAAAGTACAGTGTCCACCTTAGCTCTTACTGCATCTGCAACTTTACCTCTACCACGATTCAGTTGTTCCACAGTACTATTTATAATTTCAAAACTTTCAGATAGTGAAAGGTGCCTATTTTGGAGACTTTTGAGCGTTTTTATGATGCATGAAAATGTATGCTGAATGTGAGCTAAGTCATTCTTCACACTTATGTCACAGGTAACTGTTTTCGCAGTATCAATTGAGACTGCATCTTCAGAGTCCAATGCAAGGAGAACATTGTTAATAGAGTCTATATGTTCGGCATAATATTCAACTGCTTCTAGCCATGTACCCCATCTAGTTAAAATTGGCTTTGGTGGCAATGGAATTTCAGGGTACATTTCTTTCAACACGTTAACTCTACTGGGAGCTTTGAGAAATACTTTTTTCACTGATGAAATCAACAAATCTACTTTAGGGAAATTGTCTCTGACCACTTCTGCCACACGATGAAATGCATGCGCCACACAAGTAAAATGAGTCAATTTAGGATATACAACAGATAATGCTTGTCCAGCTTTGACCATATAAGGGGCAGCATCGCTAATAAAGAATAACACATTATCGTACATAATACCCTTTGGCCACAGGATACCCATAGCTTCGTTGAACAGTTTAACTATAGTTTTGTTATTGCACTTTTCTAGAACATCACAATGTAAAAGAATTCGTTCAGAATATTGTTCACTTAACAAACCGATAACTACATTACCAACAAGTCTACCTTCTTTGTCGGGAGTCTCATCAATGGAAACCCAAATTGAACTATCTTTAATTTCATCTCTTATCTTCTGTATTGTCTCATCGTAGATGGATGGAGCATACGTCTTCCTAAGTGTTGACTCATCCGGGATTGTATGTTGAGTATATTTTTCAAGGAATTCCCTGAAGACCTTATTCTTTAGTTTGTAGAGAGGAATATCAGCAGAGATGAGAGAACGGCACAGGTCGATGTTAAACTCAGATCTTACATTCGATGTTGTTGGTTGTGTTAAAAACAATTGTCTCTGCTTGGAATTTAGTTGTTTGTTGGCCTGATGTTTACTAGTTGTAATGTGTTGTTGCACCAGGAACTTTTGTGTAGATGATACTGCACACTGACACAAATTACAAAATAATATTTTATTGTCAGTTGATAAACCATCTTCTTTAAATTCTGAAATGTAACTTGTTAGTTTTGATTTTAAATTGACTGAATGACGTACTTTTGGCATATTTACCGTCTTTATAGTATGATTTACAAAACTGAACCTATGTGTACTCTGACTGGCATTTAACTGTTGAGCTGCACAACTGAAGTCTGTTAAAAATTTTAAATTAAATTAATACAGTTTTGTAACTTACTTTCCCATTGTTGATAGGACTGCTAATTTTCAAATAACTCTGATGTTAAAGGGATTACTGAACATGTGTTTAAATCTCTATTGTTGAAATGTATTTTTAAAAGTTAATGGAATTTTGTTTTGTTTTATTGTTAAACCTAATATAATATGGACTGTTTTATATGAAATATGGAAAATATATGGAAATTAACGAAAATATGTACTAAACTCTAAAATATGGAAAAATATGGAAAATAAAAGTAGGATTTTTCAACCCTACACATTGTGAAACATAAAGATAATGCAAAATATAAATTATATTAGCTTTATAAGTAAATATGTATTTACATATAAATCCTTTCCCTGCTTATTAGTAATGATATCAAGAAGTGAAATTTGTATGTACCAAAATCTACTGCAGCTCCCCCAATCCACAAGTTCACAAGCCGCCACTGCTTATTTCATTTCTTGGGAAAAAACATAACTCAGAATTATTCTAATATACATATTGCCTAATAAGATATCAATCTTAGTTGTGCTCGGAATTTCTCATCTGGTTATTGTATCTTCAGATTTGCTATAATAGCATAAGAATCTACCTCTTAGTTGTGTTCGGAATTGCTCAGTTGTTCATTGTATCTTCACGTTTGCTGGAATAGTTTATTGTTTTTAATAAAAGATTTGTGTGTAATTTACTTAGGAGCTGCAGATCGTGACATACCGCAATCGAATTCATGCTCAGTTGGTGTGGCAGCGGTATTCAGTGTACACCAGATTTCGCAATGGTCAAGAGAACACCACAACTTTTGATCTCCCAGGAAACCGATACCCTCCCTACTGGTTTTCACGAGTCAAGAGTTATACTGCTGAATCAGAGAATCCTCTTCAGTGAGAGGAAGCTTTGGGTATACATTCTTTTCTAAAGTAATACTGGTAACAAAATGTTTATGTTGTCACATAATTCTGATGCTTTCGCTCTTGTAAGTAGTGTTATAACGAATACATCTCTACTTAATGATGTACACGCACAAAGAAAAGGATAAGAGTATTTCAGCATCTAGAAAAGTTGTAAAGTTTTGTACATGATGAAAGTATTGCTAAATCAAGAACGCAATTTCTATACATTGTTTGCAATTCATATGAATAGTACAGAAACCACTTGCGTACGTGGTTTTATTTTGGGCTTTTAGGTAGGCATAAATTATAATAATTTACATGTAAGGGTTTGAATGGAATAAGAGTAATATATATTGCTTTGTATATATCAAGTACTTTGATGAAGGTGCTGTGACAGTCTTAATTGTTATTGGAGTCATAATTTGAATATAATTGAAAATCAGAATTAGGTCGCAAAGGTCTTTTCTTTTTATATTTCAGCACCAAAATTTTGAATGGGAATTTGCATTAATGTCACTGTCTTTGATTGTAAATAAGAATACAAGATAATGTACAATGCCAAATGAAGTAGATGTTATACAATAAGGACTACTTTGTTTTAATGTGCTAAGTTTTTAAGATATTTATAAAATTTAATTTAAAATTAAAGATAAGAATGTCAGAATATTTATGACATACAGCTAATAGAATAGGAAATAGTAAATGATTCAGTTCTTTTCTGCATTCTAATTTTTACAGTGTGCTGTTAACTGTTATATCTAATCATTTATGACAAGTACTGAGTGACCCAGGTAGCAATACCCACAATACAGTATATGTGTTATCAGAGGACAAGCCAGTAGTGCATGCTGACAACGCAACAAGAATTCTATTCTTGATAATACAATGCAGCAGCAACTGAATCGGTAACAAATTATTAAATATAGACATTTTAAGAGGTATGTTCAGGATCATGAGGTTGTGCTTTCTCCATCACAGTAATTTTATATAGTTTTAACTTTTAAATAACTTTGTAGCCCTTTGCATACACCCATATGGAACATTGATCATTACATATACTTTGGATGAGCAATATCAATTATGTTGCAAGTCGATTGATTAGTAATAATAAATAATTTACTCCCGTAACATTTTCAGTATTGGTGGTACACATGAGGTTGCCCAGCTTGATTAGTCAGGCCCACTTGAATGACTCTTTCGTCCAAATTAACAGTGCTGGTATTCTGGAATCCTTGATCTCTCATTTAGTGTTCACCTAACTCTAGAAAATTTACGATTGACATGTACTAGCAAACTAAAGGAGGGGAGAAAAAGATTGGAATTACATCTGTAATATGATAGAAGTTTAATTTGTGGTGCAGTATTATCAGAGCTGACATTTTCTCGTGTATGGAAAATTCATTTTATGACATTGGTGAAGTTAGCAATGAAATATGATAGCTAGCCAGCGTCATTTAACATTAATGAATTGATATCTTACTCATTTCGTATTCATATGCTGTCTTTCAAAATCCAATATCACTTCGATATAAGAGTTCCATTAGAGAGGAATAGGCGAGGAAACCTGAATGAGCCATAAATGTATTTTAATTACTTTCTTTTACTGCAATCTATATAAAAACATGATCTTTTATTATGCTGTTGTCATTTATAACTGACATTCTTTAATTTATTTGATTGTATGAACTTAACAAGTTTGTAATAATTACAGCCGTAATACATAACAAGAATTGTGTATTATTATTAACTAATGTAAAATCAGTTTTCATTGGTTTGCAAATAAAGTGAATATAAATGTTACGTGATTTTAAGTACAAAGTCATTTACAACATATTTTTTTAGGGTGACGAAGGAGTTATGAGAATTGAGACATTCATATGCTTAAAAGCAACATACAAGGTTTTTTTTATTATTCTTTTGTAGCTGTTCTTATTCTTAATATATACAGAGTGTCCAGGCAGTGTTGAAAATTCTTCCCGACCTTGCTGTGTCCTTGCTGCATTATAGCAGCCCAATGAACTGCTGGCTCCTTTACTGTCAGAAAAAAGATACCGTATAAGCCATACCTAACTTTGCTGTAAAATCTCGAAGTACATCCAGTATCTTCTAAAATGTTCCAAAAAACATAGTTCACATCCTTAAATCTAGCTGCCACGGTTGTCTAGTGGTTAGGCATTAAACTTGTAATCCTGTGGACCCGGGTTCAATCCCTGGTGTACCTCTGATTTATAACTGGGCAAGCCTGTGGTGCAGGTAATACAGGGGTTTTCTCTGGGAGCTCTGGTTCCCCTGTGGCATCCCAACAAAATCTCTATCATCATCTCATCTCATCTCATCACGGGTGTAACATAGACTAGCCTCCTATGGCGCACCCTGGGCAACAACTCTGTCAGAAAATTGGTCTACACAACTGGCTTCATATGAGTGAATGACGAACAGTCCTTACATCTTTATCTGATGACATTGAACCCATGCTTAGCAATACAATTGTGTGAAAATATTGTTACAGAGATAATCAACCTTTTATAAAGCTTTAATGTGTAACATTGTTGTTAGTCACATAGATTTTATGTAATAAACTGAATATTGCTTTATTTCTTTTGGTCAGATTGTTTCCTGTTGAATTAGGTTTCTATATATAACCCCATTTGCTGTTATCCTGTTTAATTATGATTTATTATAGTGGAATTTGCATAGATATCTATTTTAGTAACACACAATAATAGTAGCTGACTAAAATATAATGGTTGGTTCCAAAGTGATACTCAGATTCTTGGAGTTTCTCCATGATGATGAGGATGAGTGTCAGTTTAGCCCACTTTCCTACCAGCAACTTTTCATTTTTCCTGGTGAAATTTTTAATGCATTAGTGAACATTCGTATTTTGTATACATACATTAGAGATCCACTTTAAACCATATCTCAAGACGTAATGTTTTTTGCAACAGGTTTTTCTTAAGCTTTTGGTTCGAACTGTTTAATTCAAGAGTTGTTAAAGGAACCATCTTTTTTTTTACGACGCTGTATCAACTCAAGGTTATTTAGCGTCGATGGGATTGATGATAGCGAGATGGTATTTGGTCATAGATTACCTGGTATTCGCCTTATGGTTGGGGAAAACTGTGGAAAAAGCCCAACCAGGTAATTAGTCCAAGTGGGGATCAAACCATCGCCTGAGTGCAACTTCAGATTGGCAGACAAGCATCTCAGCTGATCGAGCTATGCCAGTGATGGAACCATCCTTGAAAAACAAAATAAGACCTATGTTTCTTTTCTTTCCGTTTTATTTTATTTTATTTATTGTATTTCATAAATCTTATATTACCATTGTAGCTTTAAGATGTGGAACAAGTAGAAAGTTATACAAAAATATGTTGTTGTTGTTGTTGTTTAATGCCTGTCATCTGGCAATGAAGCCATTAGCGTTCTTGCTCTCCAGTACTTTTGAATTAGGTCTTTCTCTCCAGACATTGTACAGATATGTACAATACACAGTAAGCAGATTAATTCAGTTTCCAAGCATAAACATTTCATCAGCTGAGTAGAAGGTATATGAGTATGCAGAAATTTGGTTAATTATGTTCTGAACCTTTTCTCTTCACCCTTCAAAGCCTTAAGGTAGTGCACTGAAGACCATAATACACGAATAGTGATTTCCTTTTTATAACAGCTGAAACTAACAGATGGCGATCTATGGTGTGTGACTCACATGGTTTTATCATACTGAATTCTCATTTTATATATATATATATATATATATATATATATATATATATATATATATATATATATATATATGACCAGTGAAATGTCATTTAAATTGAGAAACAACATTCAAATAATTTAATTTTCCATACAGATGATTGAACTCAGAACTTCGGTTTGTAGGAGTTTGGACTGCAGTCATAAATAAAATATAAATATAGTTACCCAGAAAGTACCGGAGGTCAATGTGTAGTAGGTATGATTTTAATACGACCATACTCTCTGCATTATGACCTCTGCTGTTTGCTTCTAATAGAAGATTCACTCTAAACAGATTATAAATATGAAAAGTGGGGAAGAAAATGAGACAGGAATGATCTCAAATACTGACTATTCAGTTCTTTCTTTATTTATTTCATAATAATAATAAAAAAAACTAATAAATCATGTTTATTATCTGGTTTATTGTCATATAGTATATGCCAAATTCTTTCTTTATTTATTTCATAATAATAATAAAAAAAACTAATAAATCATGTTTATTAACTGGTTTATTGTCATATAGTATATGCCAAATTCGCAAGGACATGTTCAGTAATGTATGTTAATTAAAATATTGGTTCATTCATTCATAGTTTTCCGCCCAAGGGCAGGTCTTTCACTGCAAATTCAGCATTCTCCAATCTTTCCTATTTTCTGCCTTCGTTTTAGTCTCCACATCTTAATGTTGTCTATCATCTGATATCTTCTTCTGCCCCGAATAAGAAGTAATATTTCCATACCGGTGTTTTATTTCTTATGTATGCTGCAGTGACAATGGACTCAAGTTATTACTTTGTGTTAACATTATACAGATAAAGTCAGATTTGTTTTTAGTGCCCATGAATGTAGATATTCACTTTGCTATTTAGTTTGTTATCTTTATAGTTTTAATTTTACATTATGTCTTATAATATGTAAATAAAAAAATCGAAATTTTAACAAGCAAGAACTTTGTTGGTGTAATTATCGCATAGAACAAGAGTGTAAATATTTAGAAGATTTTTCCATTAGTGGAGAGTATTAGGTATAATTGTAAATATCACTGACAATGTAACGTTTGCAAAATATGTTTTTAATTAAGATATCATAGTCTCAGACTTCATTAGAGTATTTTTATAATTTACTAATATATTTCTTGTCTCTATCTTTGTACATTAATTGAAGTTACTTAGGTCTCATTTTGAATACATTAATATCTCGTCGAAACGTAGCTTTACATTGCTTTCAACTGCACAGGTTGATTGGTATTGGCAAGATGTTATATTATTAGGAAAAGATTCGAAAGAAAGATCTGCAAATTAAAGAAGAATACTGTGAAAATGCAAATTGTTTTTTTTTACAAAGACACGTTTTCAGCATTGATAGTACAAAACCTTGTTTTTGGCATACTGTCAGCCTGTTTGTCTGTGTACAGGCCTTTCATTGTAATCTAATCAGATATATTTTATTCATATCGAATTACTTACTATTGATTTTATCCAGAAAATACCAACATGAAGTGTCGAATTTTTAATCGAATAGTGATGGTAGTATACCAGTGTAATGTGTAAAATGTATGGCTCGGCTTTAATTTCTGTGAAGACCACAGACTTGGATTTCGAAACCGAACTAGGGCATGGATTTTTGTCCATTGTTGATGCCATGGTACAGTGGTTCCATGATCTCCATGTCTGTCTTTTATAAAAAAGTAAAATTGCCTGAAATGACAGGAAGACTAAACTGTGGCAAAGGCAAGAAGTCTAGAGACAAGGGCCAGTGGTGTTGAAAAAGATAAAAACAGTATTGTGATAGTAATTATGAAATGTTTATGAACATTTGAATAAATGTATATACATAAAGGCAATAGAACTATTTATTTGTTGTCTTTCCAGAAAATGTGTCCATTGTGGTGCGTTAAATGTATAATGGGAAAGCACGAGCAATTTCACATTGTTTTAAGGCACTATGAGCACTTAACCTGAATAGTGAGAAGAATCACAAAATTGTATAATGAAAACTTCAGAGTATATTATTATTTCTATTTATTTATAAAGTAACTCCGCCTTCCAGGCGCCTCAACCTCAGAAGTGGGTTACAATTAAGCCACAGCCAGGAGAGAAGTCCAGAAATGTCGAAAAGACAACCTGGTGGCATTGGATTAAAAAAAAAATTTTTTTTCCTTTGCGGCCTCTTATCTGTTATCTTCAGGAAGGAAATCTGTTCATTCATTCATCATAAAATAATCAATTCGGCTACTTAATTTTCAGGTTCTCTGAACAATTTATACACTTCACCTCACTTGCTAGACTAGCATGAATTTCGAGATTTTTTTCTCCCTTAAATGAGCTGATCCCACCACAGCCAAGGAGTCTAATCTATCTGCGCGTAACTATGCATTGAGCTCTTGTAGCATCACCAATTTCTGAAGTTGAATAAATTGTTCTACATTCGTTAAAAATTCCTACCCATTAACTAGGCTATATCAGGATATACACTGGTAATAATAATTTTTTAACTTGAGATAATTATTGACTGAACCCTTTTTTGCCTACTGTTTTTATACTCCTTTTCATCAGATACCATAGTATCTTACATTTCTTTATAAAATCAGATACTGGTAAATTAAGTCTACACCATCATTTCAGTCTCTGACTAATAAAATTTACAATGATAAATATTACACAAGTTTCCTGAAAATGATGTTTTATTCTAAGAGATAAATTTAAATTTTGTAGTGTTTATCAATATAAAATGAAAGGAGCATATGTACATAATACGCTAGCGGTAACTGCGAAGAAAATGTAATACTTCATGAAACACAAATTTATTTATCCAGTATAACACCCCATTGAAACATTTTTCTCTCTGTTCCCACACATTTTTCTGTTGAAAGGAGTAGTTTCTTCTCCCTCTTGAGAGACTTAAAATTTCGAAGAGTAGTTTATGATCCTTTCAGCCTCCCACTATTCAACCAGACTGTTACGTGTAATGTAATTTTATAGTCCAGACCATACTCCATGTCATTACTGGGAGAGATTGTAATATTTTAATTTATCCAGTTTTAGTGTGTGTGTGTGTGTGTGTGTGTGTGTGTGTGTGTGTGTGTGCGTGCGTGCGTGCGTGCGCTTCACTTGCGTGATTCGGGTTCCGCATATTCAGGACTGTGGCCCATTTTCAAGTTGCACACCACTTCAGCAGGTCACATTATGCATGATGTGTATCTGTGAAGAGTTCTGTCGTATGCTAGGGTGAGTGTAAGTGTAAGAGTTCGTGTTCGTGTAGTGTAGGAAATGGGTGAGGATGATGATGGTGAGGAAGGGAGAAAGGGAAACCCGGTGCCGACACTAGCCTACTCCTGTCGAATAGCACCAAGGGGGCTGCCAGGCTTAACGTCCCCATCCGATGGACAACAGTGACATATGCCTTCTCTTCATATGCACTGCAGAGAGATTTGGAATTTAACCCAGGCATATTGGTGCACAATTTAGTGATTAGAAGTTGTGCACCACCATCTCTCCTAGTACCGAGGTAGAACTTTAGATGAAAATCTCTGACCCTGCTGGGAATCGAACCTGGCTGACTAGTCTGGAGATAGAAGCACTACGACAGAGCTAACTCAGCGGACTTATCCATTTTGTTTAAATTGTATTTTGTGCATAAGTCCAGGGGAAACTGTAAGAGAAATTTCTTTCTGTGAAATATGAACAAAGTATTCAATATTTTGAGTGGATGTCTAGTGTTAATTGTCCAGAGAATATGTTACTGGTACAGAGAACTGAACACTTACATTGAAAGGTCAGGAACAAGAATCAGAAGAGGAATATCCATCAGAGACGATTAATGTCTAGTACAAAAAGTGTGATGGTATCGCCATATGACTTCTGTAGAACCACAGAATCATCTTAGAGGCACTGTGTCAGTGAGTGAACAATGAGAAGACTATTGGAGACTTCTCATGTGTATACTTGTTTTTTTGAAAGATGGGACATGACAGGAGTGTTGCGATCGGAAAAACAACTGAATGTCACATAGCGTGGTAGGCCTGTTGCTATGGTAACAACGGTTGAGTTGCCAAACTTACCGTTCCCACATGGCGAGTGCTTAATAGCTCTCTTGGCGAAATTTACTGTGCACACGGTGTTAGCATTGGTACGTTTCGTCTTTGATTCTCTGTCGATTTTTTTATTTTCTTACCTTTGCGTCAATAGTCAATGAATGTTTTAATGTCAGCCATCTTAACGTCAATTGATACCTTCCATCAGCTGGCAGCGTGGTAGTTCATATTGGCAACATAGCACTGTAGTTCCAAGTTCGGCCGCTTAACTGTCATGTCCCATCTTTCAAAAAAACAAGTATAGAAAGCAGGGCATTAATCCCGGGTTGTCATATCAACATTGGGCAGTGTGCCTTTATTTTGATCAACAATATCACATGTGAACAGAGAAACATTGACCTGTTCTCTTCAAACACACAGAACAGGTCCACCTTTAGCAGTATGCAAAGTGTACCTCAGCACACGGCCTCACGCATTTGGATAAATATACAGAATAATATTTATTACATGGAACTTTGTTTTATAATAAATCATTTGTACAATGTATCTGTCACAAGAAGGTTAAGAAATAGCAACAATGTAATAGGATGACATTGCTGTAAATGTGTTTCGTTAAAGACATCAACTCTAGTACTCCCCCACAGCCCTTCAAAATGCGAACCTGAAAACAGAAACTTTTATGTAATTCTTTTCCTTGTTCCTTGAAATATTACTTTTGTTGAGGAATGCTGAATTCTTGGGGAAAAAGTCGTTCTTGCTTTCCAGTACAGGAGAGTTATGTAGCAAAAAATATAACTTTTAGTGTAGGCACCATATTTTTATGTTATGGCAGTTATTTCACCTATACTCAACCCCCGATCTGTTTGGAGGTTAATGGGTCCATGTGATGCACCCTGGACGATTGTCAACTCCACCGACCATATCGACTCTTCATTATTTAAAAGAAGCATATGCATGCCATGGCAGGTCAGCACATTGAAATGGTATTTCCTCCATTTTTGATAGAACAGCATGTTTGTTAAAAACAGGTTGCACCACAGGAAAGTGAAGATAAAATAAACCTAATGTGAAGAATAGTCATAACAAGAAGAGGAGCTTTTTTAACCCCTAGGTAGTCATGCAGGGTGTTACCAACACCACAGTCCCATATACGGAATTGTTAAGTAAATATTGAGTAAGCTTGTACTTTTGAAACTTTCAGTACCTTTCTTAGAGTTGGTAAGGCAACAATAACCGTAAATATGTTTGAAATCGGAATTTGCATACTCGAGATAATAATGGTTTAAGTGGTGTGGGGTAACAGTGACTAATCTGACCATACTTGTGTAACAAATATTAACAATGGATGTTAAATAGTGACAGAAAAATAAAGAAATTGGTCTGGAAAGGAAGATAAAAAGTAAATTTACACTGGACACCTAACCAACACAGCTTTTATTTTGTCCATATTACACCAAAGAAACTGTCATTACAGTTTCCTGAGAACTTAAAAGCATGTTACATTACAAAATTCAGTTTTAAACTGATTGTAAAGGACTAATGATTGCATTTCCACTAAACAATAACATGGGATATGATCAATTGAAAAACAAAATCATGAGCAAGTCATGGCCATCATTACTGGATGAACAATATTCATTACAGAGAAAAATCCTGGATAAATATTATGCGGTAAAAGGGTCATAATCTATGCTTAGACATGGGAAACCCATAAAAAGGGAGAAGAAGTTACTGGTACTAGTCTCAACAAATGAGTTGATTTACGAGTAACGGTACTAGATATATTGATGTGTTATAAAGAAGTGTTGCATTTTTGCCTTGCTGGTCTGTATGTATGTCGTAAATAGCCTACATATAAAGAAAATTATGCTCGAGCAAAGTTAAATGAAATATAGTCTACTTTTTTGGAGTGAAAAATAATTTCAGCATTATATCGTTTCACAAATCTAATATAATGCCTAATTTGGAACTGTCTGATGTGAGAATACAGATTTTGAAAGATTTATAAATTATTATATTTGTTACTACAGGATCTTCCATTAGTTTGTGACTGGACCTCACAGTCTGCAAGGCCTTTGCATGTTACAGCACAGCTCCCTTTCACTGGGCTGCAAGGTCCAGTTATGTTCTTACTGAAAGATCCTGTATGACTGTTATTATATTTGTTACTATTACTATGATTTTAAATTAGTTTTAAATATTAAAGTCTGCTTATTTTAGGTAGTTCTGTTTTTACGTATAAGTTATTATTACGTCGTTGAGTGAGATGGGTGCAAAGTTTTTTTTTTTTTTCATAATTGGTAAATACAATATAATTCTTCTCTCTGTATTATATTGTCGTTATTACAAACTCTCTAATGTGGCATTGCTTAATTTCGTATTTGTCGCAGGGATTTACAATGGAATAGGAGTAATAATGCACATGCTGATGCAGTAGTTTTAATTATCATTAGTAAAAGAATTAAATTCTTACAAAGAAGAGAAAAAGAATTAATATGTTTCTGTATGATTTAAGAACTGAGCCTATGACTTTTTCTGTGAACATTACTTATTTTCTCCTTAGCTATATTTATTAATAAAGCAAAGAAATGTACTATGTGAAGTAGAATATATTTTTAATGAGAAGGTATTGAATCATCATTGTAAATAAATTTTGTTTGTTGTATGTTGTTTGAATTAGCAACTACCAATTTTATTGTACTGTGATGTAGTAATTATTGGTAATTTCAACAATGTATATTTGTAGCATTGTAGTATAGATTATTTAATGAATAAACTAAAGAAATATCTAATAAATGTTTTGCAATAAATTAACTTACTTATTCATCTGTTGAACTTAAACCTTTATAGAGAGGTGAATACAGAATACAAGAAGAAAAAGGGGAACAAAAGAATAACAAGGGGAATAGGACAATGATGGAAATACAAGGAAAACAAGTAGAACACAAGGAGAAAAGTGGGAAGACAAGTAGAACAACGGGAATACCAGGAGAAAAAGTGTGATGCAAGGAGAACAAGGGGAATACTGGAAGAACAATAGGGTTTGCATTTTTATGTGACAATCAATTTCCAAGTTATTACCATACATAGTGAGGAGAAAAACTTGTAGCATATGGTTTTAAGGTAAGATGTACGAGCTTCGGTGATGCTGAGTGGAGACGAAAAGCCTGTTACTTCTTCCCTGTAAATGTTCACAACTGAGCCTCAAGCCGGATGGAGTTGCCCAATGGTAGTTCCTGCTGTTGAGATGCTGGTGATGGATGATTGGTGTCGACCCTTAATGAGGAACATTTACTGTGTCCTTGTTAGTATCTGTGGAATTTCACTATTTATGTCGGACTGGCACTGTCTGTGAAGAGTCCTGCTGGTGATGGGAGAGTTGTCTATGTACTCTAGTGGCCATTACGTATTTGGCCAATTTGGAGGGGTTTAATAAGTTGTATGAAGTTCGCATGCGCGAAATGTAGGACGAGTCCATTACAAGTTACATGAGTGTAAATGGTGCATGGGAATGAGCATAAACAGATAAATAGAGGGAATGAGTTTATGTGGAGGCACCTACACGGGAAAAAGACCTTGGATGCCTTCAATAATCTACTTACACTTCCTGCCTGGAATCTGCAAGCATGAGTGACGTCACATGTTGCGTAGAAGTAGTACTATGGTAGATGCTCGCGCATGCGCACTCTGTTTTACAGACGACAGCTAACGGCTGCTATGCTTTCAGATTCCAGGTGACTAATGCAATCCTTTAGAACATGGGTCCCTTACAGAAGGAATAAACCAGCACTGAATTCCTCTTTTTCTATCGAGTTCTGTTCTTTCGCCAAGGGTAATGTATTTAAATGGAATGAAGGTAAGTTATTTCTTTAATTTATGCCGCAAATTGTCAATTCTCAACAAAGAATGCATGCATTTTGGACAAACAATCGAAAAACGACTGTGCCGTGGCATCGTGGTCTAAGGCATCCTGCCTGGACTCGCGTTACGGAATGCGCACTGGTTCGAGTCCTCATGGGAGAAGAAAGTTTCTCATGAAATTTCGGCCAGTGTATGGGACCAGTGCCCACCCAGCATCGTGATGCACTTGGGGAGCTACAATAGGTAGCGAAATCTGGTTACACAAACCAGCTATAATGGCTGGGGGTACATCGTGCTAACCACACGATACCGCAATTCTGGTTGGATGATCGTCGACCTCTGCTTCGGCATGTGGCCGTGAGGCCAGCAGCCGGCTGGTCGGTCTTGGCCCTTCGTGGGCTGTAGCGCCACGGATTATTATTATTATTATTATTATTAATCGAAAACCGAAGGTGATGTAAGTACGATAGCCATATTGAATGTAAACAATTGCGGTTCTCCCTTTCCCTGCACTTCCACACCCTTCCGTATACGTGCGGATCATTACAGGAAGAACTTTGCTGTGGAATCAAACTGCGTATACGCGGACTTCGTTAATAAAAACCTAATCAAACCTAACCTTCATATATGCAAGGTGTATATCCGGAGTACGAAGGGAACGTCTTGATTTGATCTGGAATATGCACGCGAAAAAAAATCCAGCTGTGAATCACGCTGGCAGTGCATTTGGGCAGTGCATGAGAAGTCCGCGCATGCGCAGTTTGATCTCACAGCCAAGTTCTTCCTGTCGTGAGCATGATTTATTAATACCCTAGATCATTTATACTATATATATGATCTAGGTTAATACGTACCAACGAGTTGATAAATCCCAACGAGTTAATAAATCCAGTTAAGAATCGCAGTGCATGAGATGTCCGCGCATGCGCAGTTAATTATCTCAGATCTCGATAATCCTGTCGCGAGCCTCTCTTTTTTAACGGCCGCCCCGGCCATCTAACCGGAATTTTGATTTGACACGTGACGCAATCGATATCTATCGATACAAATCTTCATTGTTGGCGGACAAAATTGTAATTGAATTTCCATTGTTCAATGGTTATGATTTTTATGACATTGTTGCCTATTCCTTTTGTGATCATCAATAACTGAAATTATAGAAGGAAACCGGAATGTCATTATTGTGTAAGTTACAAAAGATGAACTTATTTGTGCTTATTTTTATTTTAATAATAAGAAGGATTTTTCTCTTGTAATAGTATACATTGTTTTCTACCGCATAACCTATTCCAATGATAAGGAAAAATTATTACTGTGTGATTGAAAAGTGTTACAGCATCTCTATAACCCGAGTCACACGGGGATAGTTTACAGGAGTCAAGTGCTCGAAGCCTCTAAACTTGATGCTATATTTGTGATCACACCGAGACACTAAACTTGAAACCATGCTTGAAAAAAAGCGCGCGCTGAATGTTGCATTCGCAGTGGTGTTTGAATTCTTGTATTCTGTTATAGTTAATAAAAATCAATAGTGAACTGACATTTTTAGTTTGGTGAAACTCAAGAAGCCACCAGCACATATTCAAGCGTGTGTGCAGCTAACTGGCGCCTTGTTATTGTATGAATTACAAAATATTCTTGAAAAAAAGGAAAAGAGAACATGGGTTAAGAAATGGATTCGTAGAAGAATTATGCACGGTGCATCTAATACCTTGTTGAAAGAATTAGCTGAAGAAGATCCTGCAGAATACAGAAAACATCTCAGAATGAGTCCTGTTTTAAGGGTTTTTAACTTCTTTCGAACCACTTCTACGTCTATGTTTTCGAATCCTTGTTCCATGAGTTCACTGACTAGTTTCTGGAATAATAATTCCCGCTTGTTTTTATTGAGGTATTCTTTTTCACGTACATATATTCCATACAAGTTCATACTTCTCATACACTTCCAAAAACTTTATGATATCGTTGGAATTCCACTTAGGGGCGCTCATTATTAATTTACTTCGACAATAGGCCTAAAACTACAAACTTCCTACTTGCCAAGTTGCTACAAGTTCGCATTCACACGCGGGAAGTGGTGGAGTCAAGTTGGTCACATGACGGGAAAGTGGACACAAAAGTTGACGGGTCGTCAACTCAGATTCTGCTTGACCGACAAGTCACAACTTGACTGTCTCGACCATATCACACGGGGAAAGTTGAAGGAAAGTCGACTTGCTCCAAGCACTTGACTCCTGTAAACTATCCCCGTGTGAATTAGCCTTATAACTCAACAGATACGAGAATGTACCATGTGTGCATTATGTCATATTTTTGTAAGTTTCTTTTTGTAGTACTTATAGATACTGTAATTGAATAGCTAAATGGAAAAAGAAACGTTGCAAAGGACATTTTATTTCCTCTTTCAATGTGTTAATATAAAGACGTTGCACGTATTCTATTTTATATTTTATGAAATCTGTTGGATAAAAATTAATGTAGAACCTTCAATTTAGATGGTAGAACCTAGGAGGTTGTGGGAAATTTTTACAGTGCTAAGCATCAATTATTTCTATTTCTGTTCCTGCAAAATTTTAATTGGCGTTTGCAGCGTTTTTTTGCTTAGCTATTAAATTGTTACATCCACTGCTGACGGGCTTCTTGCACACGTCACACTGGCACTATATTCGGAAGTTTCCTAGCACCCTATATTCATATTTATTTATTACGAACAACTGATCACATATTATATGATATGGAACAAGTCAAATTTAGGTGAATCTTCGCAGAGATGAATCAACAATGGTATGGGTCCATGGTGAAAGTAGTAATTGGACCCCTTGAGTAAAAAAAATTATAATAGCAACAGCAATAACATTAACAACTCACGTCTTTGATGCTGAGCACAGGGACGATCTTCATTAACAGTCACACATTTAGTTAACCCTCTTCCCTTAAATACTGATACTAGAGAGGAACTTTTCGGCACTTTGAGTAGGTAAAATCGTGGCAGCCTGATATCACACTCGGCAAAGATTCTCCTGCGAATATTGAATCGACGGTTATATTCTAAGATGGCAGAACAGTTGGATGAAGAGCAGTTTGGTTCAGGAAGGGAGAGATGCAATTGGACTGCTATGAACAATTGGCAAAAGATACCTAGAGAAGAATAAAGAAGTGTGTAGGATAGTATTTGTGGAACTAAAAAAACATTGGACAGAGTGGATTGGAATAAACTGATGGAGATCCTAAAGAAAATTGGTGTGGATTGGAAAGAGAGGAGTCTGTTCAGTACCTACCTACCTAGGAGAACAAATATCAGAAGGCAGCGAAATAGGGAGAGGATGCCCTTTATCACCTACTCTGTTCAACATCTAGTTGGAGGATTTAGTGAAAAATTGTTTTCGGAACATAGGAGAAGTAGAAGAATAAAATGCATAAGATTTGCTGAGAATACGTCGTTGTTAGCAGAAGAGGAGATGATACTGAGGGATATGCTACTGAAGCTAGATGACAGCTGTGAGCAGTATGGGATGAAGATAAATGCCAACAAGACTAAGACCATGGTCATAGGAAGAAAAGTAAAGAAGGTAAACTTGCGAAATCTAAATGAGGCAGTAGAGCAAGTGAACAACATCAAATACTTGGAATGTACCATAAGCAGTAACATGAGCTGCTACCAGGAAGTCAAAAGGAGGATAGCAATGGCAAAGGAAGCTTTTAATAGAGAAAGGAGCATCTTCTGTGGAGCTTTAGAAAAAGAACTAAGGAAGAGACTAGTGAACTGCTTTGTGTGGAGTGTAGCACTGTGTGGGCAGAAACATGGACATTACGACGAAGTGAAGAGAAGCAAATAGAATCACTTGAAATGTAGATATGGAGAAGAATGGAGCGGTGAAATGGACAAACAGAATAAGATACAAAGCTATGTTGGAAAGAGTGGGTGAAGAAAGAATAATGCTGAAACTGATTAAGAAGAGAAAAAGAAATTGGCTGAGAAGAAACTCCCTACTAAAGGATGCACTGGAAGGAATGATAAACGGGAGAAAAGTTCAAGGCAGAAGAAGACATCAAAATAATAATAGACGACATTAAGATATATGGATCATTTGCGGATACTGGTACTAAGAGGAAGGTAGAAAACAGGAGACTGGGGAATGCTGGGTTTGCAATGAAAGACCTGTCCTTGGGCAGAACACTATGAATAAATGAATCGTGAAATGTGTCTTCAGAATCAAACTCTGCCAAATTTCATGTTCAAGAGGTCTATAAAATGGAAGCCCACTAATTCTGTGAAAGATAATTGCACATCATTGTCCGATATTTAAATGTAAAAGGAGACTTCCAACACATGATGTGGAATACAGTCTACTCCCTGTAATTCGCGGTAATTAATGCACGAACTTTCGCGGAATATAGAAAATAGCGAATTATCCGAAAAAAAAATTATAATTTTTTGATACGATATAATTTTCACAGCATTTCTTACATCTAACGGTGGACTCCTTCAATTTCTGTTATTATTTAAAAGTCCAGTAAAAGCCAATCTCACAGGTTAAATTACTAAAATACACTTCAAAATCAAGTGCAAAATTTGAAACAATGCAAAACATTTTGAAACATTATAAAATGATAGTGCAGTGAGATAGAATCTTAAAAGAAGAAACATAATTTTTACAGAATATCATAAGACACTAGTTTAAACAGAAATAATTGTCTTTTTTTTTTCCCCCTTAGAGAATTGTTCATTTTTTCTGATTCTAGAGCGCAAATTTTTAAGAGGGAGGAAAGAAGAGAGCCTAAATGAAGTAAAAACGGAAATTACAATGCTACTTCGTTCCCCCCCCCCAAAAGAATCGCAAATTAAACATAGAGTAAGATTACCATATTCTTTTCACAATTTCAGGGGAAAGATATCGATATAGGCTATGAGAAAACTACCGTTAACATTTGTATTAGTTTGCCATTCACTTATAGGCCTTTATTTTTACACACCTTAAAGCAGTGGTCACCAGCATAGTGCATCCTCGGCCGAGCGTCTCTTACCTGCAGGTAAGACATTGCAATATTGCACTACAGTTGACGGCAATTCGGAAGGCGGTAGTCTGCTAGCGTTTTTGTCGAGAGAGACAGATAGAGAGGGCAAGGCAGCATACAACATTGCCACATCGTACCTCACGCGCACGTGCGATGCAAATAGCGCAGGAGAGAATTTAAATTATCAGAAGACAATAATGACCTTAGCCATTGATTACTGTAAGCATGACACCAAACAAACCTTGTTTCCTTCACTAACAATATTATTTGCACGGTTCTCAATCCCACACCACATGCTTCTGCAGTCGTTTCTTGCACGTTGGCAATGTTGCAGCCAGCATCAAGATGGCCGGCAGCGTTCTGATCGTCAACGTTTTTAAAATAATTATACACCTTAAACAATATTTTCCACACCTACCTGTGCAATACTTGTTTTTTACAGTCTCTTCATCAATTTATTTATCTTACACACAATAAGTGTTAGTTTAACTTATTCAATATATTGAAACACTCACACGTGAACAAACGAACTTGGGAAGTACTTGTTACAGACTGATTTCGATTGGTTCTGCTGTACAAGCTTGTGACGTCACATGCCAGAAATGCTATGGCGCATATAGCAGCCGACCACCTTCCGAACTGCCGTCTAGTCTAGCGTGCATCGTGGCTGTTGGTGGGTATGCTTTTTACCTCTCCCTTCTGCACGACGGTATATATTACGATACACTCGTTACCCTTTACCCATTTCAGCGAGTGCTGACGACCACTGCCTTAAAGAATTAAAATACCCATTATATTTACACATTAAAAATGTTCATTCTACTTAACTACTACCAGCACTTAAACTGCTGGTATTTTCAAAAGTATTTTGTTAAGCAGGACTTCTCTGGATCCCAATTTTGCAGAAAATTCCTGACAGGCCATATTGAAGTTGGTTAAGATAGCAAGCGTAGTTCGAATAGTTTCTAAACCCATTCTGGATTTTTGTATCTCCACAACATTTTCTTCACTGGACATTATTTCCAGGAAAATGCGGAGATATTTCTATCAATTGCTGGACTTGTACATAGAAAATAATTTTCTTGGAGAAAATAAAAAAAAATTCACTCCAATTTGAGCAAAGAGTAACATTTTTTCATTCCACTTTGCTATTTTTTCTTAAGTTACATATTTCTTTAAGGAAGAAATTTCATAAAATAAATTATATCATCTAGGTCTACATTGGAAGAAATATAATGAAATGTGTCTTTAATTTTTTCTCTTTTTGGAGAAGATTGCACCAATATTTCCACAGGTATGAATGAATAACAAAGGCACAGTGATATTTATCAGCATTTTCATAAAATTATAATAATTGACACTTAAAATCGGGGAATATCTGGAGACAAATTATCAAATTCGGGACATTCTGGGGACAAATTTTGTGACGTCTGGTAACCTTACCACAGAGTGAATTAACCGCACACGAATTATCGGAAGTTGACTGTGTTTTATTTCACTTTCTCCACGAAGGCCACTACATGAATATCAAACGAATAAACATTCATTGTTAAAAACTGTACTTTATTTCAACAATTACGCACTAATTATAGATTCACCACAACAAAAGTATAGTTTTTCAGTGGATACCGGACACTATGAATTATCTGGTTATGACGCTGTTGACCACCTTGTAAAGGGAGAAAATAGTATCTTACAAAAGCCTATGTCAACTTTATTATTCCTACAGTTAAAAGATTAATTAACTCATAATATCAAGATATAATATAATATCATTTCCACGAAATTTCAAGTACCGGTACTGTACCTAATAAAAAATGGGAGTTTCTCAATGTACAACAAAATATAAATCCTGAGTATCCAAGGAAAACGCTGTTGCATCCTTTCGATTACCAGTACTCATAGGATATGGCTGTTTTCCAAAACATTGGAATTATTTCTTCACTACTTTGTCCATTGTGCAGTCTTCAGGGTGAAATGGTTCAGAATCCTCTTCAGTGATGTCCAGTCATTCCACTGTGTGAAAAATATTGGAGAACAAGAGAGTTAATAGCTTTATTGTCAAGAACTCAGCATTAGTTAATAACAACATATTCACCACCCTATTCCTTGCATATTCATTGTAGATTTAAAAAAATAAGAAGGCTTCATACAAAAAGTTAATTAAAGAAAGAAACATTTTGATACATCTTGGAATCATTGTCAACTGCCATCCCCAAAGAATCTTCTTGACTGATCTGAGATCAACTATTGTATCAGTTTAATGCAAAACATGAACAACAAATTCAGAAAGTCTCAGCTTTAGAAACTATCTTTAGTCGCGATCTGGAGAATGAGTGGATTCACGTACCTACGTATACTGATGGATCCCAATTAGAAAAGGATGGACCTGCTGTAGCTGGTGTTTTCTCGAATCCCTTCGCAGCCTACTTGTCTCTGGTCGCGACCATGCTCCTTTTGATTGAGAGATTAATGCCATCAAAAATGTCTTGGTCCTGCTTTTATGTACATCTTTTCAAAATGTTGTCATCCTTAGTGATTCCCAAGCAATAATATAAGCAATTGCCAACTATGTACCTAAAGTTTCCATTTACACTTGATGTTCTGGAATGTAGAATACTAATAAAATCACCCCAAGTCCTCAACAAAAATGTGGCTCTACAGTGAATACCTTCCCATTGTGGCATAGCCAATAACGAAACAATAGCTGGCGACCTAGCAAAGAAAAAGACTCGTATCTTTCAGTGTGATCAATCTGCAGTTCCCTACATCGTAGCTTCTTCCAATATGCATAGAAGAGTACGTGAATCCTATATAGTCGATTTCAACAATATAACTAAGGACAGCCATAAGAAAGAATCCAAGCTAACAAACTGATCAAGGAAGAATGCAGTGACGAGATTCCGTATGGCAAATTAAAAACTAACCTGCAGTGACAACTGCACTAAATCAACAATAATAATATTAAAGGAATTACAATGAGACAGCATTCTGTTTCTAGCCTCCCAATATCCAAAAATTTGTCTACTACTGTTGTTGGAAATTTTCAAGTCTATAACTACAATGTTATTCTATGCTAGATATGTACTTATCTAAATCACTGAATACTAATCAGTAGCAGGAAAGGGTCAAGTGTTACATTTAGATTTCAGAGAGATAAAACAGAGTTTTTGGCGCTTTGATCTTGAAACAAATAAAAATCAACCAAAGCAAAGCAAGTATTTTTTTTATCCTACCCAGAAAAGTTTTGAGTAGAAATCAGCTGTGAAACTTATGGCTGTACATTTTCGACTACTGCAGGAAAAACTGAAGCTCATGAGGCGAAGAAGCTAAGAATAGAAATCATGTTTCAATAGAACATTTGCAATTTAGCGACATTACAAGACTACGTATTTGAACAGTTGTGTCATCCACCATATTCACCATATTTGGCTCCAATAGACTATTTTCTGTCTCCAAATGTCAACTAGAACTTGAAAGGAAGAAAATTCGAGAGCAGTAATGATGAATATGGAAGTGATGACTGATGGTCTCAGTGAAAATTGTCTTTTTTGAGGGTAATAGAAAGCTTTTGTATCGTGCCAAAGAGTGTATCGAGTTAAAAGGGAGTTATAGTTGAAAAATAAACAAATTCCAATAAAAAATCTATCTACCATTTTCTTGAGCTAAAAGCTTATCAATCACCCTTCTAAATTACGTCTCTAAGAATACTGAATGAATGAATGAATGAATGAATGAATGAATGAATGAATGAATGAATGAATGAATGAATGAATGAATGAATGAATGAATGAATGATATTTATTAATTCATTTTCTTATGAATAAATAAATAATGATTTATTGTGTGAACAGCAAATGTTTAAATACTATACTAACTAGATGAAGGTTGGGGTGATTATAACAAAAAATACTCTTTATTTAATAATTTCAAACCAAGTTTATATAATTTATTCCACTTCTACAGTTTTAGCAGTGAAAATTTTGCAAAAGTCACAATAAATAAAACTTTCATATTTTGAAACACTTAAAACATTTGATACAACATAAGTTATAAAACACACAATGTAAAAAAATACAACAGATATTTCAAACCACAAGTGTCCACAAGGCAACAAGTGCTTGGACTTTATATAATATTGGCTATTACTTGTTGAAACAGTATGTATATGTGCTCGTGCTGGATACTTGTTAATGTCAGTTTTTATTTCATCAGAGATAATAATTAATTTATACATTGTTGTCTTGCCAATATTAGAAGCACTGTTATTAACAATAAAAATCCTTTATGGCCATTGGTCCAGGTTTCCTCAGTGGAAAGAGGAGGGAAGGTTATGCTTCGTTTCTGCGTGTCATTGATAACAGAGATAATTCTGTTAATGCAATTTGTTGTAACCAATATTCGACTGCTGTTCTTTATTTCTCTTATTTATATATTCTCGCTCACTGGTCATTTTAAGATAAGTTGCAATAAGAAAATAATCGTGTTAGAACAAAATCAAAAATAATTTCTTCCTATCTACGTTAGATGCCAGTTATAAAACTCCGAAAACTTATAACAGTTTTCCATCATATTAAAATATTATATGTTAGTGAAATGAAATGTATTTCCTCTGTCTTTTTATGGAATAATTAATTATATTTTGCTTAGTATAAAAAATATTTACATACTGACACATAAAATATCTAGACTTGAATTTTATTAAGGAGTTACTAAGAGGATTTATTAGTGTTTAATATCTTGCTATTATAATATGCCTTTCCCAAAAGTATACATTCTTTATGTCACAAGGTCTGAATTTGTATCTTCTACAAGCAATAGATAATTAATATGTTGGAAATATCTCATGAAAAAACAGTAAGTAGAATAGATTAAGAAATGCATCCATCATCATAAATCGCGCTGAAATTGTTGTAGACTGAATCATAGATTTCTGCAAGTCTTCCCTGTTCATACCAAGCTTTCATCCGCCTCTGAAGTAGGTATGCATGTACCGGTAGCCTATCTTATGAACATGAAAATCGCCTGAAATACTGTACTTTTCTTTTTATTAAGCGTTAAACACAAACAAATTCTGACACTTAAAGGTTATTTATATGTCCGTAATCATATATACTTAATTGAACCCATATGATATTAAATCTCGTTTGATAATGATTAAAATTTATTTTTCTTATCAACTTGTATATATAGTAATTTAGAAGTACGGTATTTAATACCTGTACATAAGTTCGTCTAAAAGAGAAAATACTTTCTTTTGTGTTCACATTAAGAAAATAACAGTGTTAGGTGCATAAATTTAATAAACTTTATATATTTTGCAAACATATCTAACTTCGATAACAAAGAGCTAAATATACTATGTAATTGTTTTTTGTGTATGATAAAATACAATTGACAAGAAATTACATTTATTGCATATAAAAATAATTTGACTTCATATTGTAGTCACAGAGAAGTAAAACAATGGTTTTTAAGAAATACAATTCACCATAAGCAAATTATAACTGAAATAAACTATGGTATAATCTAGGCTTTATTCACATAAGCAGGGGAAGACATATAGTTTAGAGCGCCATAATTTTTTGTAAGCTGAATTAAACGATGGTACTACAAGCTTACTTAGTCTGCAGAAATTGTTTTTGTTTAGTCAGCTGTCCGAAGACAGGTTTGAACCTCATCAGTAACACAAATAAGGCTTCATTCTTGGACACACTCTTTTAACACTACTTATGTAATCACTGATTAACGTTATTGAACAAGTAATGACTACTTCACTGTGTTAATATTATAAATTTTGGTGGCAAATTACCTCATTGACTAGTTTTGATGTGGTTTGCATCATCCTCTGAATCCTAATAACTAGTAGAGAATGACTAGTCAATCAGGTACTGGTAATTTACTACCAAAATTTATAATATTAACACAGTGAAGTACCAGTACCGTAGTTATTACTTGTTCAATAACGTTCATCAGAGACAAATAAGACATCACTGATGAGGCAACCAAGCCAGGAGATAATGGCATAGAGTGGCCAGTTCCTTTATTCCTCTATTGCGTACACTGCTGACTAGTAACTTATTACACACTAATCAGACTTCAGATGTACCGGTATACAAAGAATTGTTATTCCTCTCACACATATCGTCAAGTGAGATGTAATGCCTGATGTAATTGATGTACTACTTTATCAGCCAGAACCTCAATCAGAGTTATCTACAGAAATATAAGGTAGAAATTTATTATAAATTGGTTCTATTTAGGTAGCCTACACACTATAGTGAAACTGGAACAAGGAAACAGAACGGATTGAGACCTACACAGCTTAAACATCAGCTGCATGTAACAGTAGAATACTGATACAGACTGCAGCACACAAAAAATCTGGGACTGAAGTTCGTACTTTGGAAGACAACCATTTTAATTATTATTGCTTTCAGCATATTGATAAAATTAAAAACTATCGGTATCGTTTTTAAAGGCATTTTTATAAAATATCAGTCAACATAATGAAAGTGCTCTTAATAACAGTATGAATACAGAAACTATTAAAGCACAATGTATGGATATTTAATTAAGACTCTTGAAAACATACAAAAGTGATATGTGATATATTGTATCAATAATTTTGATTACAAATTTTACTTATTTAAACAACAACTTTAATTAGATATTTTTAAGATGTATATTTATATTTTCTACTTCAAAGAAACCAATGAAAAGAAATGTATGTTGTGCACACATACTCATAATATATCTGTTTTAATTTATATTATTTTTTGTAGTGAATTATTTTGCAGAATTCTATTGCAGTTTTAGTAGTAGTAGTAGTAGTAACAGTATAGCACCGGTAATAGTAGTAGTAGTAGCAGCAGTATAGTAATAGTAATAATAATAATAATAATAATAATAATAATAATAATAATAATAATAATAATAATGTCGATCATTAGTGACTTACATTCGAATTGAAAGGATAGAGGGTATTTCCAAACATGAAAACATTTTTTCCCATTGTAGAGTCATAATTTGACCGTTCATCTTTGGTGGGACACGTGAACGTGAGGCTAACAGTCCGCTGATCGGCCTTGGCCCTTCATGGGCTTTCACACAATGGATGATGATGATTATAAATAATAATGATAATAATTTATTATTATTATTATTATTATTATTATTATTATTATTATTATTATTATTATTAGAGTCATAATTACAGTCCTTCAGGAGAATATCTATCTATAATTTCCGTAATATCTTGTCAATAAATTTTTTTCCCTGATGAGGAAGTTAAATTAAACTAGGTACCAGTACTTATCAAGAGTAAAATGTTACCTTAAATGCATCTTCTATTCCATAAAAAAATTACCATGTCATTATTTTCCAATATGATTTTTCTATACTTAACTTATTTGAAACATATATATTAAAAGTGGTAGAATTTACATATTTATTTTGGACAGTAATTCAAAATTGAGTTTTTATTAAATAGTGGTATTACCTCACATAACATTGTTTTTATTTTGTATCAATTTACCTCTACCCTACTTTTATTTGAAACACCATATTTATTATTATTATTATTATTATTATTATTATTATTATTATTATTATTATTATGAAGATACTACCACATCAACTAATAATATCTTCTGCGTGTCATTGTGATATAAATTGGATAAAGATAATTCCAACAATGTTCATGTATGTGATGGTGCTGGTGTTGCCGCTGTTGATAATGACGATGACGATGTTAATGATAATGATAGATGGTAGTACTAGATATGGGCGAAGATGGTAACTATAATGATGATGATAGCAAAGACAACATTGGCTATTATAACAATACATTTTGATCAGAGTAATAACAGTGGGAATATATTTAGCAATAAAATACAAATCTTTTGGTCAACCTACATTGGATTATGCATATATGTTTGCATATATTTGATATGTTTATGTAGCTGAAGCAAAGAAAGTAGACATTTTCGAAGAAGTAATACAAATCTCTCGCAGAAAAA
This sequence comes from Periplaneta americana, assembly GCF_040183065.1. NCBI lineage: Eukaryota > Metazoa > Arthropoda > Insecta > Blattodea > Blattidae > Periplaneta > Periplaneta americana. The sequence continues at coordinate 124,943,779 of NC_091129.1, forward strand.
TGCAATTTCATATTTTTATGATAGAATTAATTAATTCTTATATGTTCTATATACGTTTTCTTAATATAAATATAACATGTTTCAAGCAGAAAGTTTAAATAAAGTGTTATTGTTTTGTTAATCCTCGAATGGACGCACACTTTTTAGTAATACCACCTGATGTGCAGTACACTTTATACATTGCTACTGGCCACAGTGGTCTAGTGACTAGAGCGCTGGACTTATAATCCTCTGGATCCAGGTTCGATCCCTGATGTACCCCCGATTTATAACCTGTATTGGGCAACCCCTTGGTCCAGCTAACACAGATACTTTCTCTGGGAGCTCTGATTCTCCTGTGGCTTCCCAGAAAATATCATCTCATCGCAGGTGTAGCGTAGACTAGCCTCCTATGGCACGCCCTGGGTGACTCTTAGGTAAATTAATCTACATTAGTCAACAGGTCTACGCTATTGATTTCGTATGGGAGAATGACGGAGAGTCAAGTATCTGCCATAATTACAAAACAAAAAAAATTGTTACAATCAATTCTTTTTCCGTGGGTTTAATGGATGTTTCTTGTGTTAAAGACTATTATAATACAATAAATTTCAATTATGTAAAAACAAAATTAAACAGTGTAATATAATATGTTTACTTTTTTAAATTAAATTTAATGAACTATTATAAAAACATCCCATATTTAGCTGACTTATTTATTATATATTATTTGAATGAACAACAGTCTCGAAGGCTTGAAATTTTCAATCAATTGTTACACCTTCACTTACACTAATAGAGTTGTTACAGTTAGGTCGGTAGCATACTGCATCAGACAATCTGTTTCGGACAGGACGGTTTTGTCTGAGACAGAATGGCTGATGCAATATGCTGTCAGTCTTAGCCACAAACTGATCAAGGATAGATAATTTGTAACGAATTATTCTCTCTTGTCTCGTGCTTTCATCATTAAGGCGGACACAATGTAAATTAAATAGAAATTGTCTGAAGCTCATAACTGCTCTCATTGCCTCAGATTTTGAGCCATTCAAGGTCCATAGTTCAGTGATATGTATGACTTGCTTTCTTGATCTGTCATATATAGCGGTCTCTGTGATACATATCTCGCTTCTTATAATAATTTATTTTATGTACCTTTCTCTAGACGTGATTCACGACGCACTCTGTTGTATGCAACCTTCAATTAACTTCCCCTCAACCCTTCTGTGTCTCCGTAAAGCTCGGGTATGCATCATCCCTTGTTAACTAACACTAGAACACGAATGCAATGACGGCAGCGAAGCACATCAGAATTATGTCTCTGTAAAAACTTTGAACCTCTAAAAAAAAAGATTTAATTTAGAGTGGAAAGAATTCTTCTGCAGTGCAGATAGTGACAATATAAAATGTCTTATAATATAAGAAATACAGAAAAATTCGATCTTTCACCAGTTTTGCGGAAGCCATTTGGAACTTCACAATCAGCAGTTCTTCTCATGAATGAAAACTGTGAAACCAAATGTAGGACCCATATAATGGACAGACATCTTTGTGACCAGTTACGGTTTGCAGTTTCCAATATAACTTCTGATTTCAGTTCAGTATTACTTGAAAAAGTACGTGAAACTGAGGAGGACTAATTTCAGCAGCTTTTGTTTTGTTACAGTTCGACTTACAGACGTAAAAAAATGCTTTATTTTTATATTGGGGTACCAATGATTATGTATTTAATTTAAATTCATTTGGAACTCTTAATTCATTATACTTACTGTATTTACTTCTAACTTATTTTGAATACCAGTATGTTTAATGATTTACAATAAATTATCATACTATTCAAACATCCATAATGAATTAATTTTGATTTAACTAATTAATTACCGTAATTTTGATTTCGTACTTAATGAATATACTGTACAATAGCTTCACAGTTATGTTTAGCGTATTAATAATTCACCACTATAGTCACCACACCTAACCTACTGCTGCCCTCTTTCAACCCTTCCTCCTGCAGTCATGTCTTTTGGCTGCCCATGCTCTAGAATATTGAACACTTTATTTTTTTTTGTTGGATGTATATCATCGCCACCGCCACCGCCGCCACCACCACCACCACCACCACCACCACCACCACCATATTAAAAAATAACTATATTCGTAGGTATTGTTTCTTCAGAGGGTCTTTATATCGATTCAAAGTGTGTTTTCATTACATAATGTTATTTGAAAATATATCTTCATATAGAATGTAGTAAAAACATTATTAATTTTACTGTGCTAGTTCAGTTTATCATTAAACATTGTAAGTCACTGAAGTATTGAAGTATTGGTTAGCATGTCTAACCATGAAACAAGCGGGCCCTGGTTCAAATTCTGGTGGGACAAGTTACCTGGTTGCGGTTTTTCCCGGGGTTTTCCCTCAACCAATTGAAACAGAATTGCTAGGTAACTTTCGACGTTTGACCTCGGACTTATTTCGCCATCATTAATTCACATATCATCATCATCCATACCATAGCCCGGGTTAAATTCACGGTGCTGTGTGCTGTACTTTTCTACAAGAGCAGGGCCGTTTGGCTACCCAATCATTCACAGAATAGGAGTGGTAAGCACAATAAGCTTCAGGCTGCAGTGCAAGCCTTCAGGCTGGTGGGTCCCTCCTCCATACAAGAGAGAAAGAAAAAGTCACTGTAGTGAGTAGTCAAGATCAATACAAATCATGTAAGTAGCGTATTATCTCATCCAAAATATCACAATTGACTAGACTATAATGTAATAGATACCATATTCTGAAAAAAAAAAAAAAAAGAAAAAAAAGTACGGTATATGTTAATCAGGACTTCAGGAGCAGAACCAATTGCAGAAAGGATAATTTTCATTCTTGTGAATATGTCTGAACAAAACAAATGAAATCTGTTACGTATACTAGCAAATGGAATCGTGTTGTTCAGATACATTAATTGCAATGAAAACAGTGAAAAAGAGTTCCTTAATCGATTATAACTACTGGCTGTAATAGTACCTTAATGCCAGTAAATACTATAACACAATAAAGCTCAGGAATCAACTAAAGTCTTTTTCTTACATTAATTGGATGTCATTTAATTAATATTGTTCTTTTACTCCTGCAGCATAGTGTTAGAAACTGAATGTCTGAATTAAGATGTACAAAAAGTCCGAGAATATGACAGACATGAGTTACCATATTGTTTTTAATCAACAACACCTATTAACTGTCCAGAATCATATTATGTCTTCTTCAACATACAGTTCATTGTAATGCAAGCTCCTAGTCAGAATATTATTTTTTATTTATAAATAAAATTATAAAATGTGAGTATATTAGTACAAAGACAAACTAGAATTCACTTATACTGTACAAGACCTTGGCGAGATCAGTACTTTGATGCTGAAGTGAAGCATGGACATTAAGTAAGAAGACGAAAGCAGAATAATGGCTAATGAAATGAAGTTTATGATATACACAGCAGGATATATCAATTTAAATCGTAAACATAACGAGGATGTAATGGAAGAATTACAATTAGAATCTGTAATGCATCACACACAACTTTATCAGAACAAATGGATAAATCATCTGCAGACGTACGAATAGAATCCCAAAAGTCATGTTCCACTATCGTCCAAATGGGAAGAGGATTTTAGGTCGTCCAATGAAGCGTTGGATTGAAAATTCAACCATGAGAACTTAACAGGCCATAAGGCTTAACATTTGAAGGGACGAAGAAGAAGAATATTAATTTTTCCCACCAATGCAAACTATTAGTTGCATAATTATTTAACTTGTTTCTTTTTTGAAATTATGTCCTTACTTCAATTTAGAGTCACTAATTGTCATCTAATCTTAAAATCCAAATAAAAAGTAGATTACACATTTTCATCTAAAGTTGAAATTAAATCCACAAGAAATACGTCTATTCACACAGTAAAATTAATATTAAGAAATTTTGTAGGGTTACAGAAATAGTACATATAGAAATGCTTGATATGAAGGTAGTGAAAAATTAATTAAAATTGAAAATATTACATCACAACCTTCCTTCCTACTTAAATCTGACATTCATTTTAATACACTATAATACATGAGAATATCTTACTTATTTACAATGTACATGTTGTTATCTAATATAATTTACAATACAATTATTATATTCTGTCACATATTTGAGTTGCAAATAATAAATAGCAGTGGCTTCTGGAGGGAGCTTTGGGATGCTGACAGCCCTGTGGAAAAAAAAAAATGTAAATGTTTCTTTTGTTTTTATTTGCTTGTTTGAATTGAAATCGGTATATTGAACACACATCGTTACTATGCGTAATTTACATTCCAAAATTCCAATATTCCAATATTTTTACTTTACAATTAGATTTTTTGTTATTGGACTCCTCCATGACTAACTCCAGAGCCGCCACTGCAAATAAATAATGACCAGACATCGGATGTATAGCCACTAAAGCCACCGAGTAGACTGTAGTAGAAAAATGTAATGTCCATTGGGAGAGAAGAAACCCTTAAGCCTTAGTCACAAAATTCGGAACTGTAACAATAGAGAATTGAGTATTGATGTAGTAAATCACGCACTGATGTGCGCGTGGCGATTTTAGACAGAAAAATATCGCCAATGTTTTGTTTTGATACCGTTAATGGTCCTATCTGCTACATATACGTCAGCACTCGGTCTAGAAACCCTCCCTACGGGCATTACGTTCACTCTACTACATAGTTCCAATCTTAACTTTTAGAGCCTAAACTTCTGATGTCTGCTAATGACTTGTTTTGGAAGTATCCAAATCATCTATAAACCTTAAAATAAATAAACTTTACATGAAGTATAATGAAAATCAAAGAAAATATTCCGTAGTTTGGTTATCTCTTGTAAATGGCAGTAGAGACACTATTAGTGTATCTCACACTATCTTTTTTGTACATATCAAAGAATATCAATGAATCGTGATATCGGAAAAATTTAATTTATTATAATCTGCTAAAATTGTAATCAAGAGGAATTCCAACAAAACGTAAATACTAAAGTCAGCAAGCATGAACTCTTGAAATGATCACTGGAAATTTGTTTAATACGGTACTTAAGGAAAATTATTATTTTTTTTTTTCAACTGGATACGTAAGATTCATGTTATAATGGTTCATTAATATATTTATCGTTTAAAATTGTTATCACATTTTATTTGTTCTTGGCTGGTTGTTATACTTTTAAACGAGGAAGTAAACATAAATAATATTTGTCTGCTACAATTAATATTGATCAACATCGCATATTACAAATTCTACAAAACTACAATTCAAGATAGATAATAATTAAGTAATATGGCCATTCTCTAAAATTCATGTTTCCAACATTTACTATGAAGTTCAAATTTAATAACTGATATCCCTTAACAGTAAGAATGATAAAATCTTACTTTAATCACTAGTGAATAAAATAGCAATTTAAAAACTTAAATTCCATTACTAAAGCACTGATTTAACAATAGTAATGGATAAAATTGTATTTTAGTCACTAGTGAATAAAGTAGCAAATTTTTATTTTTAACTAAAATAGAGAGACTCTTTGGTTTCTTTGTCGTTATTGAAAACAATATTGTATAACACAAGTGAATCAAGAATTTTATATCCACATATGGAAATTAATATGCTTGACTATGCCTAACTTACCAAACATTCTGCTTGTGAATAAAATACGTCCTGATTCACTAGTACAGGTACCACAAATAACTACCGGTATTTTGAGTTCTAGTTTTCCATGGATCAGATTTGGTAACTATTACACTATAATAATAGGAACAAAAAATAAAAAATAAAGCGAGGATGGAAATGCTGAATTTTTTAAATGTAGGTATCGACTTGGTGAATTAGATGTAAGCTAATTAAATGGAAGCAAAATTAAAAACAAAAAACACTTAATAAAATAAAATGAAGTGAAACAAAATATAAAAATTTAGATTAGTCCATTGTAAACAGTGGTCTCGGACTCAGAATGAATCCCTCCTTGAAAATATTTGTGACCTGACTTAGTATGCACCAGTTTAAATATCAGTGCAAATTTTGCACATGCTTTTCATCACATGGTTGGTGAATTTGCGAAATGACTTAAGTCCACATTTTGGGGGTTTTGAGTTGAGAGCATGATTATGTTACTGTGTGCAAGGGGCATCGTTTAGTACCAGAATAACTTTAATCCACGACTTTTGTATAGTTTTTATTAGCAGCAGAATATTTGGTTATAGGGTAAAACGACTTTAGTCCTGGACTTAAGTTGTTTTTTCTGTCAAGTGCTGAAGAAACTTACATAATATGTAATTTTAATCATACACTCGGCTGACAAATTGTTTTTCGTCTGTTGTCATTGGTAATTCTTTCAGAATTTATCTCACGTTTACCATTCCTTCCAGTGCATTCTTCAGTAGGCAGTTCTATTCAGCCAGTGACACAACCAATTCCCTTTCTACTTCTTGATCATTTTCAGCATCATTCTTTCTTCACACTTTTCAACACAGTGGTTTATCTCCGATCAATGAAATCAAAATTCAAGATATTCGTAAAATGCTTAAGTACATTCGTGATGAAGAAGATGTGCATACATTTTACGAAAACATTATAGCATGGGAGACAACAAAGAATTGAAAGATGAAACTAAGCTGTGGTCTCATTATAACACTCCTAAGAGTTGTCTGTGCTCTTGTGATTAATAATGTTGTTCAACAATTGCAATAAGGTTATTTTATGATTTTGGTATGAATACATTTAGTTAAACATGTTTATGTGTCAGTAACCTAATAATTATTATGCAGGATTGAAGTTAATTTGAAGAACAACTTACGCCCTGAAGATAATTAATTTTTTACAACCTGAAGAAGAATAAAAAGTATGAATTTTTATAATAAAACTATTTCTCTTACATATAAAAAATTATATTGTAACAATATATGATTCAGCGAGGCTAAAAACAGTTTTCTTTAATTTTCTCAAAACTACTTCTAGGGACTTAAGTCGTTTTGCAAATTCACCATTCATATGTTTTTGAAGAAAAGGAATATAATGCTTCTTCCTATTTATTCCTATTTAAAACTTTCTTCCAGGGTAAGAAGAAAGATTTAAAGATAGTGTTCTATATATTTATGTACTGGTACCGGTAGTTCTTTAGTAGGCCTATCTGAAAATGTTCTTTTTTGTGAGTTTTATGAATTTAAGATTTACTTAGGATCTCACTATTACATATAAAATTATATTTGAGAACTCTCCATAGAGTTCTCATTTTGAATGCATCCACTGCTACGTAAGTCAGTGATAAATAGTACAACTTTCTATTTCGTTATTCGTCAGTTATTAATGTAATCTTCTTATTATACAATTATATTATAAATTTTATTGCTGTATAAATTAGAAATTCCATAAAATTTTGACTTTACACGATATAAGTTTTATCAGAAATTTTATTATAATAAGGAAGAATTAATTTTTAACACAGTTACAGATGTGCAAATGAACAATGCTAATTCTATTCATTCGCATTCTTATATGCAAGTGATGTTAGTACTTTCGAGACAGATAAAATTGTCTTCTTGTAAGATAGGTAGTCATCAAGTTATTAACTATTTAAAATCTGTTAGCTTTCTATGAATTATCAACTTGACTTTCATCTCCGTGTTATCTCTGAAGTCCGTGATTTTCTAATACTTTTACAAAAAATAATAAAGAACTCACAATGCGATAAAATTTTAATAGTTTTTATGTCTCCTTTTTGTGATATTAAAAGGAATTACCGGTAAAAAAGACTTCCTTCAAACTCCACTTACTTTTAACTATCATACAGATTTTATTGCTATTCATAATTAACTATACTGGTAGTGATAATAAAATATTTTCATATTTGTGTAAGTTGGACATAACAGGACAATATTGTAAGTTTCATTTTTTGAAGTAATACAGAGAAAGATTTGCCAAAGACTATGATATTATAGAATGCCAAAAATCTTTTCATAAAATATCTAACTTTTGATTTAAGCTTCATATTTGAAATACGGTTTATTTTCATGACAGAATGTACAAATAATTAATAAAAAACTAAGATTTTTCGATAAGTTTTCAGTGTAAAATGTTTTTATTTTTTGCTTCTATTGTGAGATGTGCATACTTATATGCTTAACCGAATAGCTATAAATCGTAGTCCTAATAAATTGTTTTTGTTATAGGAAGAAACAAATACTACCTATTTGCATAGCATTTTCTGGAATTGTTTGTATAGGTCTCTGAACATTACAATGAATACATACAATGTCTAGTTGGTTAATGAGGAGTATAATTATTGTAAATTATATTTCTTTAAAATTATCAGCGTCTTTTATTTCATTGCGGTATCTAAAGTGATTAATATGAAGAGAAATAAAATTTAATATTAATTTATAAAAAAGAAAAAAATCGTAGAAAATTTTGACACTGATTGTTACACCTAAACCTTGCATTATTATGAGGCAATTGTCTCTTCTCTTACACGCTATCTAATGTTTAATCTATTTTATTATACTTACTTTCTCAGAGATTATATAAATGATAATTGATACTGATACCATTTTCTTTTTTGTAGATCCAGCCATTCCTGTCAGAGCATGAAAAATAAAATCAATTCTCTCTCCATTCCTGCTTAAGATGCGTTATACTCGTGCAACAAAGTAATGATAGAAAGATATGAAGCCAGTAGAGGATGCTAAGCTGTTCTTAGCTTATGGTATTTTATAAATTACCGATAAGTAAAATGTTGATGTATTTTTGTATCTGAACTAGTTGGGAGACCTGAGGAAAAAAGATCTTTGGGGAGGGCGAGACGTAGATGGGAGGATATTAAAATGGATTTGAGGGAGGTGGGATATGATGGTAGGAACTGGATTAATCTTACTCTGATAGGGACTGATAGCGGGCTTATGTGAGGGCAGCAATGAACCTCCAGGTTCTCTAAAAGCCATTTGTAAGTAAGTAAGATGTACTTAAGGCCTTCCTTAACTATACATAGTTTAAAATTTAAAAGAGCGATGTTTTATGATAATAATGGATCTGATGATTATAATGATGATGTTGATGATAATATAAAAATGTTGATTTTTATTTAATTAAAGATTCTGAACGTTTGTGAGAAACCAAATAGTAATTGCCTAATCTAATGTTTAATTTCTTGTGCCAAACAAAATCGCGATTCAATTTTAAATTAATATAACTCAATGCTTTTTTTTTTTTCAATAATTATTATTATTGAATGTCTCATAGAAGAACAGTGTTATACAAAATAACATTGTATTCAGTATTCATTTATTGCGTCCAACTGATCACATGCATGATATGGGATATGTCAAAAGTAACACATAATTGAAACATTATCTTAAACTGTTATTAGGTATATAATCTCTTAGATTTCTCGGACAGTGTGTGATCTTGTATAATTTACATTTATATCCCTCTTGATCATAATTGTAACAGTAGTAGCAATGATAGGAGACAGGATATATTGTGCATGCATATGAAAAAAATTGGTATCGTGAAATGAAATAGATCAAACTTAAGTATTCGAATGGTTACCAAACCAAGAAAAATGGAAACTGTTATATTATTTTATGGGTCAGTAGATGCAATTCCTTCCTCTTCTTGTGTCAAATCACAAGAAATCAAGATGTTCTAGTTATATAAGTGATCATAACATGTTATACCGGTACAGGTTTTAATCATAAATTATAATAGGTTTCTTATAAGGATTTTATTCCAATTTCAAGTTCAATATCAATATAGCCAAAACAATGGAATTCCTATTATTATCATTATGATCAGTGCTCGAATTGGTAATGTATATCAGCTTAATATGCATAATGTCAAGATCTTGTACCTGAAAAATATATGATTTCTCCTACCCTTACTTTGCTAAAATTAAAATAATCAAATTTATATAGAGATATTAACGCTTCAAAAACTCCATTTCGAGCATTGGTTGTCAACTCATATGCATGTTTTGAAAATTATCATTAATACTTATTTACAAACGTATAGTACAAGAAGAAAGTGAAATTTCAAGTAAAAGAAGTTGTTATAATTATCTTCTTTTAGTAAAATGTTATTTTAAATTTTAGAAGTTTAATCATTATTTTAAGATATCTGAATTACGTAATTCTATGTCTATTTGTATACCATAGCACTATCATATTCTAAAGCTTGTACTGTAGTATTGTTTGTGTTAGCGGTTGAGCTGGTGTGTGGTAGGTAGGGGTGACAGAGGAGCTCTATGTGATGGAAGGTGCTTCATCAGCAATACACAAGACAATAGATATTTCTTGTAGTGGAAGACAGTGAGCCCCTGTAACCACATTAAAACAGTGGAAGGCTTGAGGAAGGAGTGTTGGTAAAGTTATGTAAAATCAGATCCAATGTTAATCATATGTGAGTAACACATTCACTTCCTTATGAATGACTGTGTGTGCTACGGTGGTGAAGTACCAATAAACCCAGTACTTTAACCAGTGATCTTATTGTGAACATAGACACCATGGATTGAAGCACGAAGTATAAATATTAAAACAAGTGGAAGGAAATTTAATTGTGTTCAGAGTTTCACAGCACATACTGTTTTCTGCATGTTGTGTAGGTGTGTTTGAAATATGATAATTTCATCTTCATCTACTAATAATATTCACGATAGAAGCCAAATTAGTGCATGAAGAAGACAGAGAATAAAATGATATATTGGTGTGAGCTCCATCCTCTGCCACACATGTGAATAATGCACCACAATCATAGTTCTGCTGCATCTTGCAAACCACTAAATGTGTCTATTGGTTGATGCCCTGTTCTGCAATCAACATGTGCCATCCATAACAAATCCCGCACTGTGGCTTGGTGCATAGAATACACAGCCATCACCACCAGAACATGCATGATGTTGTGGGAGTTGAGATACATGTCCACTGTGCCTGGGAACCACTTCTCAGGAATGTGCATGGCACCTATGGCACCACCTAGTGCAGACACTGCATCCTATAGGAAATATTCAATCTGCTTTAGTATTGCATTTTACAATAGAATAGTTACCCCGAAAAGAGATCTAACCCACAAACGACAAATTGTTGAGGAAACGAAAAAAACATTTTATTCTTATTTGAAGGATAGTATCTTAAGCAAAGCATACATACTTGTAGTATTCCATTCTATTTTAAACACATTTGAGTGAAACTGTAGCAAAATAATATATTACTATTAAATACTAACAAATTAATGCAAAATTGAGTGGAAAAACGATCTATCCCTGAAGAATGGAAAAATGATCTAAACTACAACTAACTTAAAATGCTATAATGAATGAAATGAAATGCGCACAATGTGCGTAGGATTTGTAGCTTAGTCTTTGCAGAAGTTTGTGAGCGAGGTTTTCCTTTCATGGCAGTTTTCAACGTGATATCGTCCACACAGCTTCTGATACAGTTCACACACACATTCGTCGTTGGGTTCGTGGTATCTCTTGGTGGCACAGATCTTATGGTGAAAACCACGTACTGCATAACGGGTCACTATGTGTCTCAGTTCGTAGTTTGTGTTTGCCCAGTCTCTGGTTGTCATGGCGTCTGTTATGTAGAACTCGCTCCAGATGGCGTTCTTCTTTCCTCTGAGTACTTCAAGGGCTTTCTCGTATGCTAGGGTGTTCGGCATGTAGAATTGCGTTCTAATATCTTCGATGAAGAAGCGTTCCTTCATTAGTTCGTATGTTAGTCTCGAGAGTGTTGTTCTTCCTACTCCTAGTACTCTTTTCATGAAGGATTATTTGACTCATTCAATTTTTCCCATGTCGCTGACTGTTAAGTTTTCCCATATGATATTTAGTCCGTAGGTTGTTATTGGTGCTATAGCTGACCTAAATAGGGTCATTGGCGTTTTTGTTTCTAGTTGTTGCAGATTCTTGATATTGTACATAGCTTTTATTGCAGCGGCTGCTCTTTCTTGAATGTGGATTCTGTATGATTTTAATGTCGTTTGAAGTGTTACTCCTAATTATTTAAATTTTTGCATTACCTCAAGTGGCCCATTCTGCAGTGTCAGAGTGCCTTTTTTTCTTTGTTTGCCGCCGTTTCTGAAGTTCATTTGTTTTGTTTCCTGGTGGTTTATCTGCAGGTTGTTTTCCACGGCCCATCTCATGAGTTTATTTAGAACCTGTTGTAGTTCTTCTATGTTGGACGAGCCTATTGCCATGTCGTCTGCGTACATAATCAACGATGCTGTGGTGTCCTCTGTTATGTCTGTGGTCATGATATTGAAGAGGACCGGGCTGATAGGATCTCCTTGTAGTACCCCATTTGTCTGTACTATTTTGTTAGATAGTGTAATTTCGTCTGATATTTGAATGTAGTTGCAATTATTGTTGTTAGGGCATGTGATTCGCTGATCATGTTGCTTAGTTTTCTAATTAGTGTTTCCCTGTTTATAAGGTCGAAAGCTTTGCAGTAGTCGATGAACACTACATGGTATTTCTTCCCAGGGTGTCTTAGGGTATTCTCTATTTGTTCTGTTAGATTGCTTATGGAGTGAAGGGTGCTTCTGCCTTTCCTGAATCCGAACTGGCATTCCGGGATACAGTTGTCTACTTCCACTACTAGTCTGTTAGTTAGTATTTTTGTGAGTACTTTGAAAGCGACATTCTCGAGGACAATACCTCGAAAGGAGTGAGGATTGTTGGTTTCTCCTTTTCCTTTGTAGAGAATTTTCATTGTCGATGTTCTCCAAGCTTCTGGGATTGTTCCTAGGTGTAGGCATTTGTTGAGTAGCTCCAACCAGAAGTCGCCCGTCAGATGTAAGGAGTCCTTTTGTGTTCCATGTATATGTCATCAGGTCCCGCTGCTTTCTTGTTCTTGGCTGCTGTAATTGTTTCTTCTATTTCTTTCCTGGTTATAAGAGGTGGTTGTTGCATCGTTTCTCTCTTAGGTGGCTGATGTGACTTTTCTTTATGCTGGTAATTCAGGATTTCTTTGAAGTGGAGTTCCCATGTGTCCATGGTGATTTCCTTGGTCTTGAATTCCTGAGTGTGATGAAGGGGTTTTGGTTGGCTTCCACGGCTAGTTTTCTTGCTTCTTCCTCTATGTATTGTGCTTTTTTCGTTTTTATTAGTTGTTTGTACTGTTTTCTCTGTGTAGCATATTGCGATAGGACATTTTTTTGAGTTGCGGTTCTTGCTTGGTGGAGTGCTGTCAACGTTTCCTGCCGCTTATCGAAACACTCTTTATCAAACCAGGGTTGGGCTCTTCTTTCCTTTGTTGGGATGCTGAACTCTTGGAGGATTGATGTGTGTAGTTTAGCGGCTTTCCCGAGTTCGTTCTGCTTTGCTAGTTGTGATGCTGTTCTGATTTTGTTCTGCATTTCCTTTAGTTTTCTGGTGTCTATCTTTCTGGAGGCTCTGTGTACTTTTATATTCGAGATTTGTTGAGACTGTTGAATTCTGATTGTAGTTTCAATTGTATGTGTTTTCTTATAGGGGCCATTCCTGTTGCCCAAAGCTCATTTTGTTTAATTGCTTGGATTCCTTCTCCTTTGAGGAGTACAAGGTCTATAGCAGTGGTTCCGTTAGGAGCTATGTAAGTCTTTAGTTCTGGCTTGTTTATGAGGGTAAAGCCTTCTTTTGTTAACGTGTCCAGAACCACTTCGGACTTAGTGTTTTGTTTATCTATTCTACAGTTCAAATCTCCTGCAAGGATGATCCTCTCTTCTTTCGGTTGTTTGTGTGATGACCTCTGCTATCTTTTCTACTGAATCTTCTGCTGATGATTGTGGGTTGATGTACATGCCTATTATGGTCACATCTTCTGTTTTTACCAAGACTGTATTTTCGGTTTTTAAACTTTCTCTGATTTTTCCTAGTTTTGGCTTGAGGAAGATCGATACTCCGCCAGCTGGCCTTCCTGCTGTGGGTTGGGCGAAAGTGTGTATTCCGTAGTGTCCTTGAATGTTGTATTCTTCTGTTAAGAAGGTTTCTGTAAGGGTGATTGCATCGTATGCTGTTATTGATTCTACTGGTGTGAGTGACATTGCATTGCATAGGCCTTCGATGTACCACAGTAATATCTTTATGTGTCTAGATGAGTTCAACTCCTTCGTCTTGGTTGTTTTTTGGAAATCGAAATCGTCTGACTATCACTCCTTGTGGCCAGAAGTCTGACCGTTCTGTCTCCTCGATGTGGTTAAAAGGGAAGCCTACTTTGAAGGGCTTTCTTGCCTCCTAAATTATGCAATTCTTCACATATGATGTTTCCTTGGATACCATTTCTTTCCAGATATTTAGCCACCGTTTCTGGGGTCGTACTTTTCTTCAGTCTCCCAATGTATAGCCACGCCATCTTCTCGGCTGCTTGGAGGTCGTCACTATCATTTCTTGTGCCTATAATACTTCTTGCCTGGGTTTCTTGTCTGCGATTGGGTCCACGTTCTCTTGGGTGCTGTGTTTTCCATCCTGCTTCTTTCTCCTCCTTTTCTGTGTTTTCTCTCTCTTCCGCTGGTCGTTGGTGTTCTTCATAGTCCGTGTAGATGTGTTGATTTTCGTTGCTGGCGGGTTTTTTGTTGCTGTTTGTTATGCTATAATAAGAAGTGTAAAGGCCACAATCAATAATGATTCAGTTTCAAATGTTATATTGTCACTTTTACTCAGCTACTTTGAAAGTTTTTTTTATGAAACATCCGTCCCATTATCACTCAGTTACTCTAAGATTTTGATAGAATTCACGAAATTGGGGAGGAATGAACTTGCACATATGCAACAAGTCCACTTTCTTTGCTTTCTTTATTGCCATATCTCCATTGTACGGTTGAGGTATAACTGTTGGGAGTGGAATTAGCTTATTACTTCGTTTGCAGGTTGCTAAGATCTCATAGGTTTGCTATGGTTGAAGAATATTATGGCTTGCTCGAGCTCTGAGTCTATTTGGCTTCTCTTCTGAAAACTGGATCCAAAAGTATGAAGTAATCTTAAATTTAGGATCTCTTTTAAGTATGCCTTCTATGAGTTACAGATCATTAAAATCTTCTGTGTCCATATAATATGCGGAAAATCCAGGACCACTTCGACCCACTGTTTAGGGTGATAGACTGTGGATTTTTTCTTTCTTCTCTCTATTAATGCAAAATCCCTGTCTCAGGGAAGAAAACGGTGTCCACTAACCAAGAACTTCTGATCAATGGTTGTAAAATACTTATTCCTAATGAGGTAATGATAGAGAGCTAAGCATCGCCAGTTATTATTTTGACCGATGCAACGATCAGACCACACTATTTACCTCTTCTTCTCGCCTGGTTTCAGTGGCTGGAAATGCAGTTCGATGTACTTCAGAATGCACGAAGTAACTTCTGAAGAACCTTTTTTAGCCACTGACTCAATCCATACGAAGAAAAAGGCTGTATCTTCTCCCATGCTATGGATACCTTGATTGTAGGTAGCAAATTGTCTTTGGTAAAATACAGAAGAATGGTGAAGTGTAGGACAGAAGAGTACTTGCTGCATATCCGTACACAGTACCAAATATTCAGTGTTTTTCTTTGCAATTTCAACATCATCTTTAAGAGCTCTGTAGGCACCTTCTGCCTTCATATGATGAAGCGTACTCTGTGCAGTAATCTTCTTCTCTAGTTCTTCAGTGTCAGCTGCCATGAATTGGATATACATTTTATCACAATATGCGCAAGAGTCTGATCGTGGTTCACCAAATCTCAATTTGAATTCACTCCTGAATATATCTCTATATAAGAATGCTTCATGAACACATGACATTAGGATTAGTTTCCTTAAAAAGATCATACATTTTTTCCAAAGAAAGTTCAGAACTTATATAACGCTTCTGAGAGACAGATCTGGAATAGTGGCTCTCTTCAGCAGGCATAGACTGAATATGATTTCTTACGAGTTGTTTAACATCATACATAACTGCATGGAGACGATTGGAATGCTTCCCTCACATATCAGAAACATCCAAATTATTTTTAATTTTGAACTGAAGTGTTTGCACTCGACGAGAAGAAATGTTAAATACATCAAGTAGAGTCTTTTTACATACGTTATGAGTTTTGCCATTAGTGCAAAGCTTATATTTAAACGTTGCATGCCTTCTTGATATGTTTTCCTCAACTTCTCTGCATTTCACTTTCTCCAGAGTCATACATCGTACTAAAAATCTAGACTGTTCATTATATGTTAGTTTGTAGAAGTTCTGGAATACGGTAACTGTTTCTTCATATCAGGAAGAATCTCTCCACACTGATTATGGCAGTCATACAATGACAACCTAAAAAGTGTGATAATAATAATAATAGTAATAATAATAATAATAATAATAATAATAATAATAATAATAATAATAATGATGATTACCTGTGTTGTACAAAAATCAACATACAACTTACACTTCAAATAAGTGTGAAAGCAAAGTATTCTTGTGCAATTAATACTATTTTCTCCCTCTTAGTTTTCAATAAATTTTCATATCGGAAATAATGCGTATTCGACAAAACATGTTTTTAAAAATGGTTTCACACGACGTTTATGTTATGATGTTGACTAAATATTTAATGAAATATTACCAATGAATCGGACTACAGATCTGAAAACTAATAAAAAACAACTTATTATGGCTTCCTAGCATTCCTTAAGCTTTTATTCTTATTATCCTTCCATTCATGAATGTTTATTTTGCGCTTCCGGCCTTTATTTAATTGTTTTTCAGAACTAATACTCACACCCTGTTTCACTACTCCCGACATTTTAGAACAGATAGATCACTATTCGCCGGAATCCCAATATAGAAACAAAAAAAACTAACCTTTGAAAGATAAATTATGTCACTTTATGTCCACTAGGCGGTGACATTTCTTCGATAGATCACTATTCCACTGAAAACTCAACTTTCGATTTTTTGTTGGTTAGATCTCTTTTCGGGGTAACTATTCAGTGAATTTTTATGCTGTAATATGCAGACATACAGTACATACAGTTTGCTTTCCCCATATCGTGCCCATGCATGTAACATTTCAGTACCGTAACATAGTTGCAAAGACGAACTAACTCACAATCTTTTACACATCCAGGTTTACATATAAATATTTATTTATCACCAAATACACTTAATCTCTTTTTGTTTGCTCAGAGTCATTTACAAGGTAACATAGAAATAGGTATTCCTCGTTTTCTTTTGTAATTGTTACATTAATATCATTAAATTAAAAGGAAAGTAATAAAAGCAACCAGAGTTTATTTTATTTTTGTTGTGAAGCAATAGTTGCCTCCATTATCTAGACCAGAGATGCTCAACTTATCGATCATGTTTGTCAGATAGATCACAGTAGCTTCTGAAGTCAGTCTTCGTTTTGATGCAGATAAACAAAAAATACTCGGAAAATGTTCATTTCTACCCATAAATTAATCATATAAAATAACTATCTGGACAGAGCAATTCTGCAACACAATATAAGTTATGTCTTAATAAATTCATAAAGCGATTTTTGCACTATAAACATATGTCCAACACAACAATGAATATTACGTTTAAGTTTAGATGAACCAATTATTATCAGCAAGAACGTCTTATAGGAATATGTAATGTTACTGTATGCAGCAGTATTGCTACGAGGGGGGGGGGTGGCATTGGTGAGCTAGTGCCCACTCTTCTGTTTAACTGCCGTATTTTCTGACGTATAAAACGCACATTTTTCTTTGAAAATGGGTCTGAAAAACAAGGTGCGTCTTACACGTGGATACTGAGTTTGTGAATGGGTCAGAGTTTAGTGGGATGCTGAAAACTGAGATAGTGGTTAAATCATGTAATCAGTGTGGCATTAATAATGCACTGAATGGTACAGAGGCCAATTTGATATATGAGGACTCAGATTCTGATTTAGAAGATATTTCAAGTGATTTTTCATTTAGTTCTGGAGTTGAATTTCTGGATTTTGACGAAGAAGGTTAGTAGGTGTTCTTTCCCAGTTATATTAGGTTTGATGAAAGTAGACCTATATATTACTTTATATTTGAAATACTGTATAGTCTATGTCAAAAAATATCTACACAAAAGGAGGTGCCAGCAAATATGGTACACATTTTGTGTAATGAACGAAAATTGTGTTCAGTACATACATTGTTTCTTTAATATCCAAATTAATAAAGTCAATAGATCTACCTACATAAAGTCTATTTCTATTGAAAGAGTGCTTCTTCTTGTATTAATGCGGTTATGTCTACGAGTATCTTACCTGTACATTAAATTGGTTTTCAACAAGTTACAATAGTAGGCTACCAGTAGTTCGGTTTTCAACTTGCTAACAGTCGTCCTTCAATAAAATTGAGTTATAGGTATATTACCATATAAAAATGGTCTCATGCTTGAGAAGGTTGAGCATCTCTGATCTAGAACATGCTAGTGTGATCCTCGTTGGTGAGCTGAACTATAGGTACGAGCTATTGTAATAGAAATAATGCTAACAGTCATCATTCTAAGTACCGGTAACTGTTGAATTTGATTCTTCACATTAGCTGCTGTGCTTAAAGCTCTTTTTTTAACCCCCAAAAAAACTCTACAGAGTAGTGCTTTTAAACGTGTATGAACTATTTTTTCCAACGTAAAACCATTGTGAATATGAAGTGAGCTATATGATGAGAAATGAATTATATTTGAATACAAAATTTGCTGCTCCAAATAACTTCGTCATTCATTTTTCAATTTTGTCAACTAAACATAATATGCAACAGTAATGTAGTGTGGAATATATTTAAATTATCTTACCTGCAGTATAACATGCACCAGTGAGGCAGGGTCACCTCCCCCTAAAGGAGAGTAGCGCAAACCACACAACAGAAGACGCATTACGAAAGGCAGGAGAAAACATAGCCTGCGTTCCCATGGTGACCAAGCAGTGAGAGCCTGCAACAGACGAAGATAGTGCAGATATAAGAGAAAAGTTGTTTAAAATTAAGGAGAATAGCATTTTTGTAATTTCAAAGGAGGGAAGCTTATTATTCAAACAATTATCTTGGCTCTTTCTTTTGCTAAAGTGTGATGAAATTGTCTTTGGTTTCAGACATTCAGACTTTGCCCTCTATTGTAAAGTGAACTGATCCTGTTTCTCCTTTCAGTTAATGAATAAAATAATTTTGGTCTTCTTTAAGTAATTAATTACATGGTAGTGTCTATTCAAAGACAATTATTCATCCCATTGCCTTCGTGTAACATTAAGAAGAGTGCTCATTCTCCTTAGAGTAAAAGAATGTAGTGCAGTAGTTAATGACAGAAGTTTCTTCCTGTTTTCATAAAACAATAAATAATAACCAAAATTTAAATAATTTCATATTTCTTTCATATTTACAATGGAGGTCAATTTTTTGTATGTTTATGAAAAAAAAAATATATTGATACCTAAATAAATTTAATGCATTCTAACCACAACAGATTTTGTTGGTCATGTCTAATTCATTTCATATTTCACAGCCCTTTTCCTACCTTCATTTCCTGGCATATCACTTTCTGAAAATCCTGATGATGTTGGCTCAAGATCTTTATTCCAAAAAAATAAATAAATAATTGTAATAGGGATGGTTACATTTCAAACATTGATATAAATAGTAATATAACGGAGAGAATTTGTAAATAATTCACGTGGAGGTGTAAGTAATTATCGGTGGAAGTCTTGAAATTGTAAATAATAATACTACTACAGAGGGGAAGTGAAGAGAAATCTGTATTTTCCCGCAATTTTTTTGCTTGCTTGTGGCGCTCCTCTGGTAGGTACGAGAAGCTTCTTGACAGATTACACTTAATCCGGCTTATGAACCCCTCTCATATATATATATATATATATATATATATATATATATATATATATATATATATATATATATATACAGGGTGTTTCAAAAATACGGGGCATAATTTCAGGTATGTATTTCCCACATGTAGACAATCAAAATAGTTCATTACAACATGTGTCCGGAAATGCTTCATTTCCGAGTTATGGCCTTCACAACATTGAAATATTATATTCTAAGCCCTCTTGCTACACACCCGAAGTGGTTCAAATTTCTATTGTTGCAGCAAAGTTTAGATTTCATTTCGACCTCTACATTACAACGGAAACATAATACGGTGAACTTAAAAAAAATAACTCTCTTGGGAAAGTACAGAGTGTCCACCATGAACCTGACACATTTGAAATTGCTGTATAATTCATACTGCTTAGGGTAAAAAGAAAAGAATGCATGCAATATCAAGAGTAACTAACCAAGTTTTATTAAAAAAATCAGTACACCTCAACATGAGATCCTCTCGTTGCACGAATAACATCTAGCCTGAATTCAGTTTTCTGCCAGGTCTTCTGAAGCATCTCGGGCGTAACGGAATTGACGGCATCTCTTATGCGGCCACGTAGCTGTTGAAGATCACGAATTTTGTGGCCTGTATACACTTTGTTCTTGACATATCCCCACAAGAAAAAGTCTAGAGGGGTAATATCCGGTGATCGAGGTGGCCATCTTGTCGGTCCATCGACCGGGAAATTGTGTGTCGAGAAATTCTCGAACGATCAGGCTCCAATGTGGTGGGGCGCCGTCCTGTTGAAAGATGACGTTCGGCTGCAAATGCATTAACTGAGGCACAACAAATTGATCCAACATGTCGAGGTAGGTATTGCGCGTAACTGTTTGTTCTGCAAAGAAAAAGGGGCCGATGATCAAATTGTGCATCAATCCGCACCACATTTAATTTCGGGCTGTCACGAATGTGTTCCACAATGCAGCGTGGGTTTTCTGATCCCCCAAATACGCGCATTATGTGCGTTGACTTTGCCCAATAAATGAAAAGTGGCCTCATCAGAAAAAGCAATGCGAGTTAAAAATGTTGGGTCTTCATCAATGTGCTGTAACATGTCGATAGCAAATGCCTGCCTCTTATTACCGTCATCTGGTTTCAGTTCATGAACCAACTGCAATTTGTATGCATGAAATTCAAGAGAGCGATGCAATATCTTATGTACCGTGGACTTCGGCATCTGCAGTTCTCGTGCCGCTTGTCGAACTGACTTGCGTGGACTTCGTTCATACGCCTGTCTCACTGCTGCTACACGCTCCTCTGATACGCGCACATTACCGCCACCATGCAATTTCACCACACTTCCCGTTGGCAAAAAGTGCTGTTTCCATGTCTTAATGGTGTTCCGTGATGGTGGGTCCTTCTGGAACACGCGCCGAAAGTTGCGTTGCACTTGAATCAGCGAATTTGTTTCAACATACCACCAGATCGCTTGTGCTCGCTCTTGCGCTGTCGCCATTTTGACTTAAGCTACCGCAGTGCCACTTACAACCTCTCGCGTGGGTTTTTAAAAATAGCCAACGAAATTTCCACAGTTTCTCTACATATTGCAATGCATGTTACCAACTTATTTCCATTCATTGATTTTTAGCAGCCAAATGAAATGTGTCAGGTTCATGGTGGACACCCTGTATAACTGAATAAACAATCAAGGGAATCTCAATCCCAAGGGAAAAAATGGTACTCCCTGCATCAAAATCCACAGTTAATTCCCGATTTACCACGAAAATCGTCTGTAGCTGCATTTAGATTGGCAACGGGCCATGATTGTTTGGCCAAACACCTGCATAGAATTGGAATATATCAGTCCCCTAACTGCCCATTGTGCAACTCAAACCAAGAAATGGATTCGGAACACCTCAAAATCTGTGCTTCAGTGGCTGGTCATGATAATATCTTTGAAAAATATTGGAGTGCAAGAGGTCAAATGACTTTATTGTCAAACGCCTGGCATTAGAAAATAACAACAACAACAACAACTGAATAAACAAGACTGGAACTTTACCGTAACAAGGACGAACCATACTTGTCGGTCAGATGTTAACTGTGATACTATTTGCAACATAATATTTTATGTAAATATGGTTCATTAGAATTTATAATGAGTGACAATGTGAGGTAATTTTACATTCATTATTAGGTAATGGAATATTTATAAACTTTGTAATTCAGGAAAATATACATTTATTGGCATTGTATAACGTGTTTTGAACATTTCAAATTTAATTTAACAATTTGTGATAATTATTTCAGTTTTATAATTATAGGTTATAACATTTTCTCATTGTTGATTGAAATTGCATGTGGAGCGGGAGAAACAGACATATGAGTTCCAAGAAAGCCGATCGAATGAGAAGAGAGAAATAAATGAATCATCGTTACTTTGGAAGCTAGACTCTGGTGTCAATTATTATTATGCTCCATTAGGAATTAAAATAAATAAGAATGCGGAAATAGAAGAAGAAATAACATGTAAATAAAATTAAACATCGGGAATCTGAATGAAAAATTAAATTTTAAATAGTACCGTAGACGCACGGTCTTTTCAGGTGCGAGGCCCTTTCAGCCACGAGGTCCTAGGCAGCAGCCTTTTCGCCTTTATGTAGCGCCGCCTTTGACTACGTATATAATTTTTTGGTAGGTTATTTTACGACGCTTTATCAACATCTTAGGTTATTTAGCATCTGAATGAGATGAAGATGATAATGCCGGTGAAATGAGTCCGGAGTCCAGCATCGAAAGTTACCCAGCATTTACTCATATTGGCTTGAGGGAAAACCCCGGAAAAAACCTCAACCAGATGACTTGCCCCGACCGGGAATCGAACCCGGGCCACCTGGTTTCGCGGACAGACGTGCTAGCCGTTACAGGTCTACGTATATTAGGAAGAAGTAGTAACTACAGGTTTTGGTACACAAAGACTTCGATGCTATAGTACCACATTCCTCCTCTGGGGTTGATGTTTAGAGCCTTACATTGTACTGCCCTATCTAAAGGTTGAAAACAGTCTTCGAAAAATAACCAAAAAATCAGGGCTGGGCAGTATTTGAAATACATTTGTATTTTGTAATTTGTAAGGATTTTCGAAAGTATTTTATATTTTGTATTTCAAATACTCAAAATACTTTTTTCTTCTTTTTGTTCTTCAAGTTTTGGAGTTGGATTTGAAGAATGAACTTTTGTCTTATTTGCCTACCCATTTCAGATGTGCTAGCCATACACTTAGTTTTCTTGCCACAACTGATTTCCTTAATGCCATGAAAAAATCTCCAGCAGCATCAAGGATCCATCACCCAACACTTGCTACATGTTCAGCATTATGGAATGCGTCTAGGAGACTCAAATACTCAGAAATTATATCAGATGTCTTGAAATATTCATTAACATTTCCTTGCCCAACTCGACTGAATTCTCTTTATGACTCAATCTCTCAAATATTGCAATTCAAACATGATATAAACAGTATATGAGAAAAACTGGGATTGCCAACCTTCAAAGATGTTGAGTTTCAGTACCTTGAAGAATATTGTGCAGTTCTGAAACCCATCGCCGTAGCCCTTGATTTAATGCAAAATGAGAAGACGTGCTATTACGGCCAACTTTTGTCCACATTAATTTCCCTTAAAACAGATTACATATTGTTACCTAGTAATCTACGCCATCTATTCCAAGTAACTCAATCCTAATAAGTTCACTTTCATCAAGATTTAAAGTGATGTTTGATCTGATCCCAGAAGCAAATTGAGCTATTTTGGCAGCTTGCTCCACCCATCATTGAAGATGAGATGGCTACCTGACACTGCCTCACCAAATGATAAGAAGAGGACACAGAATATGTGTGTGAAATCAGCTGAGCATTGTCTGCTACATATTTGGTCAGTTCAGACGATGAAGACGAAAACAATTTTTATGTTTTCAACTCAAGTAAAACAGACTTTGAAAAGCAAAAAGAAAAGAACTTGTCTGCTGTGGAGTATGAGCTCATACAATTCTTCAATGGCAAAGGGACAACCCTGTGCACTCTAGAGAATTACCCAACAGTGAAACAAGCTTTTATAAATATAATACAAGTTTGTGTTCCTCTGCGCCTGTAGAAAGATTGTTCTGTTTTGCAGGATTTATTCATTCACAAGCAAGGGGATCCTTATCTGATGAACTTTTTGAGCAACTGGTTGTTTTGAAAGGGAGTAGTAATTATTCATATGTAGCATAATATCATTGCTGACTGGGAAAAGGAAGAATCTTCAGTTACAGTGTTTATATAAAACTTCGAGGTAAAAATAATGTTAATATAATATTTTAGATTTTCAGTAATATTCTTATTTCTTTAGGCCTATATATTGTATTGAGTATTTGAAATACAAATGTATTTTGAGTATTTGAAATACAAATGTATTTTGGTTAATTTTTTAAAGTATTTTGTATTTGTATTTCATATACAATTATTTGAAGTATTTTGTATTTGTATTTGAAATACTTGGATGTCAGTATTTTGCCCAGCCCTGAGTATAACATTCAAGTGTGCAGTTCACTTGGTGAAATGCGTAAATTAAATGTAGCCAGTAACCTACAGCCTATT
This sequence comes from Periplaneta americana, assembly GCF_040183065.1. Lineage (NCBI taxonomy): Eukaryota > Metazoa > Arthropoda > Insecta > Blattodea > Blattidae > Periplaneta > Periplaneta americana. The sequence continues at coordinate 124,968,230 of NC_091129.1, forward strand.
TCAGTCATTGAAGTAATAATTATTAATTACATAGGAGACATTTAACATTCACATTTTCATAGCTAGATCTATACAGAATAGTAGAGACGTTATTTGGCCTCTCACATGTCCCAATTATGTACTGATGTGAATGATAGGATAATGGCATGCCGTTATATTATAGCAACAGAACTTATAGAAAGATTTGACCAGGATTTACTGTTACCTTGTAGAGCCCCCACATGGAGAGCAGACAGTAGGAGGAGAGGATGAGCCATCGGCATGCCCAGGGCAGGCAGAACACAGAGGCGTACACCATGGGCAGCGCGCCTGCACACAACAGAACAAGCAACACACACGGTAAGCAAGCAGCTTTCCACATAGAACATCCATTAGCTTGCCCACCTGCCCTTCTTAGAAATTGTATTCCTCAGTGGCTCACAGGAATAGGTATAAGGATATGCGTACTCTCCCATAAATGTACGTGTTTAATATTGTTTTATGGTTTCCAAATGATGGACTCAGTTTGAAGACTGATTTACTGTATATGTATTGTACGAGCATTCATCCATTCATCGTATTTTTTTCACAATTTTTCTACAGTGAAATTTCGACACTCTTAGTTCTGTAACTGAGATGACATGAAATGTTAGTAATAGATTAATAGTGCGAATTATTACAAAGTGATACGAAGTTTTTTTTTAAGATAATGTGTCCCAGAACATCATTGTATGACAATTTAACCAGTAACTTTGATTTAAATGATAAAGAAATATATAAACTAAATGTTGGTTGGTTTGCTATGTACTGTATTTAGTGGTAAAGCCATTAGCAATAAACTAAATGTAACCATGACTGAATATACAGGGCAATCGTAGGATTCAGGGCTGTCAGAACTTGGCTCCTTATGTGAGTTCAGGCACAATGTCGTAGTGAAATAGACGTCGAGAGGCACAGAGTCACTCCAGTCACTTTGGTTTAGAATCTATTAATGAGTTAACATGTTATCTCTTGCGGTGCATGAAGGGGCCTGCGGAGATAGTTTTTGGGACTGGCTAGTTTTTAATAGAAAAGCCACATACAGGGTCATCAGAAGTCCTGAGTCATACTGTTTCTTTTATTTGTGTAACCAGTAGACTTTTCTTAAATATAGAAAAATGTTCTGTTGCTTAAGTAATTGAATACTTCTGAAAATTTTTAATGTGTTGCGTAGTTCCGTTGTGGGAATGCAGTTATAATAATCTATTAAATGGGATTACTAACTTAGAAAAGGAATTTTGCATGAATATTCGTTTTAGAAATTTAGTTAACACTTTCATGTTTTTATGGCATACAGTGACGTGATATCCACTTTATTCATTTCTAATTAAAATTTTTAATTACAGTGGGCAATACATTCAAAATGATGTCATGTTATTGATTGTTTAACTCTTAGTTCATTTAGTTTGTAAAAGTATAAGAGTACTGATATCTACTATTATTTAAAACTTTTCTTGTAAAGAGTTTTAATATTATTTACTAAGTAGATCGGAGTTAAGGCTGGTTCACAATAAACCGGAAACGAGAATCGGAACGAAAACGAAAACGGTAAATTTGTTAAAATGTGTACATTTAAATGTGAGCATTCACAATTAACGAAAAGCTTGCTGGAGCCCGAGATCGGGAACAGAGAGTTGGCCAAGTTTCAACTTTGGCGTTCACGTTTCCGATCACAGCCCACTAGATTCATTCTATTGCCATCTAAAAGCTATTTTGTCGTCGTATATTTTGTAGCAAGAAGACCGTGACATAACCTATGCATTATTTTGTTCTGTGCTGTGCATCATGGAGCAACTTTTATTTGATGAGATTCTAATTTTAAGTGTTGAGGAAAATCCTCACGTTTACGATAAGCGGCACGCCTTGTATAAAGATGAGAAAATGAAGGAAAATACGTGGCTTTCAATAGCTGCATCTTTGAACACCGATCGTAAGTGAATCGTATTTTATTACTGTATTGGTTGTATTACACACTACATATTCATGCTTCAATTCAATAACTACTGTTGTGTTCATTTTTATTCTATTACAAATGTTTATTCTCTAATTATTTTACGTTATGGTAGACTTAAAATAGGTAGTGATAATAAAGATACATGGGCATATTTATAGTACCGTACCTAATGAAATGTTTCAGTTGAAATTTCGAAGTTGGTTAACCTGTGTTTATGTTGGGTGCCTTGTACTCATGAGAGAACGGCATTGGTCAATTCAACGAGTTAGAAAGATTTCTAACTCGTTGGATCAATTATACACAAATAACATCAGAATGCGTAATATCGACTTTATATATCGTTATTGACATGTATATCGATATCCGTAGTCGTCTACAGTACGTTCTCGGTTTATTGTGAATAAAAAATTTTCATATTCACGTCCTCTGCTTCTCGTTGTCATTCTGGTTCTCGTTCCCGGTTTATTGTGAACCAGCCTTTAATGAAGAAAATTAACTCTCCAGAGAAGTAATAGAGGCAAATTCAAACCAACCTAGTAAATACACGAAGTTTTATAATAATTTTATCTGTACTCTCCAATTGCTTTATTTGCCAATATTTTATTGGCAAGGATCTTCCTTTTCTTCTTCCAATGTTCTACTTGTGTGTGTGTGCGCGCGCGCGCACGCGTGAGTGTGTGTTGTTTTAGGGTAAGATTGTAGGTACTTAAAGATGTAATTAGGAAATTCTATATAGCTCACATCTTTAGGTACCTTTCTACAAGGTTAGTAGTGTACTATACCAGAAGGATTAATCGGGAATTGATTATCGGTATACACTCTGATATTTATGATGTATTGGTAGTGTGTATTACATTTTAGTACACTTCGTATATTTTGGCCACCAGTAGGTCTACGCACTCTGAGTACTGTACTTCATGATTTTAACGCCATGATTACTTACTAATTCTATTTCCTATAGAAAACAGTTCTTTATATTAGCAGATTTTTATAGAAAGAGAATTTAAAAAAAATATTTCTATAAAATCAACATCATTATAATAATCCCAGTAAATTATGCTCTATGACCTGACATCTCCTTATTTGAGTGATCTGGGATATTATTTGATATAACTTCCATTGTAGGTTTTCGCAATATGAGTGTATAGTGTATTATTAAGGTTTTTTTTTATAGTTCTGTAGAATTGTTGCCTTTTTTTATAATATAAAATCAATAATATAAATTATTAAAATTAATTTTATAATAAAGATGCAGTTTACAGATCATGCACACTCATAATGAGAAGCTGAACATAATTTAACAAGCACCATCACATTATTAAAGCTGTAAACAGAACACACATTCATTGCTGCTGTCTTATCATGTATTACACATAATCAAGCTTTCTAAAGAAAAGTTTTACCCACATTGTATTTCAAATAAAAGTTTTGGTTATGAAAACAGGTAGCAGAAGAAATATATTCTAGCTGTGTAACACATGTTACAAGAAGAAGGTACACAGAACATCTCAGACAATTGCACATTTAACGAATTTTACAATACTTCTGACATTTAAAGAGAGAATAAAATGAAATATCAGTATCACTTAGGGAAACTATATAAAGAAATACCAAAACAGTTGTTACGAGATACTTCCATTTATTTACATTATTACTATGAAATGCTTTTTTTTATCGAAAAGAGCACTTTTATTTTATTTGCTTCTATAATAATAATAATAATAATAATAATAATAATAATAATAATAATAATAATAATAATAATAAAAATAATAATAATAATCCATGGCACTACAGCCCGTGAAGGGTCCAGACTGACCAACAGTCTGCTGGCCTCAAGCCCACATGCCAAAGCAAAGGTAGACGATCATCCAACCAGAATGGAGGTATCGTGTGGTTAGCACGATGATTCCCAAGCCATTATAGGTGGCTTTTGCAACTGGATTTCACTACTTATCGTAGCTCCCCAAGTGCATAACGATGCTGAGTGTACACCGGTCCCATTCACTGGCTGAAATTTTGTGAGAAAATTTCTTCCCCCATGAGAATTCGAACCAGCGTGCATTCCGTAACACGAGTTCTGGGCAGGATGCCTTAGCCTACGATGGCACAGTGCAGGACCATTGCTTTTGTTATAAGTATCATTAAAATATATATTTTAGTTAAATAAAAAATTATCAGTTTTCATTAGGAAATGGTATCAGTATTCAGATTATAGTAATGTATTTTACTTCCATCACTATCGATACTGCATTATATTTCCAAGAACTGGATACCAACGGAAAATGTAATGTGATAGGTAACCATGAGATATAAATATAGTTTATTTATAATTTATTTAAAAAGTTGCATTCATTTTTATGTCATTTATATCTTGTTTAGTCGACTGTCCGAAGACAGGTATGACCTTCACAAGTGATACCAATAAGACATCACCTATGAGGCAATTAAGTCAGGAGATAATGTATTAGGGCAGAGCCTTCTTCAGTTACAAGCCGGAGCCATACGTCGGCAACACTGTAATTAACTGTCACGCAGAGGCCTACAATCCAGAACACGTGTTTGTGCTAGTGTCGATTTTCAGTGTAAATTAATGTTACAATATAAGTGTGTGTCGATGGAATTACGTTCGCGGTCGTACCAAACGTGAATTGTTGATGTATTACAAACTAAGTGCGTGTTGGCGATAAAAACAAGATAATAAATGTAAATATGACTGCAGTCTTTGGCAATTTTTATGGTTATTATTATTGACAAAATGATTGACAATTCTTCTAAATATTAAATATTGTATAAACTACATTTTTATAGTCTTACTTGTGGTTTGTGGTGTATCAGAATTCTAGCCAAATTGTTGGGTCTCGCCTGCTATATCAATAAAGTTACGCCGTTGATTTTCAAGTTCATTGTAAATAGCTGTTTTGTGATCCCATAAATGTTGCAGTTTTGTTGAAGATTCGGAATGCCTGCTATACGTCAGAACTGTCTATATTTGTAGATGCATAGGCTACACTCACTTTGTTGGTTTTCAAGGTTTGTTTATTAATATTATTTCTTTTGTAATAAATTAGTTATAAACATGTTTCTTTTCACTTAGTATTTACAGGACTTAAAGTTCACTGAGTTTACGCTAATTGGCACATACTTAATAGATAATAATGTGTTTTGTTACGTATTATGTTGAAGGTATGGTTCTTAATTTTTTCATAGATCTTTATACTTGGCCTTGGCCTATTTAAAATTATATTTTAGAAAATTTGTAACAAATAATTTAGGATAACAGTATTGTTATGGTGACTGGCGAGGTCCAAACTAAAAGTGGCTTCCTGGGCATCTGAAATACTTATAGAAAAGAACGACAGATAATGACATGAAATTAAAATGTATATGATATCCTATACCTTTCACGTCAGAGGTGAAACAACATAAAGCGGTAAAACAGTGTCAATTTACTACCCACATAATGGTTAATTGATTGGAATAGGGTATTGCGAAAGTACGTTGTTATTTGATTTATTTTTGGTACAAGTAACATTTCTTTAAGTATTTATTTATTTTCCCTTGTACCATCAATAAAAAACACGTATGCTTTTATTTTTTTTTTAAGTTATAAGTGGCTGTATGCAAGTACTTACGCGGTATTCTGAAACTCAAATAAAATACAATTTCGGTTTCCGGAATAAATTACGTACATGAATACGCTGAATCTTGATCATATGCACTTAGTTTTGTATCAATTAATGTCGAAAATGTACATGTCACAACGAAATCAAAGCACTAAAACGTCAAACGTCATGCCTTTATTTCGCCTCCTCCCGCCTCCACTCAGCGTTGCCAAACCTACCCATGCTCCGGCTTGTAACTGAAGATGGCTCTGGTTAGGGTGATCAGTTTCTTTCTTCCTCCATTGCATACATCGCTGACTATATCTTCAATATCCAATATACATCACTCAAGAATCAAGGAAATTCATATTTTTCTCATTGTTTTCAATACATCAACATTATTAATAATTTAAATTGCGTTCTTTGACTATTGTATTAGATCTACTTAGTTGGTCATTGAATATTATTTAGTGTCATTGTAATTGAACAAGGTACCGGTATTATGAAAAGTTCTGATTAAATGACAGATGAAAAGGGGAAGAAGAGAAGTTTTGTAAGCTTCATTGTAAATAATGGTTGATATCTTTCATTTGAAATTGCGTTTGAAACGCGAGCACTGTCTACATATACGTCAGTGGAAGCTGTAGTCACTAGTATGGAATGACGCGAGGTTCGTAAATTGAACAGTGAACGGAGACTTTCATCATTCCCTACAATTGGCTACCACTTTCAAATGCAGCAGCATTATTTATACAAGAGTGTGGGCATTGCTTGCTCGTTTATAACTATAACTAGTTGAAACATTAGCTTTTAGTACAGTATCTAGAAATCCGTTCCCTGGATTGCTTATTGACTCCTTGGGAGGGCGAGATGAATTTAATGAATTTATATGGCTGAATTTACAGCCTCAGAATTATCATAGAGATCTTTTTTATGATATGAATTTATAAGTGAAGTGAGGAGAAAGATAAGATGCAGTGGAGAATAAACTGGTGGAATAATATTTATAAAATTGAGGGAAATTGCAGAATCTGGGAAAAACTCTCTCCATCCTCTGATCTTGTCTGCCACAAGTATCACGGGATGTAACAATGAACTACTAGAAAAACTTGATTAAAGAGATGACAATGACAGAACATTTACCAATCATCTTTTATAGGACTGCCTCATTCCGCAGGAAAAAGAATCTGAGGCGTGTTTTGTGATGTATATATTGTGACAGAGACTCGATCACGCGTCCCGCAGAGGGCGGAGCGCACGAGAAGTCGGACGTAAGGGGAACGTCTGCATGCCGAGAGGACAAGGGGAGGTGCACTGTGGCGCGACGCAAGGGGAACGACGGCACGCTGGGCCGCGGCAGAGAGGGGGGGGAAGTAAAGCAGTTGCAACTGAGGGGAGAAATCCAGAGAAGTCGAGAGGCGCCATCTTCTCGGCATCTGTAGAAATTTCGAGCATCGTACTTTCTGGAAACTATGATTTAGTTATAAATAGGAGACGCAAGTGAGCTGAGCAGTTGTTGTAGTTGTTAGTATTGGACAGTGAGTTCAGCTTGTGAACCAGCAGTCTAGGGTTCGACACACGAGTGAACTTGAGCAGTGTCCAGGCGTAAGCAACGCAGTTGGAAGACTTGAGTTCGAGTGCAGTGGACTGTCCCCGGAAGTCCTGAGTTCGAGTGCAGTGGACTGTCTCTAGAAGCCTTGGGTTCGATATACTGTGAACTTGAGTGAATGAGCTAGAAGAACTAGCCAAGGCAACGAACTATGAACTGAGAACTGACAGTTCTGTTTTGTAAATAGTGCTTTGTGAACATAGTTAAGATTAGCAGTACATTGTTGTTCTCAATAATCCAAGTGAATTGTCATTGTCGTCTGTGGAGTGCAATAACGAATACTGTGTTGCTGTGTGGAGTGGAAATCCCATTGTTGACGGGAGTGTTTAAATAGAGTATAGAAAGTGATTATTATTGTTGACAATAAAAGTTACATTGTTGTGTTGAAATAAAAGTTACAATATGATGGAATATTGCCTAACTAATCAGCATAGATTTTTTCTTATTCTTAAAACCTTAGGATTAAGAGAGCAGAAGTAACTTTCCCAAACATATCCATTTTTTTTTTCAGGAAATTGATTATAAAGTGCCTAAAATAGTATAAATTTATGCGTACCCAGTGCTCATAGAATTATTGAATGTATTTTTTTATTGATAAATAAAATTGGAAAATGTAAACAGCAGTAAGAAGAAACAAACAACAATACGGTACATAAAATAATACGTGCAATCTTAGAATCTTACCAAAACTCTGACTAATCCATATTCCGAGCATGTCCAGTTGTAATAATTTATAATAAACTACTTCTCCACGCTCGAGGTTCATAAATAAGTGATAAACAAAACTGCCAATCCATGGACTGACAGCACCAACAATGTGGCACCATGGGAGGAACCGTGATTCAATCTGGTCCCATGGCATTAGTCCCGGTACAGTGACCAGGATATATACAATTGGAATACCTGTAAGCACAACAGAAATATGTTAGTTTTCCATACATCAACCAGTATTATTAATGTTTCATATAGTTTCTACAAAATACATATAAATAACAAATTATAAATCGTAATAAATCTTGTAAGCTTAAAAACACATAGAAACAAGCAATTCTCGAAACTCTGAAGAACTTCTACTTTTGTAGGTATAGTGTAATTACATCATACCGTTAAAATGTAGAAATCTTGTAAAGTGACCTCTACTAACGGAGTTAATCAGTTGTTAAAATTATTAATGGAAAACTGTTGTAAACAAGCTAAATAGTGCTAGTATAATCAGGGACGTCGCTAGGGGGGTGCGAAAGGGTGCGCAAGCACCCCATAAAAATCGGAGCACCCCTTTCCGCACCCCAAAGGGCAATTTATTAACAAAATACTAGGCATAAATTATTTTGAAGAACTAAAACAAACAAACAAACAATTTCTTGGATGTGAAAAAACTACGTCCCATAGTGTATCGTAATGGATGTGATGAGCAATAATAATAATAATAATAATAATAATAATAATAATAATAACAATAATAATAAACAGATGTATAGTATGCGCGCAAGTGCATGAAAGAGCATTTTGGATTTTTTATGTACCACATTTTTACAGCTCACACCCCATTTTTAAATCTCGCACCCCATCCGCACCCCCCTTGCTCTGATCCTGGTGACGTCACTGAGTATAATTATAGTACATAGCTCTATATAGTATTTCGATGCTGTGCCTTCAAAATGTGCTATGTGTTTTTAAGAAAGAAAAAAGCACTTTTAAGTCCCTTGATTTTCAAAGTTACTTTCGATATAATTTCAATTGTTACATGATAAATGATTAAATTATACGGAAAGTAGCTTTGCATATCAAGGGAATTAAAGGTGACATTGTTTTTTCCTATTTCACGTAAAATCTTTTTAAAAACACATAGTGGATTTTGGAGGTGCAGCGACACTTTCTGACTCTGTGTTTATGTTGAAATTACAATCGGAAGTAATCTAATCATGATACAAAATGTCGGAAACAAAATTAATACCGGTATTGATCTTAACCATGTAAAGTATTTTCTCAATATTGGTGAAAGAAGACTGAAAAACATGGTTAGGGCGTGTCCTCAGGAACATTAATATGCCATATCCTGTGAAGATTGATCGCTCAGTTCATTTACTATATATTACACGTATCGTCCTCGATAGTCGAATGAGTAAGCCTATTATGCTTATTATTAAATCGAGAATAGCGTGTTCATACATGGCGGAAGTCAAGTAGCAAAATTTCGATACGGTATACTGGGGCTAATAAATTTGGGAATCAATGTCAAAGCATGATGTTCTAAAAGAACCCTGTTCCTTAATAAGAGGCAAAATTATAGTCCATTTCTCTCACGTGTATAATGTAATGAACTTCGTATAATGGGTGCACCAACTCATAAAATGTTATTTCCAAATTACAGGTACTAATGAAAGATTACATAAACCAGACGTTAGTAATTATCTAATTAGCTAATCAACCCTATCACAGTGGACAACACAGGTTCAGTGGTCACATGAAGTGAGCCCGGAAATTACAGTGTTTTAGGTACGGTATACTATTTCTCATCATTTTGGCTGTAAAAATGTAAAATATCATGTGTAATTACCAAAGTACAATAGTTGCTAACTGGAAATGTAAGTCATGACTGTATCTTAAAACATGGAAATAATAATTCTTTACCGAATAATATGGCAGTTACTGTGTTTTATATAAGAAAATCTAGTGTTTTCTTTCACTCCAAAATAATGTGACGCCATTTGCAATCCTTATGTGAGATGCTTTTAGGGTGCTGTGTATTGCTGTTTAATTTAGAACAATAATTGGTGGGTGGGGTACAGAACAAATACCGGTAGTCTTTATTTCAGAAAGCATACCATACTGTTATTCTAATTACAAGATCACTCTATTTTTACTAATTTACACATTAACTGCGTTTCATTGCTTAATAATTGAAAAGTGGCTCTAATTATTGTACAACTATTTTAAGGCTATTCTAGCGAATGACTTAATATTTGTTTTTCTCATTACGCAGAATATAAAGAAAATTATAAAATTGGAGGGGGGGGGGAGTATGGAGTTCGATATTTTGACGAAAATGTAGTAACACATGCATTATTTTGGATTTGAATAATTAAAAGAAATATCCGTCATTTAATGACGTCATCAATTACAAGTTGATCTAGTGACGGTGGGATTGCTGATAGTAAAATAGTATTTGTCGAGATGAGAACGAGGAATTACCTTGAGATTACCTGACACTCCCTTATATCCATCTTGAATCTTAACACTTAAATACAAATGATTGATAAAATGGCAAACTTACTAGTGTTAATTATATAAGCACGTGTGGCTTACGGCTGTTTCGGTATATACTGTACACCATAATCAAATTCTCAACACATAGATCAATTTCAGAACACACTCACTATTTGACTCCGCATTTCAACACGCGAACACACCCCTACAATAGGCAGCGATATCAAGATGACGCCATGATCTAGTAGGCTCTGATGATAGTATACAGTATACACCGAAACAGCTGTAAGCCACACGTGCTTATATAGTTAACACTAGTAAGTTTGCCATTTTATCAATCACTCTCTTATAATTAGAGAAAACCTCAGAGAAAAAATCGATTGGTGGAATTTGAATCCATGCCTGAGGCAACCTCAAGTCTCACTCATTAGGCTTATCCAGAGATTACACTGGTAGTCGATTTGGTGAGTATTTACAACTCACGTATATTTTTATTCTCAGATTGTATTAAGTTATGTATTGAGTTTTCCTTTGGATGGCAACGAAGGTTGTGTAATCGAAAAAGTTTGAAAGCACAAAGATATTTGCATAGAAATTGTGCACAGAACGCACAACATATTGTATAGTTTGAAATACCGTACTTTGAATTATTGTCCGTATTTCTGGTCAGTTGTATGGTAACCCATTTTTTGAATTGATGGCGTTAATATGTTCACTTATCCTAATATTGGCTCTAGTATTTGTAACAAATTAATAAAGAAATACCCACATCTATTTATCTCCAACAGTTTGAAATTTAAAAATACGAGTATATGTAAGCAATTTGTTATGAGTAATTATTAATTTTTAGATGTTATTGTATTGTAATTTATGCATGTAAATTTATTATGTATCGAATTCTTCCCTAAGCACGAGAACATTCTCTTTCAGGAAAGTACTAGAATTTTGTAAATTTACAATTTCTTTATATTGTATTTTTCTGGTAATAAAGAATATTATTATTATTAACGAGAAATTATGTAATAATTTTATATTTAACAAAACTTATTTAATAGACCATAAACTTAATGAATCGTAGTTTTAAGCCTAAATAAACAACAAAAAAATTCTCTACTTACTTACTTACTGGTTTTTAAGGAACCCGGAGGTTCATTGCCGCCCTCACATAAACCCACCATCGGTCCCTATCCTAAGCAAGATTAATCCAGTCTCTATCATCATATCCCACCTCCCTCAAATCCATTTTTAATATTATCCTCCCATCTACGTCTCGGCCTCCCCAAAGGCCTTTTTCCCTCTGGCCTCCCAACTAACACTCTATATGCATTTCTGGATTCGCCCATACGTGCTACATGTCCTGCCCATCTCAAATCCCATGGATTTAATGTTCCTAATTATGTCAGGTGAAGAATACAATGCGTGCAGTTCTGTGTTGTGTAACTTTCTCCATTCTCCTGTAACTTCATCCCTCTTAGCCCCAAATATTTTCCTAAGCACCTTATTCTCAAACACCCTTAATCTATGTTCCTCTCTCAAAGTGAGAGTCCAAGTTTCACAACCATAAAGAACAACCGGTAATATAACTGTTTTATAAATTCTAACTTTCAGATTTTTTGACAGCAGACTGGATGATAAAAGCTTCTCAACCGAATAATAACAGGCATTTCCCATATTTATTCTGTGTTTAATTTCCTCCCGAGTATGATTTATATTTGTTACTGTTGCTCCCAAGTATTTGAATTTTTCCACCTCTTAAAAGGATAAATTTATAATTTTTATATTTCCATTTCGTACAATATTCTCGTCAAAACTGTTAAATCGCAAGTATCTTTCAACCAAATCAATAAGCGCACAAAATGTTTACATATTTGAAAAATTCCTCGAAAAACAGTGAATCAATATGAAATCTTAAGATTTTTTCAGAATTTGCATGCAAGTTTTGTATCGTGAGTTACGGTATAGACTCGCTAATGTGAATTCATTGACCCTTGTAATCTTGTTTCGTGTTCGAGATTGCTATAATATATTGCGTGTTCACTTTATGAAGCACTAACGTATTACCGTCTTGATTACATCGAGTTTAATCTTGAGCGTGCAGAGGGAAGTTGGTTGCGTAATGAACGTCTTTTCATCGCAACGAAAAAATCCCAACGAAAGGAATTAATGCACTGAATCTAGAAAATACATGACTCTCACTGTGTGGTATGACATGTGTTGAACTGAAGGAGAACTGAAAATAAAAGCGTCTAAAAATGGATCTTCCTCAAACTAGAACAAAAAGATGCAAATACAATCTAGAAGATGAGTCTGACATAGAAGATGACGATAACAGACTAGTCACGAAACGTACAGTACATAGCAGTGTTACTCTGTTGACATTTAGAATATGTTTGAGCAGCTTTCAGGAAAGTACGTTCCCCAACGTAGCTCATGTGTTAAATGAACGTCACATCCTTGTGATGTATGACAGAGGCAGGTGTGTTGCGACACATCATAAGTCTGCATACTTCTGTAAGCTTTTGAAGATATTTGCCAAAAATTTCAGACATTGGTTTAAAAATATGAATTTGCATTGCGTGTGATCCCGCAGAAATTTTTCAGGGGAAGAATTTTGTTAGAGTCGATGGTTTAAACAAGTAAAACGAAATTCTTATAGTAGGTAGACTGACCTGTATAATATCTGACAAAATATTTGGGGAGTTAGTTACCTCGAAAGAAATTTTCTTCCCCGTTGATATAATTATAATGAGCTACTGTAGAATCTAATTTTCATTGTATAGTCAGCTCCCTATTATTAGCACTCTGATTATTCGGTTGCTAGCAATTTGTAAGTGAGTCTTTCTAATCTGCAATGTGAACGTTAAATCGTGTGACCCAATACATTTAATCCAAGAAAGTCTCTTATTATAGTTTATTTGCTACTATAACGTCTTTAGCCATTGTTACCGATACATGGAAGTGTCACGTACTTTCTCATGATATGTCCTACACGTCTCACATAAATTCAGTTCCTTCATCTTGTTGTGAGTAATACTGTCGTCTATTGTTTATTTTTTAACTATTTTTCCAAAATACAAACCTAAATGAAATCATGTAATACACACTCATATAGGATGACAATCTTTCGTTCTCTGATTTTCACATAAAGAGTAGATCCTATTTTTTATATTCACTTTGCGACTGTATTCTTATGCGAGTTACGGCATCACCGAGGATACTTTAAAAGGCACCCTATAGTTTTTTAATATAATCTGAAAGAGCACACTTTCAAATGTACGTTCATGGGAATATGTCATTCTTTTGATTATTGAATATAATAATAATAATAATGATAATAATAATGATAATAATAATAATGATAATAATAATGATGATTTATTTTAGTTGGCAGAGTTAAGGCCGTAAAGCCTTCTCTTCCACTCAACCAGCAAAAAGTATATATACATATGCATGAACTTACAAAGAATTCAACAATTTGATTTAGATGAGAGTTACATGTATACATGAGTTATTTACGAATTAAACAACAAAATACTATGAACTATTAAATAAACACTGAAATAAACTGTGTAGCAGATTTAAGCTAAAATACATAGAATGTTGTTAATATATTTCAAATAATATTAGATAATAGAAAGAGATTATTATGAGATAATTTTGAAAATACAGCGCTATCAGGATGATGTCTAAAGAAAGAAGTAACAATGTAGTCAGTGATAGTTTAAATCAGTATGATTGGAGTGAAATGCTAATAAGGTTATCTTTTAAGCTGTTTTTAAAGGTGTTTATTGTCTTGCAGCCCCTAATACTTTGTGACAAGGAATTCCATTGACGCGAGGTGGATACTGTAAAAGATGATGAATAACAAGATGTTCTATGAAGAGGTATACTTAGCGTGCCATAGACAAGTGATCTGGTATTTACGTCGTGGTTAGAGTATAGATAAGAGAAACGAGACGAAAGGTAATTTGGTGTTGAGGTGTGCAGAATTCGAAAGAGTAAAGACAAAGTGTGTAAAGTTCTGCGTTCTTTAAGTCGGAGCCACGAGAGACTTGCGAAGGACGGTGACATGTGATCATATCGTCGGATGTTGCACACGTATCTGACGCACATATTCTGAGCTCGCTGTAACTTAACTGACAGTTCAGAACTTAGGTCACTTAACAAAACGTCACAACAATCGAAGTGCGGCATTACTAGGGTTTGTACTAGGGTAAGGTTTAGTTGCTGCGGCAAGAAGTTTCTCAAGCACTCAAACAGTGAATGGAGGAACAGATTTTTTTATCGTTTCTTTAACTTGAAAATTCCAACTTAGATTGTTATCAAAAAAGAAGCCAAGATTTTTTACAACAGATGAATAAGGGATTAGCGTGTTGTTACGGGTAACAACTGAAAGGTTATTGTTATTAAGGGAGTTAACTATGGCGTTTCTCTGAATTTCTTTAATTTATGAACAAGACGTAGACTATCACAATTGGTACAAAAATTCAGTATAACTTACTGGCTTTTATATAGCCTACATAAAGATTTTAGTGAATGAATTGCTTTCTCTTAGCTTAAACATTAAATTAAATTTATTTAATTAGATTTACAATCTGGAAATGGCTAAGGCGCAGTATACAGGGTGGACGTAAGCTAATATAACTGTGCAAATTTTAACAGCTTCTTCCTTGGGTAGGATACAATAAAAATTATAATATAATATTAGTTCCAAATGAATACTTTTGTCACAAAAAAATTCTCCTAAATGTTAACACTATTTTATTCGATAAGTACTATCCGTATGATTCTGATTTTTATTCTTATAATTTGATAAACTGATAAGGAATGATTTATTCCTGTGCAGTTTTTAAATACAATGAACGGTTTTGTTGCAAATTAAATAAAAATATTAAAATGTATCGTTATTTCCTACCATTAGGAATTCTGGCAATTACTGAAGTGACTGAAGAACGGAACTCAGCTGTTCAGACTGAGTGTGTGTGTATGCTTTCGTACATGAACCGGCGACGCGCTGTTGCCTAACTACGCAGAATTTCAGCCTAATTTTATAATTAACCATGCACTTAATTAAAAGCGCATAATAGTTTTTTATTTAATTTAATGTAGTCTAATCGATTGCCCCCTTCAATCTACACAGTTATATCACTTCTATCCTGTATATGCCAGGTATCCTAGCAAAGACCCTACTTTTCAAATATTCTCATATTCACTTGAGAATTAGGTGACCATTTGGATGAATTTCGTTACAGAAGTGTGGATACCTCTTGTTGTGTACAATACGTCTTCTGTCACCAAATCTTGTCATCGTCAGGATCTCAATTCTCACTCGCATTTGCTGTCAACATCTTGTATTATGTTGCTTTCACCAATAAAACTGCTTTCGTAACACAAGGACTAATACATGTATCAACTGCACTGTGAATTCACTGATTTTTTAGCTAGAGGGAGGGGGGAGATCTTACCAGCAGGTAAAGTTTTAGCTAGTGGAAGGGGGTAGTGTTTACTTAGTCTGAAGCAAGTCAAGGCCCTATCCTATACAGCTATACAGCATATCTTGAAACAGCTACCTTAGCCGAACCTTAATAATCATAGTGCTTGTGAACAAAACATATGAAATATTGCATAGCGATACAAAAAATATGCTCTTTAAGATTACATTATAAACCTATAGGATGTCATTTAAAATGTTCTCGATGACGTCATAACTCGCACAATAATAAACAAAATTGTTCCCTAAAAATAGGCCTACTACTTTCTAAATACACGATTTAACGTGTCTGAGCTTTTTGTATAAAATTCCTCATTCAAATTTAAATTGCAATTATACGTTACTTTTGAAACACTCTACATAAGCATCGGTATGTAATCAGTTTTCTTTTTCAGAAATTTACATAACATAATATTTATGCATAGTGTCTGACTTAAGCCGTTCATTTTTGTTTAGGCAGCCCAAATAACAGTCGAGACATGTGGGAGGTATTCAATGGTTTCATAGGCGGAATCAGGGGTGGGTATAACGTTCACTGCCATCATCAAGTGACTGTTACGAATTTTAGTCTTGATACGATAATGTGATGTTAAACACGTGCTGTCTACCTATTATGTTAATTATTTTCTTTCTCCTCTCCTACGTTTATTCCAATCTTGGATAATGTTTTGTCGAGTCATTTACTCTTCTTATAGTTCCAATAACATCGCTTTCTTAATGTGCAAGTTATATCCAATTATTCAAATTTATTTATTTATTTTGTTTCATTCTAAATAAGCAACGTATCTTTAAAGAACAGAAAGCGCAGAATTTTAACATAATTTATTAATATATTTCAAAATCTGTGTAGACCAAGAAAAAAGTTGGGATCAGACTGTGACAGACCATATATGCTCTGTAGCTTTGAACACATTTTTGACATGAACAATTTGAATGACGCTTCTTCAACAAGCGTGTCAGTTTAGTGGATTTTACATTCATAATCGGTATTGTAATAGTGAGATTGCTTCATATTATCTTTCACACCAAAATAATGGAGAGTCGAAGAGAATATGCTGAACAGTTTGATTATAATTTCCACATGGACAGTTTGCACTGTCTTCATTATCGAATCTATAGCGATACTCTACAAATTTACCATGTCCTATAACGAAAAGTGTCAGCACAAAGTTAAGAATTATTTTAATATTTATCAGATATATTGTTCAGTCTCCACTTAAAATAGCACGGCCACTTTGAAAGGGTGAATTTCTTGTTTGCGTTTCGTCTTTCTTATGATGTTGTCTATTACTTATTTATATCTATAATAGGGCAAAGCCCCAATTACAATAGACAGTACAGATATTCGTTAATAGTATTGCATATAATAAGAAGAAAAAAGAGATGAAACAAATACAAGTGTAAATACAAATTAAAATGGAAAGTGAGAAAAGGAAAAAAAAAAAGAACAGACAAATAGATAGGGCCTACTACCTAAATAAAAGACACAGATATAGATATAAATGAAAAATACAAAATAAAATAAGTGAAAAGTAGTTAAATATAGATATCATAGCCAAAAATGTAAAATGTAGCTATAATTGGCAAATTACAAAGTAAGAAGTAGCAATATTATATAAAATCAACTACCTTCAGTATATTAATAAGAAAATGTTTGTATGCCATGTAAGAAATGCAGAAATCTAGATCCCATGTTTTACATATTTCTTTGAAATTTGAACACATTTTCAACACTGGTGAATTTTTATGTGATGAAGTGTTTGGTTTTTTATAATATAACAATTGACGATTTCTTAAATGTGATGTTCTAGCGTTAATCTGGATTTGTGATAATATTTCGCTATTATCCAGTAGACCGTTGAATGTTTTATATAATGAAAGTTGCTCAGCAAGTAATCTACGACTGGCAAGAGACATTAAATTAAATTCAGCAAGTAGATTGTTGTACGAAATTTTGTTATGGAGGGCTGAACAATGATATCTTCTAAAATACAGATATCTAGAGAATCGTTTTTGAATTTTTTCAATTTAATTACTATGTGATTTGCAAGTGGGTGACCAAATTACAGAGGCATATTCCAATTTAGCACGAACATGACAATTAAAAAGGAGTGTCAAAGTCGAAGTGTTCTGTAAAGTTTTTGAATTTCTAATAATATAACCCAGATTTTTGAAAGCATTATTTGTTATATTAAATATGTGATTATGAAAAGTCAAATTATGATTAATAGTTACACCGAGATCTTTTACATAATATATTCGTTGTAATGGTTCATCGTTCAATGTATAATTACCTCTTAAGTAAGATGTAGTACTTGTATAAGTCATATAACAACATTTTTTTGTATTAAAATTTAACCCATTATTTAAGAGCCATTGATAAATATTGTTGATATCAATTTGTAGTAATTCTAGATCGGACATATTTTGTATTGATTTAAGTATCTTTAGATCATCAGCATAAAGTAAACATTTTGAATATGTAATTACTTTAGGCAAATCATTAACATAAATCAAGAATAATATTATGTTGGGGTTGTATTCATGAAGAAATATTTCCATTGTGTACAAAGTCTAAATAGGTTATATTTATAAGTTTGATTCAATAAAGAAAAATATCCCCCTTAACTAATGGCTGCTTTCATTTTTTATTATGTGAAGTGTAGAGGAGAAATATACGAAGTGTAGATTGAAAAATACACCTGATAAATATTCAATCTAATAGTAACTTATCTGAAAATAACAATGTCTGTCAAATTATCAGGAATTATGTTATGGTACTTTTTTTCTGGTGAAGACAGAAGGAAAGAACAAGTATTTTGTCAAAGAACATATTATGGAATTCATTCAGTGACTATTCAATTTTCGTGTGATGTAGTTCTTCATTGCTTCTTGAAGAAGGGGATTTCTAGCCCAACCAGTGATATTGGGTAGTCCCAAAATAGTAGCCTATGCTCTGATCCCAGAAAGAGATTCAGCTACACCTGCCTCGCTAGGAAGTTTGATTTCATTTCATTTTCTACAATTAATGCATATCCATGAACTTATGGGTTGAACGCTATTATACAATATTCTCCTAGATAAATCAGTGATATTCAGCAGTCCCAGAATAGTATAGTACGCTCTGACCTCAGCAAGGGATTCAGCGGCCATTGTCTCGCTAGAGAGTTCACTATTTAATTTCCTATACTTACTTCATGTCTAGGAATACACATGGGTTGAACTCTATAATGCTCTCTCGGCCAATCAGTAATATTGCGTGGTCCCACACTGACTTAGACTGGGTTTTAATTAAAACTGCCAAAAACTTTGAGAGCCTTTCACTACCAAGTAACATGCATAGTAGTCTATGTATTTCTCCTATGGTACAAATTCTGAACTGTTAGTCTTTAAATATATGATATAACAAAAGAATCGGATGCCTGTTTTTTGTCTGCATTTAGACGTGAGATGTTCCAGGAATTCCAGTGTACATTTGTATTCAGTGGAGGACAGCCAAGTTATTTCCGACTTCAAACAAAAACGCGGCGGGTCACGACCTTCATGGAATCGAGATTTGATTCCGGATGAGTCTTTATTGATTTAGTTTGAAACAACGGCATCAGCTCATGTGTCACTCTGTATGTCGTTTATAGCTCGGCCATTTCAGCTTTCAGATGATGGAAAGGGGTCTGCAGGAACGGTGGCTGGATTATTTTTAGACCCAATTATTTCCTCCCTTCGTGCTGTGCGCTGTAAGCTATTTCTCAAAGTTCAATTTGCGAGTTATAAACGAAAACTTAATTGATAGACGCGATTAGATCGATGACGTGTTTTGTGACTAAATTAATAAAGCTAGCAATCATGTATAGCTGCAAGAAAACTGCTTTGGTGAAGCTGACATATTAAGACTTTATTACTGGTCCTTTGGAGATAACTAAAGAGAAGATAATCATGTTCGTATTTCCTGAAATCATCCTAATTATACCAAGGGATTCAGTCAGGATTTTCAATTTCAGCCCATTTACAGTACGAGACTGTAGAAGGGCACAGAGTAATTTTCGAGCTATTCGAAAGCTCTTTTCCTCCGTTTATTTCACGAGGATTTGCAGTATGTAAACTAGATTTTTAAGGTATAGGATTTCACTTAATAAGAGAGAGCTACGTTACAATAAAATTATAGTAGGGTGAACAATAACCCTAGCTTCGTAGGAAGTTAATACCGTATATCAGATGTCAGTTCTTGGCGAACAAGTTTAGGTTATTTAATAATAATAATAATAATAGTAATAATAATAATAATAATAATAATAATAATAACAATAATGCCTAGTTGCTTCATAAGTAGTGTCTTCTTGGTATCACTTGTGAGGTTCGGATCTGTCTTCGGACAGTTGACTAAACAACAACAACAACAATAATAATAATAATAATAATAATAATAATAATAATAATAATAGCAACCAGTGTAGCTTAGTCGACTGAAGCTCTTGCCTGCCAATCCGGAGTTGCGCTCGGCAGTGGGTTCGATTCCCCCTTGGTTGAATTTTTCTGAGGTTTTTTTTCCAATCGTAAGGCGAATGTCAGGTAATTTATGACGAAATCTCGGCCTCATCTCGCCAAATACCATCTCGCTATCACCATCCCATCGACACTAAATAACCCATGAGTTGATACAGCGTCGTTAAATAACCAATAATAATAATAATAATAATAATAATAATAATAATAATAATAATAATAATAATAATAATGCATTATTATTATTATTATTATTATTATTATTATTATTATTATTATTATTACTATTTTTATTCGTCGGCCATTTCTCGAGCACGTTGAACTTCAATGTTGAATAACTTCTCTAGATGAAAACAACATTAAAAATAAGATCTACTGCTACACATGGTAGGCCAGATTATCTGCTCTGTCTCACAAAGACTAATCCCAGCTTCCTTTTTACATATCCAGTGGTAGTAGTAGGGCCTAATAATAATTTTTATTACGACGGGCATATTACAATGTAGGCCTATAACAACGTCAAATAAATGACATGAATTTTAAAAATTATCATTTATCTTGGACACTATAAAGAGGTTTTTCAGCATATTTAATAGTCCTTTTAAACAATGCATAGGGAAAATCTTTAATATTGTCTGGTATACAAATTAAAAAGTTCAAAGATACATATTTACAGCTATTGTGGGTCCTATTATAGACTACTTAATGTTATTAATATACAATTTATTTCTGCTACGAGTTAAATGATGGTAAACTGGAGAGTACACTGAATAAAAATGAATATTTTTTTACATAGAGAAGACTGCTTAAAATCGACGGCAAAGAAAGAACCCCAAATTTAATAACAGTGAGTTCTGAGTGAAGTTCCACAAATAATCCTCATTGATATACATTCACCAAGTAAACATTTTCACTCGTCACAGACGAGCAGACTAGTGTTTTTTTCAAGCCCTAATGATGATGATAATGATGAGGACGACGACGACGATGGCGACGATCACTTCGAAATTCGATGGTGAGCACCATGAAACTATTAAACTTCAATTTTACAATGTTATATTTAGTGGCTCATAAAGTTAAATCTTTTGAGAATAATTTTAATAACTAATAAGATTAGGCCTATAAAATGTACGAGTACATCCTGAATTTATAGTTATTTACGTAACTATTACAGGAAGTGATACTTCACCGTAAGAGTGAAGTGTTTATGGCCGAGCCGTTAGATGAGGCCGGAATTTTGAAACGAGTTGGACATAACAGGATAGTGAAATCAAATGCCTGAAACTGTGGTTGGATGGAGAACACTTGTTTTGTTAATTATTAAGAGATGTGCAAAATAAGTTTCAAAAAGAGATTATTAATAAATTTAATGAAGCGCTCGGGAAAGTAGTCGAGTAGATCGAAACGGTCTTTTAGAAATTCTTATCTAAGATGAAACTCCTAAGTAAATAATACAAATAAATGACTTCATAATTTATATAAAGTTAATATTATTGAAATTCTACCTGAATCAAAAGTATCAGTATGTAGATCATAAATTCGTGATGCTCGACAAGACTGCCAACTATCACCTTTATGTATATTAACGCTATTATAATACATTAGAGATTAATAGTGCATGGAAACATCATGTTTCATCGTAATCAATTCCCTCGATATTTTATGCAGACCATAAAGTATTAAATAACAACATGACGATGAGTTACAATATTCACTGCAGCGTCTCAGTTTTATAGCAAGACATATATCAAATGAGAAAACAAAAGTCATAGCATTCCAGAGAAAAAAATTTAGTCCGCAGTAAGATAGGCTATATTGATAAAAAATTTGCAACTGTAAATCCTTTGAAATACCTGGAATATAAACTATAGACTATAATTTAGAAAAACAACATATTAGCTTCAGGTCCGCACCTGTGCAGTAACAGTCAGCGCGTCTGACCGCGAAACCAGGTGGCCCGGGTTCGAATCCCGGTCGGGGCAAGTTACCTGGTTATGGTTTTTTTCTGGGGTTTTCCCTCAACCCAATACGTTTCCTTCAAACCAATACGAGTAAATGCTGGGTAACTTTCGGTGCTGGACCTCGGATTCATTTTACCAGCATTATCACCTTCATTTCATGCATACGCTAAACAACCTGAGATGTTTACAGCGTCGTGAAATAACCAAATAAAATAAAAAAATATTAGCTTCAAAGTTCAAAAGGTTAATAGAGCTCTACATGCAAAATTAGACGAATGGAACATTCTATGATGCGCGGTAAAAAGAGCGTATGTAGGAATTGATGGTTTTGAGTTATGACCTCCGCGTGAATACAAAAAGTGTACTTCTTCAGATCGTACAAAGATTTTATCCTCTTCCATAATGATTTAGAGCGTCAGATTTCCAGCCCATCTTAAATATATTGGTCCTCATTCAAACTGCTTTTGCTTTACTGAAAACTTGCAATTTATGACATGTCCTTTTTATCTCGCACCATAATTCTGAGTAAAACGGTTCTCACTTATGCAAACAAGGCATGAACCATTAGGGAACAAGATGAACATCGAATTACCACAGCTGAAATTACGTTCTTGAGAAGAAATGCCGACTATATTTTATTATATAAAACATATAAATTCTACAAAAAGCTGCAAATTACTTCAGTAGCCGAATATTTAGAGAAATACAGACACAATTGGCTTCATCATTTTAATAGAATGTACAGATTTTCTGTTAATTCATACCACGGACATGGTCTTTGAAAAGACCATACAAGAGACCTTAACGCATCACTAATGCCAGTAGGGAAATTATTATGTTGATAATATTTTGTTTTTCATCTTGTGATATGTAGCGTATATTTTAAGTTGTGTATTATCTTACTCTGATTCATTGCTTACCAGGAAAACTTTCGAAAGTGACGTAATTTACTACACAATGAGATATTTTATATCGAAGCCTTCATTTAATTTCTGTGACGACAATACTTTCTATCCAAACAATAGCTCGAAGTTAGTTAATTTGTTTGTTTGTTCAGATATGAGAACTCGCTCGTTTGTTCTTGCTGCCGTGAAACTTGATAGTCCCTTAATGCGATTGAGATGGGAAGTGAAAGTTGTCAGATTTTGTTTATCTGTTCATAAAATTCAACGCAGAACTTTAATAGGGATGCTTGGTGAAACCTAGAAAAAATTATTATAATGCTTCGATAACTTATTTAGAGACTTAATGTAAATATATAGCCTACGGTACCTTCTTCATTGTTGGTATTGGAAAATTGAGCGTTTGTCTTCGTACACTTTTACTCCTATTAGAAGGATGCTGTTGCAATAGTGTATTATTAGAAGTTAATTTACTCGATAGGCTTAATTCGATATTTTTGTCTAAAGAGAAAATGCGATTTTTGACGTCTAACATCTGTATTTGAAAAAAAAAATTATGAAAGGGAAATAAAATTACACTGATCGCTATGTAAATGCTTACATCAACGACAAGAATGTGCAATTAATATTCTATAGCGCATTAACGAAAATCAATATATTTTTAATCATCTTATGCTTTGTGACGAGGCCAAGTTCTACAGTATTTGTCTGAGAAAGGAAACCAGCACAATGTCCGGATATAGGGTTCTCAAAACCCCCAAGTAGCCAACTTTTTTCGAAGAAAGTACGGGAGATTAAGGAATCTATAACCTATAATCTTTTAGGAAAGACATCATTCTCTGGTAAACCGCCTGAGCTTGGAGTTCTGTGACGGAGTCGGTAAGAAGTTGCAGTGAAATGAAATATGAAGTAGATAGAACATGAATTCTGTAGATAAAAAAAGTGTATCTCAGGAAATCTTAGCTCGTGTCCACACCTGTGGAGCAACGGTTAGCACGCCTGGCCGCGAAACCAGGTGGCCCGGGTTCGATTCCCGGTCGGGGCAAGTTACCTGGTTGAGGTTTTTTCCGGGGTTTTCCCTCAACCCAATATGAGCTGGACCCCGGACTCATTTCACCAGCATTATCACCTTCATCTCATTCAGACATTAAATAACCTAAGCTGTTGATAAAGCGTCGTAAAATAACCTACTAAAATAAAAAAAATCTTAGCTCGTTCAATACGAAATGTACTTATCAATTGATTTATCAGTTTATTCTACATAAAAATTCACGAAGAAAATAACTGTTTTCATTTGGATTAAGTCGTTATTGATTTCTTAGTAAAATTGTTATACAGTATTTAATGCGCATCATTCTCGGTTAAATTGACTCTTACATACTGAATACGGACAAAATCATCCAATAACTCACTAGAAATCCCTGCACACTGACAACCAGACAGATGGAACTTTCTCGGTATCAGGAGCGCTAAAAATATGCGTTTACTCTAAAATACTGAAATTGAATTCATACAAGTTCACAATAACTTTTCAAGAAACGCTCGTACAGAAGTCTGAATATGTTAACTTAATAAGATTACTGTTCCTATTTGTGTTGAATTATGGTAAGGGACGGATTAATTGGTTTCTAAACATGTTAATAAGTAGGAAATTTAATGAATCAATATAAATACACAAGAAAAGTCCTACATAAACATTCGTAGCGTGTGCCGAAATTACGCAGAAATGTGTAAAGAACCCTGCAAATTGAGCCGCTTGACTATAACGTGCAGTAAAATGAGATTAGCGTTGCAAGTCTTCCTCTGTGTTATGTAATGTTAGCGCTATCTACTGACGAGCAAATATTTGCAGTCAGCGTGATGCAAGGTGTAAGCTCAGATGCGTCATAAAGTCTGGGCAGATATAATGAACCAGCAGCGATCGACGCTATGCGGAAACCGAGCGCTATCGACTTGGGGTTCATTTTGTTGAGAATTGTCAGCAAACTGGTCATAACTGTCCGGGAATGTAATCCAGTACAAGCAGAGTGAATTCCAACACCTACAGCTTCGTGGAGAAGGTTTATAATACGATTTTAGTCATTACTAGCAGGATATGACACATATCTTTTAGAGTGTTCATAAAGTCTTGTGCAGAGGTACCGTAGTTCATTATTGGAAGACGGAGTTAAACTGCAGATACTTTTTAACACGAAGATATGATGATGTGTCTGTAATATATAAATTACAAGAAAAGCTAAATAGGAGAAAATCTTCCCACTCTCTCTTTATCTCCTTCAAATATCATTGGATTTTTCTAGGTCTCGAGCTCCGGTCTTCATTATTGGAAGACGTAGTTAAACTGCAGATACTTCTTTAACACGAAGATATGATGATGTGACTGTAATATATAAATTACGAAAAAGCCTAAATAGGAGAAAATCTTCCCACTCTCTCTTTATCTCCTTCAAATATCATTGGATTTTTCTAGGTCTCGAGCTCCGGTCCTCATTATTGGAAGACGTAGTTAAACTGCAGATACTTCTTTAACACGAAGATATGATGATGTGACTGTAATATATAAATTACAAGAAAAGCCTAAATAGGAGAAAATCTTCCCACTCTCTCTTTGTCTCCTTCAAATGTCATTGGATTTTTCTAGGTCTCGAGCTCCAGTCCTCATTATTGGAAGACGTAGTTAAACTGCAGATACTTCTTTAACACGAAGATATGATGTGACTGTAATATATAAATTACAAAAAAGCCTAAATAGGAGAAAATCTTTCCACTCTCTCTTTGTCTCCTTCAAATGTCATTGGATTTTTCTAGGTCTCGAGCTCCGGTCCTCATTATTGGAAGACGTAGTTAAACTGCAGATACTTCTTTAACACGAAGATATGATGATGTGACTGTAATATATAAATTACGAAAAAGCCTAAATAGGAGAAAATCTTCCCACTCTCTCTTTATCTCCTTCAAATATCATTGGATTTTTCTAGGTCTCGAGCTCCGGTCCTCATTATTGGAAGACGTAGTTAAACTGCAGATACTTCTTTAACACGAAGATATGATGATGTGACTGTAATATATAAATTACGAAAAAGCCTAAATAGGAGAAAATCTTCCCACTCTCTCTTTATCTCCTTCAAATATCATTGGATTTTTCTAGGTCTCGAGCTCCGGTCCTCATTATTGGAAGACGTAGTTAAACTGCAGATACTTCTTTAACACGAAGATATGATGATGTGACTGTAATATATAAATTACAAAAAAAGCCTAAATAGGAGAAAATCTTCCCACTCTCTCTTTGTCTCCTTCAAATGTCATTGGATTTTTCTAGGTCTCGAGCTCCAGTCCTCATTATTGGAAGACGTAGTTAAACTGCAGATACTTCTTTAACACGAAGATATGATGTGACTGTAATATATAAATTACAAAAAAGCCTAAATAGGAGAAAATCTTTCCACTCTCTCTTTGTCTCCTTCAAATGTCATTGGATTTTTCTAGGTCTCGAGCTCCGGTCCTCATTATTGGAAGACGTAGTTAAACTGCAGATACTTCTTTAACACGAAGATATGATGTGACTGTAATATATAAATTACAAAAAAGCCTAAATAGGAGAAAATCTTCCCACTCTCTCTTTGTCTCCTTCAAATGTCATTGGATTTTTCTAGGTCTCGAGCTCCGGTCCTCATTATTGGAAGACGTAGTTAAACTGCAGATACTTCTTTAACACGAAGATATGATGTGACTGTAATATATAAATTACAAAAAAAGCCTAAATAGGAGAAAATCTTCCCACTCTCTCTTTGTCTCCTTCAAATGTCATTGGATTTTTCTAGGTCTCGAGCTCCGGTCCTCATTATTGGAAGACGTAGTTAAACTGCAGATACTTCTTTAACACGAAGATATGATGATGTGACTGTAATATATAAATTACAAAAAAAGCCTAAATAGGAGAAAATCTTCCCACACTCTCTTTGTCTCCAAAATATCAGATAACCTTATTTTATTATGTTATGTGATAAAACAAAAGCAGAAATAACGTGCGTTTAAATTTTTATAATTTAATTGTTTATTCCTTTTCTTTTGTGGTATTTATATGTGGATCCATTGCCTCACAGATAATATAAGTCTCAGATAAGGAATTTTACAAGGAAAACGTGGATTAAATATGGGAAATGCCTGTTATTATTCGATTGACAAGTTTTTGTCATCCATTCTCCTTCCAAAAAAAGCTGAAAGTTAAAATTTATAAAACAGTTATATTACCTGTTGTTTTGTATGGTTCTTAAACTTGGACTCTCACTTTGAGAGAGGAACAGAGGATAAGGGTGTTTGAGTGTAAGGTGCTTTGAAAAATATTTGAGGCTAAAAAGGATGAAGTTACAAGAGAATGGAGAAAGTTACACAACGCAGAACTGCATGCATTGTACTCTTCACCTGACCTAATTAGGAACATTAAATCCAGACATTTGAGATGGCAGGGCATATAACACGTATGAGCGAATTCAGAAATGCATATAGAGTGATAGTTGGGAGATCATATGAGAAAAAAAACCTTAGGGGAGACCGAGACATAGATGGGAGGACAATATTAAAATGAACTTGAGGGAGGTGGGATATGATGATGGAGACTGGATTAATCTTGCTCAGAATAGGGAGTGAGGCGGGCTTATGTGAGGGCGGCAATGAACCTCCAGATTCTCTAAAAGCCATAAGTAAGTACTAGACTGTAGGAAGTTATTAACTGTTCGACAAGAAATACAGTAGTGAAGTAATTAATGAATTGAATATGAAATATATGTAACAAAGATTAGAGTTCCAACTAAAAACAACATATTGTAACAAGAACGGAAAAGACACGACTATCGAAACCAGTAGTATATTATAGGTCTGAAGAGGTAAGAACGCAAGACAAAATCTGAATAATAAATAATTTTATTTGGAGTCAGATCGAAATATTCCTTGACAATGATCATGATTATGATTGTGACAATAATGGTGACAGCGATGAGCTCATTTCTTTAACAAATCATATGGAAAAATAAGTTTGCGCTTTGCCTTTTCCGGAATTAAGGACATTCACGAGAGCTCCTGGTAAAATTTTCATCTCTGTCCAAGATTTTAAAATTAAATCTATGGCGCGGCGGCCCAAGAAGATCGAGCAGCCTGTCCTGGCCTCACATCCACATGCCTCAGCAGAGGTTAGCGAATATCCAAGCAGTACGGAGGTATTGTGTGGTTAGCACAATGAACCCCAGCCGTTATAGCTGGTTTCCATAACCAGAGTTAGCTACCTATCGTAGCTCCTCAAATTCTTCACAATGCTGTTTGTACAGGGACATCATTTTATTTTTACTAACATTTCTAATATTAACCTGGCTATACCTTTGGATCAACGGTTGCTACCCTCTTCCACGACTGGAGTTAGATGATACTGGCGTAATATACAAACAAATCACTTTACTATGTATAGGAGGGAAGAAAAGTAGTTCATCCATTTACGTAAACTAAGAAATATCGCGATTCTGAGTTTGATAATTTTCATTAGGTTTTTGTTTAATCAAAATACAGTACAGAATTAACAATAAGTGTTTTTACTCACGAACTGAGCTGTCCATGCGGACGTATTCATTATGCAGTGTATATCATACTTTCTATAGCACATTAGCATACACTATAGAGAATGAAGTTAAATTGAAAAATAATCAAATATGGATATTTAAACACATTTTTTAAAATGGTGGCCGTTCATTTCGATACAGGCTTCAGTTCTAATGTGCATATTATCGCACTATACACTATTGCACCTAATTCCAATGACCAGTTTCGTCCTTCGTACCAGTAACTCATGTTGAAATAATTCTGTACTTGCTCTATAAAAGAGTACCTTACGTACTGTAAATTCATTCTTAACTTCTGCCCGATCCGAAATCTACTGTCCATCCAAGCGGTTATGTCGTAGAAAGGGGGAAAATCACGTGACAGTTAATTACTTTACGAGGGCCTTTTATTTAAGTTATTTTAAACAGTTGTATAATATTACGTAGACGTCCAATTCCTAAAAGAAATTAATGTTTTCAGAAAAGAGCTAAGACAGCCCAGCCACTAGCCTTTACAAAGAGGCGAATAGAAGCGGGTGGGGGAAACCGGGATGCGACGTAGGCAAATGGAAGACAGTACCTGTGCGAAAATGATTCAATATTGAAAGCTCTTTTGTCACTGGAAAACGTGAACATATTTTTGGAGCGTACTGTTTACTGTGACCGTAAGACTACTATGACTGTATACGCGGCCTTGGTTTTGTGGAGGACGGTTGAACTTCATTATTAGAGGGGGTGGGAGTGAAGTACATTCAAAATCTCAGGTACAATAAAAACTGAAGTAAAAATAAAATGATGTCCCTGTATATCGGTCCCTATCGTAGACAAATAATATTGCCCGAATTAAATAAGAAAATTCCTTCTCCATGAAGACTCGAACCAGCGCTCATTTCGTAATGCGACGCCTAAGCATGATGCCTTAGACCACGACGCCATGGCGCGGGGCCTGTCCAAGATTAGGAACCGAGTATTTCTGGAATATGAAGTAAGAACGAGCTATGAATTATGAGGGGCGACACAATACTGGAGCCGTGGTGTCGTGCCAGCATACCTCCACAATTTATCTCGGCTCTCCCTCTAAATGGTAATTCAATTTTACATCTCCTGTGCGGATTGGAATTGAGTTTATGGCGAGCACTTCGCACAGACACTTTCCCGTATTTCATTAATGTAGAAATGCCAACTACAATAAACAAAATCTGCTGTCGCTCTGCTTTGGAAGAATTCGTTTGTCTATTAGGAAAAGTTGAGATGTTATTATTAAATTACAGAGAAGATTCTTCTAAAATCAACAATCAATAATTGCATTTGCATTTGCTTCTCATTGCTCATTCAGAAACTAATTTCACCGTAAGAATTGTTACATGACCCTGTTATAAAATTGTATTAATTTTTATTCTTGGTAGATCTGTATGTAATGTCTTAACTTTACTACAGTGTTAAGTTATTTTCCATTATAGAACGACTGAGAAACAAGTGAAATTATAACGTGAAACTTGTATTGATTTTATTTACAGTCAAAAATTGTTATTGTTTTTTTTTTTTGGTGAGAAATGTGATATAATATCATAATATGATTTGAGAAACTTAAAAAACTCTATCTTTATCGGTAAACATTTTAATAAAATGCGTACAATTTAACATAATATCTGAGTTTAGCCATGTGATTGGTGTGGCATACAGAACAGATCTTTCCGAACGCGGTAAATCAATCTTTTCTGGGACTTAGTTTTTTTTTTTCAATCTCTGAAAATTTATTTTTCTTTATACGCTGTAGAAATTTACTATGACAGCTATCTTGCTTAAAAGCAGCATAGGGAGAAATATGTGTGGTGTATTACATTAAATAGCAATAACATTTCGTTCTCTTCACCTATGTTTAGGACGTATTTTGTACTTCACAACGCAATTGCCATTTTCACTTTTGACTTGGACGTATCAAATAGCATAATATTCATAACTTTCTATACTGTATATAAACTCTCCTTACTATTACAGGGAAGTAAATATTTAAATAAATATCATACCATAACAATAAACAATATTAATGGTCATCTTGTGGTCTTGGCGCCTGGAATTTTAGAAATACCGATAGTTATCAAAATTTAAATATAAAAATGTACGTATTGTGAATTTACGTGTTGCACCTTTTTGAATCCTACATCAACCATCGCCATACAGACAATAATGCAATCAGAAAGCACAATATACGAGTAATAGAGATCTTGTACAATAATGTCACATTTGTTTTCAGATGCGTCACAAAAATAAAAATAAGTAGGCATACGTAATTCTCTGCAGTTATGTGATATTTTGATGAAATCAACATTATAGAACAATGTATTTAAAGTGAACAAATATACAGTGCATATTTTTCATATCTTTATTGTTATTATTATTATTATTATTATTATTATTATTATTATTATCATCATCATCGTCATTATTTATAGTCAAGAGTTTCTGGAATACAGTAGTTTTCATTCAACCGATTAGTTTTTCTTCACAGTTCAACAACAGTATCTTCATCTACCAGACCCAGCTATTCATACGTAGCGTCGTCGAACTGCAATCATCCATTATTCTTTCGATCGTTTATTGTTCATTTTCTTTTTGCCTTTCTGAAAATGTCAATTCCACCTTAATATCTTTTCTTTTGTTACTCTAAGAACAATCTTGTTCACTTTCATTAATACTTAATCCATATTTGTTTAACAAATGAAATAATAAGTACTATAATTAAATAAAATAAATAAAATAAAGTTAATAATATCAATAGTAATTAATTAATATTAAATAAATTGACATAAATGAAATTAAATAATTAAGTGATCACATATAAAAATAATTAAACTATGATATATTTATTCCACAGTGCACTGGACCTTATCATTTCCAACGTTTCGGAATTTCATACAGGTTCCATCTTCGGGACGAATAAGTGTGAACAGACAGATTGCCTACTCTGCTGGGGTCATGTCTAGCTGCTCCAAACACCCGAGCAAAGATAATAATTCTTCGGTATTGCTTATACTGGGTGTTCAGTTCAAAGTGTGTCATGGCTCGCTGTATGCCATCATGTGGCTAGCCGATGAACCTAGAGAATTCACTTCCTACACTTCCGCAGAAGCGTATTACCTATGTGCCAGAGAAGTTGCCTGGAAAGTACGGCGTTTATTCTGAAGAGTACGTACCGATACGTACGGTAACGCCGGTAGTGACAGGAATGTGAATTGTTTCGAAACACGTAGTCTACTGAAGTGAGTTTTTTTCTTACTGTCGGGATATGGGGGGAGAGTCAAGACGATTACTTACGTATTCATTGACATTAACTTCGATAGTCAACATGGACACGGAGCATTTGATTTGTGTTTTGGAATGTTGCCGTACACAACCGATGATAACAAATACCCTGCGTACGACTTGCCCGCGCAAAACACAGTTCGAAAGAGGTTATGGTAGCACACAGACCGTACAGACCGCCATCTGTTGCTACGACGTTCAAGTTATACCGT
The DNA here is from genome assembly GCF_040183065.1 of Periplaneta americana. Taxonomy (NCBI): domain Eukaryota; kingdom Metazoa; phylum Arthropoda; class Insecta; order Blattodea; family Blattidae; genus Periplaneta; species Periplaneta americana. Next base: position 125,000,577 of record NC_091129.1, read on the forward strand.
ACACGTTCTCAAGTTCAGATTGAATGCCTTGAATATAGGCAACTTCTCTGACATAAAAGCTGAAACTCGCTTCAAATCGCTGACTCACAACAGTGACGTCATGACATACTTTGAAATGAACACCCAGTATAAGACAACTAACTGCTGGACTCAATGGCCGATCATAGTGATATATTATATTATAATATAAATTCAATGTAAATTGTTTATGGTTTTCTTTTGCTTACATCTATATTATAATATAATTATATGCTGTGCGTTAAGGCTTTTTTTATTATCCAATTTAATAAACCCTATTTGACTCTGAGGTATATTAGGGTTATAGTTGGCATCAAAATACATATTTTATAACTAATAAAAAATCATGGTCAAGGTTAAAATTCACATGAATTGTGTAGAAGAATCCACCTTAATGAAAAATGGATCCTGTTAAAGATTAATGAGATGTTTGAGGAATAATCAATTCAAAGATATACAAGAATGTCTAACCGTTTCAGAGTAAATACACGACCTAAAAAGATTATCAATAATACATTAATATAACAAAGTTTGACATTCACTTTCAAATTAATACTTAATCCATGAACAATGGAACATGCGATAAGGCTTGAAGTGAAGTATTTTCCTTAAAACATGGCACACTGTTCTCTGCAGAATATTCATGTAGTTCCCCTGAACCTCTAAAAATATTACATATTTTATCGTATGAACGCTTCTCGTACACGATCAAGAGGGCTATTATTATGATTTATTATTATGTCAAGAGGACCTACTCTCTTTTCTCTGGAACTGAGAGTCGGTCACCGCCTTTTCCCTTGCGCAGACATCCTTCTTGCCGTAACTGAGCACACCATCGTCATATGGAATTACCTGGTGTCTCCATATCCTTACGGTACTTTGTACGAAAGTGTAGCTGAACCATTGTAACGAACTTTGTTCCGTGAAATTAAAAGAAGCGAAATTCCCTTTCTCTGCCAATAGCCGTTATTTTAAGAAAAATGTCTCCTGGCACTTGTAAATGTAAAATACAGATCGTAGCTCACAACGCAATGGAAACTAGACATTTTGTGAATACATTCCAACAGAAATAACAATTTAAACACAAACATAGCTCCGGGGTAGCGAATGGGATTAATGATTCAAAGCTAAGCTGTAGCGTGAGTTCGACTCCAGCTTGGGCTTATTTCTGGATGGATTTTTAGCAAGATTTTCCTCAACTACTGAATGTTCATTTGAAAGTGTCATGACGTCACTGTTGTGAGTCAGCGATTTGAAGCGAGTTTCAGCATTTATGTCAGAGAAATTGCCTATTAATTAGGCGTTCAATCTGAACTTGAGAACGTGTACGATATAACTAACAGATAGCGGCCTGTACGGTCTGTATACTACCATAACCTCTTTCGAACTGTTTTGCTCAGGCAAGTCGTACGCAGGGTATTTATCATCGGTTGCGTACGGCAACATTCCACAACACAAATCAAATGCTCCGTGTCCATGTTGACCGTCGAAGTTAATGTCAACAAATACGTAAGTAATCGTCTTAACCCTCTCCCCATTTCCCGACGGTAAGAAAAAAACTCGTCTCAGTACGTGTTTCCAAACAGTTCACATTCCTGCCACTACTGGCGTTACCGTACGTATCGGTAAGTACTCTTCAGAATGAACGCCGTACTTGCTAGGCAACTTCTCTGGCACATAGGTAATACGCCTCTGCGGAAGTGTAGGAAGAATGAATTGTCTAGGCTCATCGGCTAGCCACATGACCTCATACAGCGAGCCATGACACAGTTTGAACTGAACACGCAGTATAAGATGATACTACCAATTTCATCGACGCCAGATAGCCGGTCAGCTAATGACGCTGTAACAAATACTAGGTTTCTTACCGCCGAATGGAATAGGTTCAATTGGTGATAGCGAGATTGTATTTGGCGAGATGAGGCCGAGTATTGGCCATGAATTATCTGACATTCGTCTTACGGTTTGGGGAAAACCTTGGAAAAAAACCCAACCAGATTATCGACCCACAAAACTATCGCAATTCCAAAACAACACTCTAACGTGCTACCGCCTGAGCTACGCGCCAGAAAACCTCGCAGTTCATACAATGTCGTTAATACATTTGTATAAAATTAATTAGTTCCTTTACTTATGAAGTGGATTTACAATAATTAATATCAATTTGAAGCTGAGTTGGACTTCATATTAAGGTAACGAACCTACGGAAGAAAGAAAATATGTGTATCACATTGTTCCAACTCCACAGTGCAATAAATGTGGGACTATTGATACAAATTAGCCACAGACTAACAATATGTTCAGATCTTACAAGGAGTATTTGGCTATGGCTTCAGCAACAGCTAAATAATGTGCATAAGGCAACGAACCCGAACACGAATCTGCGGATCTTTTTGACCTGGACTTACCACAGACTCCTCATTATTTTAGTATATTGTGGCTTGCCATGGGTTTTATTTATTATCTATATGCTGCAAATCAAAACAAAAACTTTACCCGACTTTATTAAAGAACCCAGAAGGGTATACTACAAACTGACGTACATGTTATGAAAAAACTTCAAATTTTAGACTTTCTTACGGAAGAATAGTTATTCCTTTGAATATGTGATTGTGTGTTCTTTGTTAAGTGTTAATTCTCAGTGCACCTGTGAAGTTTCGAAACCACGTGTCTTACAGCTGGCTTGCAGGCATCATGAAGCCTGAGTTTAAGATATAGTTATAAGTTAAACCTTGTCAAATTAACCTTTTTAGTTTGTTGTAAAATTACATTCAGAATTTCCTTAATTAATTGTTAAAAATGCTGTTTTAAAACCTTAATCATCAGTGAGGTCAGTTTACTTTGAATGTGTATTTAGTTTCACAGATTTTCTACATTAACTGTTAAATATGGACACCTTACAAAGTATTAACATAGTGCAATTCATAAAAATCGTAATGTAATCTCTGTTGACCTTTGTACTATACACTTTATGTTAATAAAAAAAACCGTCCACATCTGTGGAATAACGGTCAGCGCGTCTGGCCGCGAAACCAGGTGGCCCGGGTTCGATTCCCGGTCGGGGCAAGTTACCTGGTTGAGGTTTATTCCGGGGTTTTTCCTCAACCCAATATGAGCAAATGCTGGGTAACTTTCGGTGCTGGACCCCGGACTCATTTCACCGGCATTATCACCTTCATCTCATTCAGACGCTAAATAACCTAAGATGTTGATAATGCGTCGTAAAATAACCTACTAAAAAATAAAAAGAAACCTAGATATTGTTGTTTCCCTCAAGAGCTGTTCATTCATATAATATATCAACCAGCGATTATCTATAAGTCGTTGTATTTTTTACAGTTATCTCCATTATGACAAGATTTAAGCCAGTCTTATTCTTATTTGTATTTGTGGGTTCGGATGAAACGAAGTCCTTTTTTATAATCGGATGTCGACTTTAGACAGAACGACGTACGTTGTATGTTGGTTGTCCCATAAGCTCATTTCTCCTAAAAGTGAGGGGAGACGGCTAACATATAAAAGTCAATGTACGTGGAGGCGAGCTTGCGACAGCACTACTGTACGTTAATGTTCTGAATATGGATTCGAGTGCTTTCTTTGTTTGTGTGATGTTACAAGCGTGTATGATGAAGCTTTCCCGCACGCCCCACTGCGTATTGCAACACACCACGTACACAGTCCTGGAAATGCTTTCCAGTTCTTTTATTATATTGTGTATGTACGTTATGCGTGATCAAAATTTTTGTCGTCTGCTGAAGAAAATGTGGTAACATTATTCACAGTAGTAGTAGTAGTAGTAGTAGTAGTAGTAGTAGTAGTAGTAGTAGTAGTAGTAGTAGTGGTAGTAGTAGTAATAGTAGTAGTAGTAGTGGTAGTAGTAGTGGTAGTGGTAGTAGTTTAACGACACATTCAACTGTAGAGGTCACTCAATGTCGAAATTGAAATGGGCGAGCAGTGGTCGACAGATTTTACCTCGAGCCCTCTATCAGACGTGCTTTGATGATGATGATGATGATGATGACGATGATGACGATGATGATGATGGTGACGATGATGATGATGATGATGATGATGATGATGATGATGATGATGATGATGATGATGATGATGATGATAGAATCCTGAGACGTGAGGCTGTCAGGCTTTAAGGATTTCTTTCGTTCTTTACAACCATTGCCCTCGAACGGGTTTGAACGTGTGAATCACTGTACATACTATCCTATACTATACTATATTGTACTATACTGTACTATATACTTATACATACATACTGTCACGTCTAATTTCCGGCAGCCAATCGCGTTGCAGGTCGGCTACATTGAAACGTATGCGTCTTCTGATTCGCTGGTGAAGACGTTATTCATTTCTTAAGGCTCGATAAATACTTAATATAATCGCCCGCCATTTTGGCTCTTTCGTTAGCGTTCGCAGAAAGCACACGAAGGCGTTATTTGCCGCTCAATTATTTGCTGAATTACAGTGCGTTTGATTTATTATCATAGGAGCTACGACATGATAATGTTTAACGGTGTGGCAAATAGATTCCTCGTATGGTAGCTCGGCAACGAAAGAACAAAAATGGCAAACGATACTACCTACCTAGACTTTATAGAGCCTTCACTTCCTAAGACGTAAGCAAAGGGGAGGAGTCACGCCGGGAATAACAACGTCGCGACTATATCCCTTAGTATTCACCTACAGCTTATTTCTTATTAATTTTTCATATATTTGTTTATAAATGTATTACAAATTGTATTATTAATAAGTTAAAATAACTAATATTTTTAGCTATGCACTGTCTGTAGCAGCAGCAGCCTATTTCTTGTAAATTTTTCATATTAATATTTGTTTGTAAAATTATTGTATTGTTAATAGTTAAAATAACCAATTGTTTGCGTTTCTCTGCCCTGTAATGGCAGTCCGTAAATTCGGGAGGCAGTTCTTGTTCAACAATAAATTTATCTGAAGGCATTTTCTTAAATTATAACGTATAATTATAACAAATACAGTGATCATTACTCAGTGGGATCATTGTAGGGAATGTTTAACAACAGAACGGAAACCGGATGTTTCTAGATTTTATGTTTACATTTCGTATCTACAAAGGGTAGGTGAAGTCCACTGTCTGTACAATTAATCTGTGTTTGCATGTTGCTGAATCTGATACTAAAACAAAAGATATGGAAATTGCAATATGTTTCCAAATAATCGAGTTTCATACGCATATAGAAATGAAATTAATATTGCAAGAAAATAATATAATCTGTAGCCTACTTGTTTTGCCTGCATATTGTAACGTGTAAATCGAAAAGCGACGCTGCTATTACTTCATTATTACAGCCGAGTCAATTTGTTTGGTCGAGTCTCAGGTGAATAAGGTAATTACGCAACTTGTTAATTAATTTTACCCCTATTCGCTGCCATTGGTGAGTCCCTTTATATGGAGACTCAGTAACTCACTAACAGAGCAGACGAAAATATACTTAACTCTGCCGCACCATACTTGTGTTTCGCTATACAACGTGAGCAAAATACTCGTATAAAAGCAATCTGTCTGCACTTCCTTTTTCTGAATTCCAATTACAAACATATATGATAAACGCGAAAACATATTCACGGGTAATGCAACAATAGAGTGCAAGCTCCATGTAAGCTTTAAGTGATATATGATCATGTTTTCATACAAATTTTCGCGAGTTTGAACTATTTCTGCGAATTCATATCACTTACGCGCTGTGAAATATAGGGTAATCTACTGGGTGTTCAGTTCAAAGCGTGTCATGGCTCGCTGTATGCCGTCATGTGGCTAGCCGATGAGCCTAGAGAATTCAATCTTCCTACACTTCCGCAGAAGCGTATTACCTATGTGCCAGAGAAGTTGCCTGGCAAGTACAGCGTTCAATCTGAAGAGTACTTACCGATACGTACGGTAACGCCTGTGGTGGCAGGAATGTGAACTGTTTGGAAACACGTACTGAGGTGATTTTTTTTCTTACTGTCGGGATATGGGGAGAGGGTCAAGACGATTACTTACGTAGTTGACATTAACTTCGACGGTCAACATAGACACGGAGTATTTGATTTGTGTTGTGGAATGTTGCCGTACGCAACCGATGATAACAAATACCCTGCGTAGGACTTGCCCGCGCAAAACACAGTTCGAAAGAGGTTATGGTAGCACACAGACCGTACAGACCGCCATCTGTTGCTACGACGTTCAAGTTATACCGTACACGTTCTCAAGTTCAGATTGAACGCCTTGATTAATAGGCAACTTCTTTGACATAAAAGCTGAAACTCGCTTCAAATCGCTGACTCACAACAGTGACGTCATGACACACTTTGAAATGAACACCTAGTATATCAGGCGTTCTCAACTTGGTGCTCTTTTAATGACATTTGGTACTGTCATCATGCGAGTGAAAATGTGCTCGCGAGCACGAACGCACCTGAGGGCCTTTTTCAATAGAAACTTTGTTGTACAGGTCGGCACAAATAGTGTTCCTATCCATTCATTATACTATTTTAGTGACCAGATAGGTCTATTCGTATTTCATGTTGTATAATCCCTTTCAATTCAGTGTGGACTTAGAAGAATCAAGATTATTCAAGAGAATCATATGGCTGCTCGTGAAGAACTTGAATTGATAGATCTCCAGTCCACTTTATCGCTGAAATATTTGTTTTAAAAGGAGAAATGCATACCCTTTGGGAAGCAGAGAATACAGAAAGGTTCCAAAAACTACCGTGTGTTCTCTCAGAATGTCTAGTTATGTTCGGGACGACCTAGCTTTGCGAAAAACTTTTACACTTATGAAAATAATACCTCAAGAACAAAACACAATCACTTCACATTAAGCGACTTCTCCTTGGACATCACTGAAATGTTGAATACTATACAAGTTCAAGGATCTCATTATCCTGCGGAGGGTTTTAAAATTTAAAATTTTATTTGTTATTTTTAATTTATGTATTCATATATTCAAACTGGAATATGATGATAGAAACTGGATTAATATTGCACAGGATAGGGACCGATGGCGGGCTTATGTGAGGGCGGCAATTAACCTCCGGGTTCCTTAAAAGCCATTTGTAAGTAAGTAAGTAAGTGAATATTCAAACCATTTAGTACTACAAGTGGGCGGTGTTCATGAGCTTAAAAAGATTGAGATCCCCTGTTCTATATTTTATCTTTTATTAATAAACATTACGTAAATATTTTCTTCGTCATTGCCACTGACCATGTTATCCTCGACAGTACGCTATAATGAATACCTTACTAGCCTTTGCTTTCGAGGTTAGCGAATTGAAACCCGGTTGAGGGCGATAAAATTTTTGGCATAACTTCCTTCGGCAGCAATGTAAGACTGTAGATTCCGTGTCCGGTATATAAAAGAACTCTGTTCCTGATAGAGGACCCCAGGCAAAATTTGTCGGCCCCTTCTTCTAGCCCACGTTTTTAATTTCGACGCTGAATAACCTCTGCAGTTGAAATCGTAATAAAATAATAATAATAATAATAATAATAATAATAATAATAATAATAATAATAAGCCATTTATCACTGTTATTTCTTTAAGTTTTCCCCATTTAGCCAGCTAGAATTTTTGAAGTGGTTATTACACTGTCTATATCAGGGCTGGGCATCGGGAGCGCATCCAGATTCTAAACAGGAACGCTTAATATTCATCAGTTATGGAATCAACGCTGTGCGGTGTTCGGCGGGGAAAAAAGGGGATGAAGAGAAATCATATGGCTCCCCGTGAGAGAGTAGAATCCGCTCTTGCTGCCCAGCCCTGGTCTATATAGTACAGACCGATCATTTAGTCCTGACAGTTCAGCAACGCGAAAGAGGGTAAGTAATAGAAGGAGTGGGGAGAGTTCCGGAGTAGAGATAAGGGCGAGAGGTCGGTAAAGGAATGTAGTACAGCTTAATTTACTGGAAACATACCGCTCTACCGCACGCATGACATCCGATCGCTCCGAAGGCAAGCGAGTGAATAACCCAAATACCCCTTGGCGTAACTAAATGGACTCGCCTGTCCTAGGCGCACATCTCCGGCGACTGTCAGGACTAAATAATCGTACTGTAGATTCAGCTGTGTTATGAACAAAAGTATTACAATGGCAATTATTGCCATCTCTTTCTACTGTGCCAAGTTTTGGAGATTCAGTTTAGCTGACTCTTATTATTTGCTATTTTCAAGAAAACAGTTGGCTGGAGTGTACTCAGCGGTAAAGACGATATGGTGACGTGCAAAAAAAAAATGTTGTACAATACACGTTTGTGAAGTGCTTTCTAGAAAATCGAGGAAAAATGAAAAACTCTCTCTGCTCGTTTTTCAAACTTTTCCTCGATTTTCTAGAAAGCACTTCCCAACTTTGTATCGTAATATACTCTTTCTTTAGTTTGTTTGCTAAGCCTTGTAATCTACTGTTCTGTCTGGCATTGCTTGTTTATTCAATTGTAAGATAACTGTGCTGTTTGCAAAACGGAAGGGTTGTATTTATGATGATGTGGGGATGTATTAATTAGTTTAATCGCCTTCGGCAACTGCCGATAGACGCGTTTTTCAACTTTGTCATGCCTGTTGGTGTAATCAGTGGGGGCAATAAGAGATGACATGATGGATGGTTTCACCCGCTGCGTGTGGCGTGGCATGGCATGCTCAATATAGGCCATCAACGTTTTCATGTAGTATTTCTATCCTTTAATTATTTGTCAGTAAAGCTTGGACTTGGAGAACAAGTTAGGAAATTGTCTGGATCTCCTAAAATATATGATTCTTTTAGTGACTGTTACACTTTTACTACGCCACAATACTTTCGACCAATAAAACGGTACGAAAGGACGTCTTTCAACCAATCATGGCTGCTTATCGCACAATTTTATCGCGTCCCTAGCATTTGTTTAATTTTATCACTACCCTAGCATTTGTTTCTTTGTTTGCCAACATTTCAAACTGCACTGGTCTGGACACCAAAAAACAGAAAATTACAAGTCACTCCAGTCGATGCACAGCACTTTCAAATATAACTCGCATTGGCATTCAAAAACAAGAATTAATAAAGATCACTGGTCATATATGAAGAGCACCATTCAGAAATCCTGAATAAGTTGAGGGATACACCATGTACATCAACGAGTACGCACACGTCCAATATAACATCAACTGAACCACCAACCACTAAAACATTCAAATTTGAAAATTGTACTTTCAATAATTGTTTCTTTTAAAATTATTCATGTTTATTTTTTATTTCATCATCGTTAATTAAAACGTTTCTTGTTTATTTCATCATCCCTAATTAAAACTTTTCTAACATTTGTTTATATTATTTAGGTTATGTTTGTTATAGCTTCTGCTACATGATATTATGGATAGTCACATATCAGAGATTGTTTAATACTAGATTTATTGAAAATCATCTGTCAAGTGACGTTGATTACTGGGATCCGGATGATTGAAGTGGAATGCAAATGTTTTAATAAAAATGAAACTAAATCAACAAAGCCTTCTTGACTAGTAACAGCCCACAGAGTTCAATGATGATTCCATAGTTGGTACAACTGATACCGGTAACAAGAAAAGATAATCATAAAGCACTACTGCCATCTAGCGTAATGTTGAGATGGTACAATAATACATTTGAAGACAGTTGTATTTTCGTAAGCCAATTAATGTTTTATTGTATTGGAGTACTTTGTTACTTCTAATCTTTATATACTTCTAATCGTGTAATAGTCAATTAAATCCCACTCGAGTTTTGATTTTCTCTAGATAAATCAAAACCTCTAGTGAGATTACTGTTGATAAAATTGTTAGTAATATAGTTAGGATTAAGAATCCTACAATGCCTCTGATTGTAAAGTATGAGTGGAATGGAATATTGCTTCATATATTTGGAATGCGAGGTCTCTTATACACTTGCAATTTTAGGGTCAGACAAATCTGTGGAACACTAAAACAACATTATTAATGAAACACTCCTTAAATTTTGTAAAGCGATAGCCGTTTCAACTTTACTATAATGGTACTAAAACTGGATTTTAAGGTCATAAACTGTGTCCCTCCAATGTCGGGTGGAAAATTCCTCCCTCTCTTCCAAAAATTAGTGTTCTAATACGTTTTATGCGTTTAATGAGAATTCAGACAATCTAGATAACCTTGCAGTTAATATAGCGTTTTTAAATGACAGATAAAACAATTAAGTTATTTATTTGTTCATGTTGCAAATGACAGAACTTTCGTACTTTATTTTTTAAGCTATTATTCAAAGGCATACCTAAATTAAATAATTTAATGTGTATTCAAAATATTTTATACAAAACGGGCACTATCCGGTTTAAGAAGATACACGTTATTAATTTTGCACAAATTATGTGAGGTAGATGTCTGTATATAAACTGTACATATACTGCAATTACTTCTAACATTATTTTTATATTTATCTTGATAATAATGACGTTCATACAAAAATGGCTTAGTATAATGAACTAAGTAACCTTTCTTCTCTTCCTTTTATGAGACTGAAGAGGAAGAAGAAAGTACTTCCAATTGGTTGCTGGACAACATCAGGGGCAAGTCTAGTGGTAGGGCTGCTATATGTAAGTCCTCTAGACAGGCGCGATGTTCAGAATTTCCTCTTTTCTAGGTATTATATTTATTTCGATTATATGTATTCGGTCGTCAGAAGCTCGTTAGTTGAAACAGGTGTACTACGTGAAGGTGAGGTTGACATTTAGATAGGAGAGGTTATTATGTGCCACATCGCTACCCATTGCACTGTTAACTTAAAGAGGACAGAACACGTTAAACTTATCGAATATCAGGCATTGAAAAATTAAATTTGGGTTATTTGGAACATGAAAGAACTTACAGTCGTTCCAACCATTTTATACGCTACAGAAATAATACCGAAGTCACATAAAAACAACTCTCAAAATTATCACCAAATCAAATGTTTACCTAAGTTGCAGAAGCACTAATACATTTCAGACTATGAGAAATTTCACGTAATTGAAGAAAAAATAATAAAAACCTCGGGTACTACTCGTATAAATTAATTATGAGCAGGCTTAGGATCCGAGACAACTTAAGAATGAAGTGAAGTTACAGTGCAACGGACTACAGCTGGAGTGAGGTGGCGCGTTGAGTTTTGTTTACCCTTGCGTTAGTGTACAATTCGGTTCGTGATCAGAGGTACAGTATTCTCCGTCTCTCTCCCTACGAAACGAACTCAGGCCATCACAGTGTATTTTCAATTCATAGTGAACATTTTTTTTCGAACTAGTTGCAAGTATGTACATAGTTGTTCATTGTAACGCTAACGTCTTCAACGTCGCCGAGGGACATGAAAACTTGTGAGGTAGCCTATATATCCTACTTCATTTTCCACCGTCAGTAGATTGTACTATTAACAGTAGAATATAACGCAGTACAATGACGTCTATGTTTACATTCACAGTATGTCTGTATAGTATGTTCAAGGAACTTCATAGTCAAGTTGTGCGTACATTGGTTGCTAAAGTATCCCTGCTCCTAAGCCTGATTATGAACCATCTTCAGTACAGAAACACACCAGAAATAAGATTTAGGTTATAGAACTTTAACCCGGCCTATGCTGTAGTTTATGGAAATGAAGAATGCGATGCTTCTAGAATTACTGCAGCGACAGTGTGATTTATGAGACGTACTGCTGATTACACAAAATGGGATCAAAAACGAAATACGGACATCATGGAAGTACTTAAAATAGAGCCGATACTAGAGTTACATTGATAAATAAGACAGAAATGTGGAGAACACGTCAAAATGGATTGAAGAAGAATCTGTAACAAGGAAATCCTGCAGTACCAGCTTAGAGGACGTCGGTTGAGATATGGAATGAGATCGTACGTAGTTTAATTACTCTAATACAGACATGCTCACGGTAGGCAGGAATTGGGCGTACTCTGGGCGAAGTGGACATGTATTGCGCAGACGAGGAGTTCAGTGGCGGCCACTCAGTCGCTAATCTCGTATTGAAAGGTTCTTAACCTGGGATCCATGGACCCCTTGGAGGTCTTTGGATGGGCTTTAGAGGGTCCATGAAAGTCATATACAAATTAACATGTATATTCAATATATTATTTCAACGTAAAAAGCAGAAGCGTATCAAAAATTGTTTCTCACTTTTTTACATTTTTCTAGGAAGGGGTTTATAGCTTTCACCAGATTTTCGAAGGGGTCCGTGGCTCAAAAAAGATTAAGAATCATTGTCCTAGTGGGATTGACAAGAATATTTTATCCCTTTATTTCAATATTATGTCTTTTAAAATTATTTATAATGTAACTTTTTTTTTCTTTTTTAATATTTAAAATATCACATTATATTGTACATGTTTATTGTATTCAGGACTCTTGTGGTCACTCAAATTCTTTGAGCTGATGTCTTTAATGAATAAATTAAAAATAAAATACGTTATGTCAACAACAAAACGTTCTGTTTTATGCACTTTATTCTATGTTTTTGACAACAATATTTAATTACTTCATTTCAATTTGTCTTTTCAAATTAGAATCAATAGGTACATTATCTCACAACAAAATGCTATTATGATTTTGCTTTATGTAGTTCCTTATATGTTTTGTTTTCTGTGTTTTGCAATAAGCAGGGGAATGTCTGAAACAATAATTTACTTTCCTAAAACAACTTACCTCATTGACGACGGATTGCTTTAAAATTTCTATTAGTTGCATACGCTCATCTTCAACAGTATTATAATGTTTGATCATGCCTGGTGTTGTATATAACAGAGTGTCTGCATATTAAGTATTTGACACGTTCGCCAGTTTGAACAGAAAGAAACCGTTCCTCTCACTGGGAACCTTGAATCACTTTAAATGTAGAGCCGGTACTTGTTCTGTTCTCTTTGTAAATAGTTCTCTTATTGTAGAATAAAATACTCCGATCTTCAGTAATTTCATCCTTACATAATATTATTATACGTTTAATTTGTATTTCAGTAACTAATACTTTTTCGTTATCATCGATGCTGAAAACGCTTATTTTCGAGAAAATCTCGAGATCGATTCTTTATTATTATCACACTACTTTTGTCTTCATGCTTCGTTATAATGCGAGAGTAAAAAATATTTATCTTCAGATTTGTTGTATCAAAATTAGTATCCTAATTCTCAAACATTTATGCTGTTTAGGCCTGTAAATGGATGTAGTAGTTCCGAGTTCTAATGAAGAGAGTCTGTGTGTTCTTTCTTTTTGCTGATTTTATATTCTCAAACTGTTGGAACAGTCGTTTCGAGAACTCGGTACTTTGCAGTTCTAAGGAAGCTAAACTCGGCCAACTGCCAAGCATTGTTCCCCACATTCTCTGAGGTTTCTCCCTGCTAGAATATAAGGCGGAAATTCGAGACGAGGACGAGGGTAGTTACCACAACTTGAAGTGTAACTTTCTCACATCTTATTGTGATTCTGTCCCAGTCTTTTCTGAGTTGCAAGACTTACTGATTTCACATTGTGTTATAGATATGCATAAGAACGAGAAATGTCAACTGAAATAGATACCGAAAAGTATGGGAACACTTCAGAACTGCAAATACCTAGCTGTTGATTGACAAATACTTAGCAGATGCACTGGTATTCGATTCCGATCAGGCGCCATTTGATTTTCGGAATCAGAAGCTACTGTGCGGCAGATTTTCTAAAAAAAATTCTGTTTCCTCTAGCATTCATATTCCAAAACTGATCTGTTATTAAAATCCCTGATTGCTCTTGTAATTTTAAAAAATCTTATTTTTTTGTTGTTCTAAGAATTCAGAGGAAATAAAAAATAAGAAGAACTGTTGCGTAGCTTTCCTTGATATAAGTAAAGCCTACGATAATATAGGACATTGAGCATTTGAAACGATCTCTCTACCATACGGATATGCCAAACAACCTCAGAGACTTAATTATTACTTTGATGGAAGATAAAATTATCAACATAGAAACAGGCTTAAATAAAAGTGGTGACATACATCTTTATAAAGGAGTAGCTTAGGGTTCTCCTTTATCCCCGGTTCTCTTCAACTTGGCTATTGATAATATTCTTAAAGAATTAACTGAACCTGAAATAGCCCAAGAATACGGTTACCAGTTATTTCCTACTGTTAGCCCTGTCTCAATTCTTGCCTTCGCCGATGATTTGGCCCTCATTAGTAAGAATCTTGAGTCAGCTTTTATATTAATAGATTTGACGATTCAAAATTGATCAAACATTGTTTTGAACATTAACCTCCAAAAATGTAATATCATTAACATTAAACATGGTAAGCTCAGCCAAGATACTATCACTTTGAATTGTGAAAATACAACTAATTCTATTGGACCGGGTGAAAAAGGTCAAATATTTGGGAATTACATTTTCTGCAGAAATTGTAAGTTATTTGATCAACCAAGTATTATTTGAACTTTTGGTAAAGATATTGACAAGTTAATCACCACTAATTTACTGAAACCTGATCGAAACCTGAATGTTATGAATCAGGATATATGGCCTAAGATCATTTATTGGCTCCAAAGTATACCATTGAACAAGATTCCAAAATATTACATTACATTACATTACAATCAGGGTAATCTGAATCTCTCATCAGGAATCCAAGACAGATGATTGTAATTGATTTCTTGTAAATAGTTTCTTTAATCTATCACAAAATATTTTAATATTCAGTAATTTAATCGCTATACAATTTTGTTATTCTAGATTTAATTTGTAATTCAGTAAATATAAAATATTCTTTGTTTCTCTATGATAAATTATCTAGCTTTAATTAGTCAGGTAATCTTTTCGTACTTTGATTTTATTGTAATTGTAATTGTAAATTTAATACTAATTGTAATGTTATTTGTAATTGTAATTATAAATTTAATACTAATTGTAATTTTATTGTTCGTATTATAGTTGGAATCTCCTGGTAGAGGGGCAGAGAAGGCCTGACAGCCTTATCTCTACCAGGTTAAATAAATAAATAAATACTAAATAGTAATGATGATACTTAACGTCACTAAACATTTGAATTAAGAATTAAATTTGCAATACAACTGAGTTTATGTATTTCAACTAATTATATAGGGCCTAAACTTTTAATTTTGTTACATTTTTGCTAGAATACGAAATTTCGTTTCAATTATTGACGAAGTCTGGAAAAATAATGTCATTTTGTATAACCTGATCTATACAGAAAAAATACGCGATAATAATACAGTGTTTAAATCCCATCAATAATAATTAAATAAACTTCTAAAGAGAGTAAATAATAAAAAAAATACTGTGTAATACTTAATACATGCTATAATACTAAATTTTCATTTCAATAGAGCACGATAGGAGGTGCCAGATGGCGTTGATGACGACATTCAACATAGGTTGGAAGGATCTTTAAATGATTAACGAATTTTATAAATAACGTTATAGAAATGAGCAAAAAAAAAAAACTTTTTTTTTTACATTGCGGGGCAAATATAACTAGTCCAGGGGATAAGACACACCTGGGAAATCCGGACGTCTGGCAACCCTGGTTACAATCCTAGGCCTAATAGGCTATGTACAAATCGATCGTAGGTCTAGCATATATAAATCGATCGTCCTTTCCTCGCATGTTTTCTGTTTCCAAGGCTATACAAATAGGCTACGTATACATTTTTCCCAACTAGGTTACAGTTTACAATCTGTTAATGTATCTAACAGTTTCATAAACACAATTTGTTAGCAAGTAATTTAAATAAAAGTTTAAGAAATATGTTATTTAATTCAGTTTCCATTGTTAGACCCATATTTAACACATCTAAAGTAGTGAAATAATTTATTTTATTTCGCCATAAAGTAAGCTCTAGTAAGTTAATATAAAACACATTGTTTCACTACTTTCAGTATCTTCGATAAGGTCTCCTTGCACATTATAAGCTTCAAATGAAGTCGTACTCTACGTTAAGATATTAGAAATAGTTTGAAATGCCTTACCTTCATGAAGTTTGAGGAAGGATTATTTTACTCGAAGTGTCACAATAAGTGAGGATCTTTTTCTTCCTACATTGCCTACAGGTGTAAATCTTTCCTCTCTGTCCATTTAGTGATCTCGTAAATACATTCCAGGAATGTTTGTATCTCTAAACGAAAGTAAATTTTAGTGTGTGGAATATCCGAAATATGTTTAATGTTTAGCAAGCATGCAAAGTTAATTGCGGGAGTTACTACTGCGAAGCGCATAGTTGTCTTTCTATTTCAGATTTTAATTACTCGTATAAAGAAAGAATTCCTTTCATTCCTAAGGTTATTTTGCACTTCAGGTACGCTCGCTTTCACATTGAGGCAAGGATTTGGATTGCTAAAAGTTGCTCTCCTGTTGCTATATACATGTTCATCATGTAATCGTAATTCTTGATTCTTGTCTCTTTTATGTAGCTGATTTCCAGTAATATTGGCGGACCAGATGAACTTAAGAGTCTTGTCAAGTAACGTTGAATTATTTGATTGATTTATTGGAAAGAGAAGTTGAGAGGAAAGTAAATCTAAAGTTATGCCCGATCTTGTATCTTTACAAGTCTGGAGACTTGTAGAATATCTATATAATCTCCAAATCCGATAATTTCTTGTCACTCCATGTTGAATCTTTCGTACACTACTTTTAACACTTGAATATAAATAATTGATTAAATGGCGATCTTACTCGTGTTAATTGTGTAAGCCGCATATGCTTACACAATTAACACGAGTAAGATCGCCATTTAATCAATCATTTAATTTCTTGTCACTCCGATGCATACCGTCCAGTAGAAGTGATATATAATTTTGAAGGGAACCAGGGGAATATAAAGTAAACGAGAGAAATATCAGGAGGACGAGGGTAGGATAGAGAGAACAAAGGAAATACAAGGAGAACAAGCGGAATACAATTAGAATAATAGGGATTACATTTTTACGTGACAGTCAGTTCCCAAGTTACCCTACCCCATATCTAGAGTTTAGAAAGACATAGTTATAGGGGAATACAAGAAGGACAAGAAGAATGCAGGTGGAACAGGAGTAATACAAGGAGAACAAAGGGAATATTAGAAGAAAAAGGAGAATACAAGCCTAACAAGTGGGGTTGCATTTTTATGTGACAGTCAATTCCCGAGTTTCCTTGAACCCCCATATCCAGTGAGTATAAAGACGTAGTTCTACATAAAATTGTCATAATCCTACCATCTGGAATTCAGGACCGTTTTTGCAAAACTTGCTAACTGTAAAAACTAAATTTTATAGGAGACACAAAAAACTGAAATAACTGTAAGTTTTGCTATAACTCTCACATCGCAGAAAGCGAGTTTTGAAAAAACGATCACACTTTAACACACTACTGTGAAATCAATAACAAGATTTTCCTGAGAAGCCTTTAACATCATGTAGAGGCCTGTCTTATGTTAACTAATCCACAAAAATCTCAATTTTGAAAATTTTGCAGTTAGCAAGTTTTGCAAAAACGGTCCTCAATTGTTCTTATTGTATTAATTATGTATTGTATTATATTATATTAATTAATTTTTGTTTATAATAATAAGTAAATAGCGCACAAATGTTCATGTATAGTTTCAAAGAGCACAGATTCTGCACTCCTTGTTGTCATTGTTCTTTGCTATATTCCATCAACGATTTTGTCTCTTTAAATATTGGCTGAAGTGGTATCAATCACAGAGTCTGTCATTGAGGCTGCATACACATTAAGTGAGGGTTCGTGGAAGCCTTTTTTTATAACAGTGTACTAAATTTCTGTCATACTGGTTGAGTGGAAGAGAAAACCGAATGATTTTAACTCTGCCAGGTAAAATAAAACTGTCGAGGATCGAACCTGTACAGTATTTGCGGAACCACACATGCTAGCCCTGAGATTAGGATCACTTATTATTTACTTCTTAATATACCAAATACACCTACAGTTATTATTAACGTATCGCATGATGCTCAAAGAGATATGTAGAACTATAAATCTCACGTCATAGGCCTATATTTCTTATTTTAGATACCAGAGAGCCCTGTCGAGAGCTAGTCGGTAGAGTCATCTTCAACTGAAAGTAAAAACCATTGGAGGCAACCATACAATAGTAATTCTCGATATTCTTGCGGATACCATGTTAGTCGTTGGATCCGAGGTTCGTGGGTTCGAAACCAGTCGATGGCGATGGATTTTAAATAACAATATAATTCTTAACATAGCTTCCTCCAGAGAGAAGTAAAGCGGTGGATCCCGTGTCATATATTTACGGCGTGTAACAAACCCTATCGCTGAGAGAGGGCTCCAGGTAAAATGTATAAGCAATTCTTGCTCACGTTGAGTTTTGGTACTAAATGACACCTGCTTGTGAAAGCGTCGTTAAATAAAATATTCCTCTTACGATAAAATGACTTTAAACAATGCTTATAAAAATCACACACTTAAGTGAGGCATGTAACTTACAGCAGTGCTGTCCTTCGGACATAGCAGTCGACTATAGATGAGGGTTGCAATATTTTCTATTACATCGTGAATTCGAACCCGGCCGAGGGTGAAATATTTCAATCGGGCTAGAATAATTCTAAAGCATCCCTTCTTTCGGATGGGAATTAACTTATTATATTTAAATCATATAAGAGAAAGTTGTGTCTGAATGAGTGTGTTTCATGAAAAATCCAGCGGTCGTTTGCTGTCTAAGTTAAACCTTCAAATGTTTTATTTTTCAGAGTAATGTTCTGTGTTACCTTAACTGAAGTTCAGTGTGTGCTGAATCAATGTTGGAGTGCCCCCTGTTTGTTCGTCTATTGTAGCGTTTTTAAACTTTTTTAAGCAAGGATCACTTTAAAATACTTTTAAGATTTGTGAGATACCAGATGTTGTAATACACCTTTGTCACTAAGTTCTTATAATCTCTCATATTGATTTTTTGAGTTATTTAATGACAAGTATGTTAGAAATATGACCTTTTAAAGCAACAAAATACAAGTCTGAACTATATTGTAAAATTATTATACCACCTGTGATACTGTATTACAGGAAAGATTTCTTTCTATCTGAATACATTTAAATCCCCAATCCTAATTCGCAATACCGTTGCTATTGTCATCACTGCTTTACACACAACTTGTACACATGAACATGAATTACTTTCAATATTAGGAGATCATAAACCGTGGTATAATCTCTTTCTATTTTAGTGTTCCGATTGGAATTCAGTTTTACTTTATTTAAAAAGAAAGGGCAATTTGCAAAGTGTTAAATAGACGAATCTCTTCTCTGTTTCTGGACTTAATGGAAGTTTCAGATATAGTTATACATTTTCAGACTTAGGAGAACTGTCTTTCCAAAAAGTTAATATTAACTTATCGATGTTCATTTTATTTCAGTTTTTATCAACAAATGAAATTGCAATATGTTGCTGAAATAAATTAATATTTTACCCTAGTAATAGTTTTAAAATCTGATTTTTTAAAATGCTGATTAAGTATGTAGATCAATACCGTGACATAGCAAAATAAGAGATTGAATATTTCTGAACCTTCACAAGATATACGTGTATATCAGCGTGACAAATACGAGTAAAACCGACAACCCGTAACTTAAAAGGACACGTCATTATCTTGCTCAATACCCAATGACTCTAATAACCAACTATAAAGCTTCCCAATACCATAAATAACGTAACAAGGAGCAGTGGTATTCATGGTCTTGCAATCTGAAAGTTTCCCAGTATGACAAGAGCGGACATAAGCATAAATAAACTCCACATAAAAAGGAATCAATACGTGACACACGCACACCTGATGTGAGAGGTTTTAAATATTCATCCTGGCCATTGTTGTGATCCGCCCAGACTGTGCTGTACACTGGTCGATCATTACATTTTCAAAGGCAGGATTTATAAAGGTGGAGTTGGTTCAGTTAAAATGTCAGTGCAGTGATTGCTTTCTGTTAAAATATCATAACTTTAATTCCAATAGAATTTCTTCTGTTATCCTTTTTTGCTGCTGTTTATTGCTTCAATGTTTCTAATTACGGTATTTATATATAACCGAAAGTAACTGAATATCATTTCCGTATTCTTTCCTATTGTTTATTGTTACTATCTATATATTAGGTGTTTAATTTGTAACCAAGTCAATTTTGTGCATTATCTCTTTATTATTGTTTAAAATTATGTATAAATTCGCAAACTTATGTCATATTCTTGCAATATCTCTACACGTTCGTTGATAATTTATAATTTATGTATTTAATTATTTTTTAAACTGAATTTAATTTTTTTGTAATGTATTTAGTATTGTTTAATGTCTATTAATTAATGTATTTATATTGTAACTATGACTCATGTCTACTACTACTTCTTTAAATTGTATATTATCTCTACATAATGTATTTCACATGTAACTAACTACAACCCTAATATACCAAAGGTAAAATAGGGTTTCTGTATTTTGATAACAGTAATAATAAATAATAATAGAATTTCAATGAAGAGTCACATACTATCAAGTACTGAGTGATTTAATTTATAAGCGTATTAATTAAAATAGAGTATTTGATTTTAATTCAAATGACAAACCTGAGTTCTTCATTACTGAAGGAGAACCTATCAAACTAGTAAACCAGTTTAAATATTTAAAATTCTCCCATCTCTACAGCCTGTTATTTTCTGGGCTACCTGCTTAATTACTGTGAATGAGGCATACAGTGGGTCAAATTGATATGATCTAGTGCTTCATACTCTGTTAGATCATCCTGAAAAAATGTGACGAAAGAGAGGGGAGAAGCGTACGAGTATGTTTTACATTTTATTAAATTATTTATTAAATATTTCCAGCTTAGTCCCGTTTAGTATATTAGTACTCTCATACATCCGGATGAAGCCCGGACAGAAGCGAATCGGAAATTCAGAATAATGATACATGTGTACATCAGTGTACATGCAAAGTTTTAATCTAATGACAAGCAGCCCCCGTTGGTCAGCAACCCAACCTACCCCGGTGGTGTGGCTTTACATGTCTGGTTTATTGTATCCGTTTGATTCCCAGCACTCGTATACAACTAGGCAGCATTTTAAATATTTATGAACGTGCTGCTGTCTATATATTATGCACGTACCTTGAAGTCGATGATGACGAATATTTTGTTGTTGCATTCATATTGTCAATGAATTAATTTAAAATTTGATAGTTTGTTCCACTGTAACTATCACAACCATCATCATCGTCATCATTAACATATAGTAATATGCGTTACAAGAGCGGTATGTTGAAGTTTTCATGTTCGAGGAAAAGTTTGAAAAAGCTTTTTTAATTTCCGAGAATTGAAAGAAAACATACCGCTCATGTATCGTACATTATTTTGTGCGAAGATCGTTTATTACATACCTGAAAGAGGAATTTCTAATTAGTTGCAATGAAATCTCCATCTTGGTTTCTATCCAATGATGGCAAATTTGGAAAACAAAAATATCTATCTTCAACATTGTTGCTTTAAAATGTTTTCTGTGTTTACTATACTCCAGCAGGCCGTGATATACGTCTGTCTTTTTTTTCCCCCACTCTATAATGAGTCTGAAATCTTGTTGATTTTTTCACGGCTTCCTTAATGTTACTTGCATCACGAATGCAGTAACTTTAGTGGAGTTGTAGAGTTTACTTAATTTTTGCAAATACTTAAAAACAATAATATTAAGAGTGCAATTTAGGTGAAATTGCAGTGGTAAGTTTCCAATTTATAATTATTACTATATTGAACTTCTCTAAAAATAATATGTTAAAAGCCTAAAGCAGTAAAATCAATATGTCACTTAAGCGGTAAGAAGAGGGAAATTGTTATGTGTGTTAGGTTGGGAATACTGAATGTGGAATTTTAGACTTTCCGCGGATTGGTTTTGTGCGGAAACCAAGCAAATACGCACGATCTCGCACAAAATATTATACAGTATTACAGTAATTCGTTCCGTTGTTTTCCCATTAAAACTGTTCACTCAGTTCACTCGTCCTCCAAAGTTACGTCGTCCACCTGACTGAAGCACAAGCTTAGAAATGCTGCGCTCTCCCGATTCTCTATTGTTTGCTTTATATCTGACATTTTAAGTGACAGCGTTTACAGCTACAAAATCGACAGAATTTAGGTTCAGTTTCCAGCAGAAAAGAGAGATTAGGCCTAATCTAGTGAATAACAATTCGGGATTATCAACAGTCTCTTGAAATTTAGACTCCTATTTCTCTGAAGAACATGAAAATTCCGATATTAGGATCGTATTGCCAAACACCTGATGAACAAGCAGAAGGATTCAGTTCTTCGAAGATTTTTTTTAGTTGGTTATTTGACGACGCTTTATTAACTACGAGATTATTTAGCGTGGATGAGATTGGTGATGGCGAAATTATATTTGGCGAGGTGAGGCCGAAGATTCGCCATAGATTACCTGGAATTCGCCTTACGGTTGGGGAAAACCTCGGAAAAAACTCAACCAGGTAATCAGCCCAAGCGGGGATCGAACCCGCGCCCGAACGCACCTTCAGACCGGCAGGCAAGCGCTCTTCGAAGATGATGATGATGACGATATTTGTAAGTAGGCTATGCTATGTTCCTAATGTCTTCATTACGCTTTGTGATCGAAGATGTATTCTAAAATCATCCACATTATGGTATGTGCTTTTTCGATCCGCTCCAACGGTCATTCTAGCTCACCACATTATTCTTAATTTATTTTTGTTCAAAAGAATTTTCAAATGCTCAAACTTTCATGGCTTTACTCTATTCAGAGAAGTAGCTTGACTACTTTCAACTTTACGTTATAATAAAAACAGAAATGGATGTTCCATCATTAGTGGTGGCTACTTATGGATAGCCAGTGAATGCTCGATGATTTTTTGTAAGTAGTATATAAAAACCGCTCCGTCCTTTTGCCAGTTTTGTTCCTTTTTCTGTCAGTCTACACGTCTTTCGAGTCGTTCAAAGAAGTTCTAAAATTCACTTTTACATGTTGGTTTTCATAAATAATAGTGCTAGAAACGATAGCTTTTTTCATCTAATTGTAAAAAATTAATTTAACTCATCTACTTAAACCGTAATTGAAGTGAAATATTTTACTTCTTAGATTAAACAATGTATTGTTGTGTGTAATCTAGGAAACAAAAGTTTATCTTCTTATTTAAGTTGTTGTTTAGTCGACTGTCCGAAGACAGATTTGAACCTCATAAGTAACACCAATAATACATCATTCATGAGGCCAGGAGATAATGGGGTAGGGTGGCCAGTTCTTTTCTCCCTCCAATGCATACATGGCCAATTAGCTACATATTCCACTAATCGGACTTCAGATGCATACAAACAATTGTTCTTTTTCTGACCCACATCGTCAAATGAGATGTACTGTATGATAGTATACATATCAGCCAGAACCTCAATCAGAGATAAGTTGTTGTTTAGTCAACCGTCCGAAGACAAGTCTGAACCTCACAAGTGAAACCAAGAAGGCACCACTTATGAGACAACTAGGCCAGGAAATAATGGGGTAGGTTGGCAAGTTCCTTCCCCCTTCCATTGCATACATCGCCGACTACTTACATATTACACCTGATCAGATTTCAGTTGTTCTTCCTCTGACACGTATCGTTAAGTGAGATGTAGGCCTACTGTCTGATAATTTGTTTGAGTATACATTAAATTATATTATGTCTTTTGAATAAGAGTTCAAGGAAATAAACTATAAACGCCAACACCATTTGTAACATGATAAAAGAACAGAATTTTATTGTTACGAAACGTATAAAATAAGGAACAAAATACCACGTTATCGTCTTCGTGATAAGAATAATTTTTTACCTAAACTGGGTATACATAGACGGAGAAGAATACTCATTTGCCAATTATGCGAACCGAACAAAATATCGTATACAATATATGCCGTAGTATTTTGAGACTCAGCTTAATTGATTAAAGGCGCCTAATAAAGTCTTCTGAAATGATTCTTATTCTATTAGGCTAAGAGTGTTGTAAGTTATTCTTTGTGTGGCTGAAAGTTCTCTTAGTATTTTCGGAAACCAGTTCAGAGAGAAAACAAACGGTTCTCAGTTCCTTTTGTACGCAATACAATACAAACCCAGTACGATCAACACCAAACCCCCTGACTTGAATTTTTCATGCTCTCCCTTCGGCGTTTCCTTGTACAATACAACCACAAATAAAAGCAACGTCCACGGATCCCACCTGCCCAGATCTCATGGGGAGAGTTGTCTGTGTCCATTATGTATTGAGCTGGGTTTTAACATTGGATAGCGATCAGTTTCACTTCGTCTTGAATAAATAATAACCCAATTTGCCGAGACCAAAATTGCCTATATTTTCAGTTGTATTGTATGTTATTTCATTCAACATAATTACAGACATTTTAAGCTAAAAGTAACATTTTGTGTGGTTCTAAATAGAATTACTGTTTGACATTTTTGATATATAGTACACTTCTTTACATTTCGATAATAATATCGTTAATATCGTCATAATAATTACAAGAATTACAATAATACCAACGTAACGACAATACAAATAGATACCATAAAGGAGCATAGGGTCATGGAGGTAGAGGTTCATCTTTTCATAACCGCGATACATAAATGAAGGGGTGTGGTCCAAGAAAAATATTCTATTTTCCTTGGTGTGGTCCGCATCACGCTACAAATGCCTTTCACCCCAAGAAAGAACCGCTCAATTTCACAGGAGATTACTGTAAGTGGACATCAGAGTCGTTCTGGAAGGTTTGGAAACGAGAAAAATTCCACTATCATACACGATTGAATCGGGACTTTCTAGTTCGTAGTCATTTTTCCTAACAACTGAACTACAAGGCCGCCACAATAATGGTAATAATAATAATAATAATAATAATAATAATAATAATAATAATAATAATAATAATACAGCAGCTCTGAGTTCGTGTTCTGGAATATCTACCACGATGGGGTCCTTCAACTCATCATTGCAATTGCCGTAGGTTTGCTCAAGAACACTCTTCCCTTCAGGCAACCCCACAACCAATAATACCTGGCGATCTTGCAGACCAAATTACAGATAAAGACTGGTTCACAATCAACCGGGAACGGAAACGACAACGAGAACGAGAACGGAAATAATATCAATAAATGGATTTAAATGTGTGCATTCACAATAGTTGATTGTGAATGCTTACATTTAAATACCGGTACCTATATTTTAATATTTCCGTTCTCGTTCTCGTTTCAGTTCCCGGTTTACTGTGACCCAGCCTTAAGTGCCTGTAACACGACCACCAGAACAATCAGAAATAAACAAACTCGTTATCATGGTGATGCAAAAAATTCCATTTTTGTGTAATAAGCCAGATCCAGAATTTTTAAGGCTGTTTAGAAAATATGAGCAATTAAAATTACCTTTTACTTTTGAAAAACCCTATATAATTAAACTCTACGTTGGTACGTAGCGGAGCGAGAAAAAATTAACCAATAGGAGAAGGATTATTCAGTTATTGGTTTAGTTTTAAGTACTGAAAAATCGTGTTGATAAGTGGTATACCTAACGTTTTAGATTAAAGTAGCTAATTAAGTCATCCTGACAGTCATATATGAAGTTTGTTTGCATAAACATGCGTGTGAGAAAGTACAGTCTGGAAGATGGAATTTGCCATACTGCTGCTCATTATTTGGAAAAAATAAACCAGAGGTCTAGCAAGAATAAACAGAACAAAAGGAGAAAGAAACAGAAGGAGATGAGGAAAAGGCTGGTACAGTTCCCTTGGAATTCACGTTTACGTAATTTGGCGAAACTATAAATGACGGATCGTCTCACCGACTGGTTTTGGAAAGGACTGTGATACTTATACCTGTTTGTTTTTCAGAAAGATATTTTCGACTTCCGTGAAAAAAGAATTTTACTTTCTCATTACACGAAATATAAAGAAAGAGTATTGTAATGCTGTAAAAATTATTTCGACATTTCATGAAAATTATGCCAAAGTTTTCAGCACCTTTAATACTGAAAAAATCGTTTTAAACTTATCGTATGTCTATTTGTTCACAGCGATTTCTCCTGAACTAATGACCAGATTTTGTTCATTATCTAGGAATCAATTAATCCAGTATAATATAAATATTTTAAAAATATTAATAGGTATTTATTTGAAATAAAAATCGCACAATGATGATTTATTTCAATCCGAAATATACAATTTATTCGAAATTGTTTGTTACATAGAATAAACTGACAAAGAAATTATATAAGTTCGAATCAAAGGATAAATTATTTCTTCAGAGGAATAAATTACTGTCTAAAGAATATATCTAAAACTTTGAGAGTTCTTTTATAAGTGGCAATAATAAAAAATATGTTGTTGTTTTCTAATGCCAGGCGTTTGACAATAAAGTCATTTGACCTCTTGCATTCCAATATTTTTCGAAGATATTATCATGGCCAGCCACTGAAGCACAGATATATGAAAAATATACTTCACGGCAAAGGATCCCATTTCCCTCAAAGATTAACACCATTTGTTTAAGTCTCCCTTGTCATAAGTGAGCGAATGTTCACAAAAGCAATTGAAGCGGTGAGATAAATAACCATTAAAGTCCACTCATTTTTTGCAAATTTGAAATTAAATTTGGATATTTCCACAAGTGTTACGACTTTAAAAGTTGGTGTACTACTTTGTCTTGATCTCTAAAAGAACCAGAAATATTACGTGCAAATAACAATAATAAAATTAGAGAAGAAATAAAAAAAAGTTTTTTGCATTTTTCTCGAAACTTGTGTAAATGGACTTGAATGGTTATTGATTTCACCGCTTCAATTAATTTACAACTTCCCCTTTAACGGTTTAATTTCAGAGCAGACTACTGTTGCATATTTGGCAAGAAATGAATACATCTTACAGTTAAAACCTCACAATAAGCCAGTAACATCTTATTTAAGTGTCCCTGAAGCGCCGTTCAACATTATTCAAATAGATAGTCCAAATCACGCCATCAGGGATGAGTAAACCTGCTGGTTTAACGACTTACTTAAAAGAAAATAAATATTAATTATTGAATATAAATTTCATCATCCCTGATACTTCTTCAAAATGCATTCAAGATGACACGTCAGCTATGCGAGTATACCAACTACATTATAACTTGAACAATTTAATAGACGGCGTTTCAGGAACACGGTGTATAGAGTACATCTATATAGAGTGTTAAAAAAGTATTCCATATTCTGAGAGGAGGTAGTATGCACCGAAATAAGAAAAAAAGTCTAACAAACATGGGTCCTAAAACTCATACCTTAACAACTATGAGCACTTGTTCATCATCGCTATAGGAGATGCTCAATGTGATGTCCATTCACAGTAAAGTATCCATCTGCCCTACGTTTTAGAGAATCACGCACTATTTGAAACACTCCTGGTTGGTCTCGGATGTGCTGGCAGGCATTGAAGACGCGCTTCTATAATGCTTGTACATCATGCAATAAAGCCTTCAAGTGTCCATAGGACCTACATACTACCAAACAGATTGAATGGTGCAATGTATAAACATTTCATAGCAAACGAATCGCATGTCTTGCTGAAGGAACTGCCATACCTCCAAAAGCTAGAGATGTGGGTTCATGCATGATGGAGCACCGGCCCATTTTGACCGAAATGTCCGAAAATACCTAACAAAGCGTCGTAAAATAACTAATTAAAAAACACCTAACACAGATATTTGATGTGCGATGGATTGGTCTGGGAGGTCCAATACGTTGCCCTACTCGTTCCCCTGACCTTAATCCCTTGAAATTTTTGTTGTGGGGACATTTGAAGGCTTTGATGTATGCAACCTCTCAAAATATGGAATTATTTTAACACTCTGCATATTTTACTTTTAAAACACAATTTTTGTAAATTTAAAAATTGTATTAGAAATGTTCACAATATACAAACAATTATTTTATGTAAATTTGTACAAAATATTGACACAATTCCTCTTTAACTCTGTCATTTATAAATGAAGTTAGAGATCTAACATTTTGTGATTGTGGTTATGAAGATTCCTTTTATGTGCAATCAGAAGACGAAAATGTATTTCCTTATATGTGAACACAGAAAATAATTTCAAGTGGGCATGATTTTTAAATGAGAGTTCAGTAAATGAGGTTACAAATAAAAATATCACTGGTACATGATGAATAACTGAATTACTTACTGCGAAAGATTTGAAACGTATTATAAGAAAATACGTGTCACTTACGTAACATTATGTTTTGATTATGTTATGAATGTACATATACACACACGCTGTGATGTAGGTCTTATGTATAGGCCTACAGTATTAGTCTCTTCGGTTGAAAGAAAGATTAAACAATAATTGAGTACTATATTTAGGGCCTATGTATTGTAGTATCAAAAAGGAAAAGTGCATACTTCAGATAGTGAATGGGGAAGATCGCAGTTCAGTGTGTAGCTAACAGGAGCGGACTACTGCTTTTTGCACAGGGGTAGAGCTGTAATAAATAATACTGTTAAAGTGAAAGGTCAAGTTCTCCCTCGGCTCCAATAAATTCATGAACGAGGAACTTGGCGCTCCTAACTGAAGTTTAAAGACTCGCTAAATGGGTGGCAGCAGAAACTTGTATGTTGTCAGTTTCAAGTGATGGACAAGTTTCTCCTTTGAGATATAGAATTCGGAGGAACAAGAAGGAAATCGACTCTTATTGTTCTTACCCGAATGTTATTGAAGTACAGTAATAATAATAATAATAATAATAATAATAATAATAATAATAATAATAATAATAATAATAATAATAGTAATAACAGTTCACAAATCTTAGACTATTGGCCCGATGCGGTGAACAAATTAAATTCATATATTCAACGTTTCTTCTTTTCCTATTCAAAATTTATAAATTATGTCTACATTCACAGTGCTTAAGAAATAGAGAGATAGAAATGCTTATCGCGCAGGACATGGAAAATCTCTAAAACACTTCTTCCCAAATTAATTTTATGAAGGAAATGAACGATTAAAAAAACGGGAAAGTCAGATGATCTGTTTGTAAAACTTAAAAAGTAGTATGATGAGAAAATCAAGTAATAGAGACAACTCTTAATAAGACATTGTAAAAATTGAAAAAAAAAAAAATGGAAGCTTATTAAACGACGACAGACATATATTATTAGTATTATTATTATTATTATTATTATTATTATTATTATTATTATTATTATTATATCGCGGAACATACTGCCACAAACCGGTGGATCACTCATCATGAAGGACTGAGCTGCAGTGAATGGAGTGATGCTATAAAAATGGTCGGTAATGTTGCGGCTGTACGCGATATTCCGGGCAGATCCATAGACAGTAACGTTGTCGCCACTGCTTCAAAGAGATAGAAACTCTCTCCCACGTTCTTGGATCTTGCCCGCATGGTGAGACATTACGCAATGCCAGGCATCACAAAATCAGATCCGCAATCGCTCAAGCTCTTCGCGACAAGGGATATACCACCTATGAAGAAATCCATGGTCTATCGGAAATAGGAAGCTGTCGGCGGGTTGATATACATAGGTTGGATAAAAAGTAATGGCAACACTGCTGTCACGTGACGATGGTGCGTTCGAGAGTTGCCAGCTGTATGGACATGGACAAGGACTGTTAGATGAGTTAGTGTAGCCAGCGGCGACAGTACTCTGTCAATCTACTGCAGTGTGTAGGACTTTGACTTTCATAGGGATAGTGCGAGCGCCCTAAGATCATGTTTGCAAAACTAGAGCAACGTTCCTGGATCAAAATTGAAGTGGCACGAGGTCGTAGTGCACAAGAATGTTTTCAGGGACTACGTGAAGCATGTGGCGATGCAGCGTTGCCATATCGCACAGTGGCACGATGGGTTAAAGCGTTTCGGGAAGGCCTTGTTGGAAGTGCTGTGAAGGTGATGTTCATTGTGGCGTATGACATTGATGGGGTAATACTGCACCACGCTGTACATCCAAGGCAGATAGTAAACGCGGACTACTACTGCAGGTTCCTGCAGCACCACCTTCTCCAGCCCTCAGGATAAAACGACGACACTTGGGGGTACAGAACCCCATCATTCTTCATGATAATGCAAAGAGTCATACCGCTGCTGCTGTCAAGGACCTCTTGCGTCGCTGGCAATGGGAGATTCTGGAACATCCTCCGTACTCACCCGATATGATCCATGCGATTACGATCTTTTCACCAAAGACCAAAGTGAAAGAACCACTGCGAGGGACCCGGTACAATACCAGAGATGAACTTATCCGTGCTTTAGGGCGGTCAATACGGAACATCAACAAAGATGGACGCGCTGATGGTGTACGACGCCTTCCAAACATTTGGCAAAAGGTAATAAATAAGGGGGGCGACTATATAGAAGGTACGTAAATGTTGTACCCCTGTGAATAAAGCCATGTCAGAAATATCGAACTGTTGCCATTACTTTTTATCCAACCCAAGTATTAGCCTTTAACAACACAACAGGCTATATAATAGTTCCTACTATCCGCTTCGAATTGAATACAACTCAACAGGAAGATGTCAACAATGAGAAGAATCAAATTTATGGTCCAACTGTTCCTTATTATTTACATATGTATAAGTTACAAACTATTGAAATTATTGGGTGCTAGAGGCACGATTACAAAAAAAAATTATTAATTTCTGCAAAGAGTTCAATCTTGAATCCTCTTTGGCCAGGAATGTTTCTTTGATAGCTCTAAAATATTCAATATATCTTCTGAGAAATCACATATATAAAGTAAATTAATAACACAATAATAATAATTATATTTCTCAAGAAAACATATTCATAAATTTGTACGTATTTACTAATACTGGTATATTTGGTATACTTTGTCCTTCAGGGCAACCCCTATTTTAGGGGAAGTTTGAAAATTAATTAATTAGAATCTCAATTATGTAAAGTGAGTGCAGTTGTAGTTCATTGCTAAGAGAGCTGAAATAACTTTCATTATTAGAGGTAGATTCATATTGAAGTACCTTATAATATCAGGTTTCAAAATGATCAGTGGCTAAGGTTTATAATTGAGGGGTTTAAACCAAAAAGCAGGTAAGTGACATTATTAAAAAAAATGAGGTAAGTGCGTATTGTGATAGCCCAAAAGGATGTTTCTTTGGAATAAAATCAGGTAAGTGATCACACTGTGCAGTGCTGCTATATGGGCATCATTTCACCAAACTAGTATATAATATTGCATTGCTTGTAGAACTTTAACTGTAATTTCCTCAAAACTAGGTTTCTGTCACTTACCTGCTTTTTGTTCTAAGCCCCTCAATTAATGTATAATTTTAGCAATATTATTTGATCAGACAACAATAACAAAACTGTGATAGCTGCTTTAGCTGTCTCACGCCCTTCTTGCACCCACCTTCTCAATTATAAACTTCTGAGATTCGCGAGCCACATTTTAAATACCTCAAAGCTAAAACATCAGTTCCATTATCTCATTATCAATCCAGGTTTTCTGTGTAAAATACAGACATATTCACTTCATGAGTAGATGGAAGATGGCAGTTCTATTCATAGCAAGTTGCATATATATCCACTAGGTCTCGGGTCTTTTCAGAGATATGAAATGGCCTGTCAGAAAATAAAAGCAAAACGCTGAACACAAACTCAGTTGTTCAAGGCTCGTTGGCATCCATGCAGAATTTATTAAGCCTGTTACGTTCCCTAGTACAAACGAAGCAATTTTTTAACATACGGGTACAAACGTGATTTTTATTTGGTAGAAAATCTTCCTAACAACAGTGCTGTTATTTCAGACACTTCTTTGGTAGTCTCATAAAAACTGAAAGAAATAACTTAAATCATCTGTGTAGGCCTATGTACTTTATATTTTTATGTCTGCCATTGTGGATCCTTGTTCAGATCTTGGCAAAATAGGCGTACGTGACATTTCTTCTTTCTCCCATTCGGACTGATTTTACGCTATTCGTCTCGTGCTTGTGTTTTATTGTCTTAAGTTGTGATTGTACATAATTAGGGTATGTAATCAAGAAATTCTCATGATAATTGAATATTCAAGGAGTGCGAATACCAGCCGCTATGGAAATAAATGTTCAATTTATCTGTCGGGAATCGACCCAAATTCTGTAGTCCATGTCTCTCATATTAAATGGAAATTTAACGAAGTTAACGTGTGGTTTCAGTGACGAATTCATTACAGATAAGTGAAAACAGAGGTAACGAAATTTCTTTAGAGAATGTATACCTCATGTTTTTTCAGCATTCCGATTTACAAATAAGGTGGGTGCTCCTGTTATGGCCACCCCCCTATTGTGAGTTAGTTAACCAAAAAATCCGCTAAATTGCAGCAGCATCCAATGAAAGGGCATCCTGGTAAGTCACTTGATCGTTTTCCATCCAGTCAGGTTGAGCAATATGGCGTCAGTTGCCTGTTTTGCGGTTTTCATGTGACCTCTTCTTATTTTTCTCTGGTAAGTCTCTTTTGTTTTATGCATGTTTTTCAAAGACTTGTTTCATGAAAACCATCGTACTCAATTCAGTTTTTAATGTTCTGTTGATTGGCGTTGTAGTTGATGGCGTATCTTTTACGAGCTGTTCATAATCAAACGATTTTCGTCTAAGCTTACCTGCTCCTGATATGCCATATCAAATGCACCATGGCCATATCAAATGCACCACGGCCATATCAAGTTCATTTCACTTTTATTTTTTCACCTGGCAAATTTACATGCCTTATAACTGGGATTACGCAAAAATTTTGTATTTTAAGAAAAACAACTTATTTTTTTTATGGAAAAACCTGTTTTGACTACACTTTTGAATTATAAAAAGATTATTAAGTGTCATTTTTATTCATTTTACACCAAAATTATTTAATTTTAACACAACTTACTTACTTACTTACTTACAAATGGCTTTTAAGGAACCCGAAGGTTCATTGCCGCCCTCACATAAGCCCGCCATCGGTCCCTATCCTGTGCAAGATTAATCCAGCCTCTATCATCACACCCCACCTCCCTCAAATCCATTTTAATATTATCCTCCCATCTACGTCTCGGCCTCCCTAAAGGTCTTTTTCCCTCCGGTCTCCCAACTAACACTCTATATGCATTTCTGGATTCGCCCATACGTGCTACATGCCCTGCCCATCTCAAACGTCTGGATTTTAAGTTCCTAATTATGTTAGGTGAAGAATAGAATGCGTGCAGTTCTGTGTTGTGTAACTTTCTCCATTCTCCTGTAACTTCATCCTGCTTAGCCCCAAATAAATTTTAACACAACTACGCTATCAAACTGAAAACAATCACGATTTGTAGAACATGGAACAAGGCTGGCCATATCATGTGCACATGTTCCTGATATGGCCACTAGGTAGACTTTTGAAATTTGGGACTTTTTGGACAATTAAAGCTATTTTTATGGGGAAAGGAAATTGTTTTAAGAAAGGCCATTGGGCTGAGAACGAGTAAGAAAAAAGTGGTTTACATTTTTTTTTTTCAAAATAGCGGCTAGAAAAATTATCAAACCTTAGCATGGCCATATCAGGGACACCTACCTTAGTAGTTATGTATAATTCAATAATAGTTTATATTTTCAGTCAAAACACTTATCAATATGTGAAGTCAGAAAATAATTCTGTTACATCATATTATAATTTAAAGGTCACAAATATTTTCGACTTATACAAAAAGTCATCTTCAGGTGAATCCTTAAGCAAATAATTTGAAATTAGGTGAGGGACTAATCAGGTACATTTTAATCTAGTAGTTGAATGCACATGCAGGCATTTTACAAAAACACTTATTTACATAGATAACTGAAATCTCTCACTTTTGCGTGTATATGAAACTATTGGCATCTATGGCATCATATACACGTAAAAGTGAGAGATTTCAGTTATCTATGTAAATAAGTGTTTCTGTAAAATGCCTGCATGTGCATTCAACTACTAGATTAAAATGTACCTGATTAGTCCCTCACCTAATTTCAAATTGTTTGCTTAAGGATTCACCTGAAGATGACTTTTTGTATAAGTCGAAAATATTTGTGACCTTTAAATTATAATATGATGTAACAGAATTATTTTCTGACTTCACATATTGATAAGTGTTTTGACTGAAAATATAAACTATTATTGAATTATACTTCACAACACTCTTCTGAAACAATATGACTTTTAAATTTAGTAGTTATGGTTAACCAACGCCTCTGCACATGGTTTATATTAACGTTTGCAGTGATTTTTATGTGCCACGATATTCTAAAGACACGTGTCAGTGGCAGCACTGCAGTTCTACAAATAACTACATGACGCTCTGTTTGTCAGCACTGCTGCCATAAATAGTGGATATGCTATTCATAAATACGAAGCCATTGAGCTTTGATATGGCTTCCTATTTTAAGCCAATCGAATGGCTTTTGTGTTATCTAATTCGAAGACCGTCACGTTCTGAAGAGCATTAGTCTGCCACGTTTGCAAACAACATTCGCATTGTGCACATTCACGTAATTATATTATGCGAACTCGCCCTGAGCGTTACAAAATTAAACACAATCAGTAAATTAACCCTCTAACTCCACTTCCGAGGTTGCTCTGTGCTTTGTCCCACAATCTGCTGTTGAACATCTCTGCAAAATCTCCAGTCCTCTAATCTGGCACTAAACTGAACTCGAGATTGCTTTTAGATACGTCATTAAACCATTATGTTCTACTTATTCATGTTTCAAAGTACTAAGAAATGTGAGCAATTCTTGAACTGGAATCAGAAACGGACATGTAGGCCTTATCGCATAAATTTTTAACGTGTAACGTTTAATAATAATAATAATAATAATAATAATAATAATAATAATAATAATAGTAATATAATAATTATAATAATAATAATAATAATAATAATAATAATAATAATAATAATAATAAGACCTTTGGGGAGGCCGAGACGTAGATGGGAGGATAATATTAAAATGGATTTGAGGGAGATGGGATATGATGATAGGGACTGGATTAATCTTGCACAGGATAGGGACCGATGGCGGGCTTATGTGAGGGCGGCAATGAACCTTCGGGTTCCTTAAGAGCCATTTGTAAGTAAGTAAGTATAATGGCTTTATTTAACCCGGCAGAGTTAAGGCCGTAAGGCCTTCTCTTAAGGCTCATTCACAATGAAAATTAAACATAACGTAAGCGTTAACTTAAGAATATAAACGTTACGGTAAAATGAAGAAGTCATACCATCATTCACGATGGGAACATAAACATAACCGCAAACATACTTGGTAACCATGGAAACATAACAACGACGCCATTTCCTCATATTCTGTCGTATACTTCAGCGCTCCACGATTGTGTTCTGTTTGCAAATCACATAAGCATAGGCATGAAAGTTTGGAGTTTGCAAACTTTCATGTTAACGTCTTACGGTAATGTTTATGTCAATGCTTATGTGAATCATTGTGAATGATCCCATTTAGTAGTCCGGGCGCAAACTTCTGTGTTTATGTTACTGTTATGTTTAATTTTCATTGTGGATGGGCCTTTACACTCAACCAGGATTAAAACTTGCTTACACAGTTGAACATAAAACTGGATCGGAACTAAGTAATTACATACTGATACAATTTAGGTACATGAGATCAAAAGAGGTAGTTACATAAAATTTACCTCATAAAATAAAAATAAACATAGTGGAATACATATTAATGTTGTTAGAATCAAATACGAATCACATAACAACAAAAGCCGATAATTCAATAAAAAAATGTACACAGTAAAAATAAAAATAAACACATTAGTATACATATTAGTATTAGATTACAATTAAGTAGAATTTACATAATTAAACCAGAAACCGACAATTGAATAAAATGTACACAAGTGCGTACCTATTCGCAAAAAATGTCCATTTCTGATACTCTATTCCAGCCGTAGCGAAACTGTGACTCACGAGCACATTGTGGCTCGCAATGATAGCTGTGCATTTCTCTTGCTTCCCCAACCCACACCCTCTCACTCACTGAAGTCAAACTCCGTTCCATTTGTATTTGTCTCTGACCTGCGAGTGGCGTATCATCGCAATGTCTCTCTCGAAACCATGTGCCTCTACAAAAACGAAAGTTTCAAGTAGGATGGGAGGACGCAGTTGTACAGTCATGTTTTCGTGAGACATCGTGTGAAGCAGAGAGATGTTTCTTCGCTTTGCCGCGGATTAAAACATTTCTTAGAGGCACCATGGATGAAGACAGGGTGTCTGCTCTCGCCATGCTGTCTATTGAAAAAGCAATGGCCCACAGGCTTCAGGATTTCAATGGGAAAGTCATCGATAGATTCGCCACAAAAAAGGAAAGGAGGATGAATTTCCTGTACAAATATACATCTACAGGAGACTCAACTTCATCATCATCATCATCATCATCATCATCATCATCATCATCATCATCATGCTCATTTTAAGGTAGTTGTCTACTTTAAAGAACTAGTATTTTTTTAATTTTTCAGAAATGAGAAATTGTTTAAATTGTTGGAAAACTATCTAGCTAATATGATAAAAGTAGTGAACCTCTAGTCATTTTAGGCACGAACCGCCATGACTGTTTCTCTTTTGAAGTAGAATGATTCCCGGCGCTGTTATCACTGTAGAACGAAAGATTGTGGCACGTGCCTTCAATAAGCTTCAAATCATACCCTTACTCCGATTAGGGGAATTTAGCCTAAGCTTACCACTGGCAGGTAGAGCGCTTAGGATAGTTGTAAGGGAATTTACGTTTTTTACGTAAATTTACGTTAAGGGAATTCACACTTCACATAGTCTCAAAGGCAAACACGTATATAGGTATCTTTAAGTAAATATTTCTTACAATATTTTTGATTGGTAAATTCTACAGGTAAGCCTATTAATTTAAGTTATACAGAAGAATAGTTTATGTATTTCGGTAAAGGCGACGATTATTTACTTCACACAAAAAATTTTACAGATATCTTTAACCCAAAAACTTTTATCTTAGGAGATTTTCTATTTTTTTTTCCTGTTGAAAGATTCTCGGTGGAAGAGAATGGTCTATTTTATTTCATGGTGCACTTTTATCAAGTCATGGTGACTGGCCAATCACGGTTTACCTGAAAGTTAATTAAGGCACTGTGAAATTATGAAATTTAAACTATTTATGTAATAATTTATTTTCTGGAGATACGACTGAAATAGGATTTTGTGAAGATTTGGCAGCTGTACAATTATGAACAAAAAAACGGACTTCAATTTAATAGAGTGTTAGTTATATTAGTTAAGAGCAAATCTGTCTTTATTCCCTTCTTTGTTCACAATTTACGGCTTCTTCACATATTCCAGTTTAATAATAGTAGCCTCGGCTTTGCATAAAACCCACCAGGGAACAGAGAGAAAAGTCGAATGAGTGTAAAAATTCGCATTAATATTATATTATTATTCCTGAAAGTCAGTAACGATGTTTGCTCGCCTACGTACCTTGTTTGCCTGGCGTGTTATTATGGTTGCTTTTATATTAGAATCCATTCACATCTCTGCTAGCAATTTTCTAGACCGCCTACGTTGCAAACCGTTGAATAAGTGACAATAGAATTCAAATTGAAAAGTAAAGTAAATCCAACACTGAAATTTCGTGCATTAATTCCTGATTTCAGTTCAAGAATTCCACTTTTCAGACACAAAGTGTTAAAGGATCCAGTGCAAGAGAATTGTTTCTCCATACAATTTTTGACCGAAAAGTGATTTATTTTATCAGAGTACATAATAATTATTTAATAATTGTGCTTTAAGAAATTCTGGTTTGACCCAAACGAAAATATCCGAAGGCACTTAAATAAGTTATTGCGGAAATACGTAGAATTTTGCGCACTGTGATGATCATTTTAAATTTAACAGCCTGAAATTAAGTTGGGCCTATTTTAAAAGGTTCCTGACGTCCTAATTTCCAGATGAAAAGACAAAATGAACGGGAGTAGTGATGATGACGATGATGACACTAATACAAACATTAAAATAAAATAATAATAATAATAATAATAATAATAATAATAATAATAATAATAATAATAATAATAATAATAATAATAGCAACAATAAATCTGCGTATTCGTGCATATACTATTCAGAAGTTTAAATTCACGTTTTAGACTGCAGTTCTGAGTAGGCCTGCGTTGCCGGAGCGAGTAGGACATTGTTTATATCGGTGCTCGAAATAGAGAGCTTGATAAAATATGCATAACACGTGAGCGTTTTAAGCCGCTTTCTAAAATGACATTTAAAAAGCCTTTTAAATTTACGATGTGTTCACGTTTTTCTGTGCCGGGTCATTTTAAACCACTCATGAATTTAATTAAATTTGCAGGGACATCTCTGGGGCTTTTAATCGTAGTGGAGATGCGCACTATCGATATAGACAGAGAGTGAGTCCAGTGCCGAAGAAACAGAATGAGTAACAAATTTATGTTGGAAGGTTGCATTCAAATATCATGGTCGAAGAAGTTTTGATAAGTTTTTCCCGATGATCAAAATCCACAGACCCATATTTAAGCACATAATGTCCGTCCCCTTGGTCTCGAGGTAGAGTGCTAGACACCTGATCAAGATGGTCCGGGTTCGATTCCCGGTCATGAAGTCAGGGGGATTTTAATTTGCATCTCATCATGTGGACTGGTTGTCTGTCCATTGCCCAAGTATATGTGGTGTCTCTCAGAGTATCCGGGTACCCTGACCGTGCAGTGTGTGTGTGTTCCGTAGAGTTGTGAGTCTAGGTGCAATAAGCCTCAGGCTGCAGTGCCGAAATTAGTAATAAAAAAAGAACATAATACGTGTGTTTTACATACCGAGAACAGGGGTTCATATTATGACTATTCCGATAAAATATTTACGATAGAAATGGCAGAAGTAAATTTATCGGATACTGGAACAATGAAATGTAGCTCCATATTATACATGGCATTTTATTTGTAGCCTACCTTGTAAAGTATTGCGCCATACGTATTGTGGAATATGTCCCTGGAGGTGTTAAGCACGAAAGAAGTCTCAAGTTGAACTTTTTCTGATCAATAAAATATGAATATAACCGAGCACAATGGTTTAACATGCCTTCCTTGTATTCGAAAGATCTGCTCTTCGATTCCAATGCCCTCCTGTCCTTATCGTGATTTTTAGGCCTCTTCAGGCGAAGTCCGGTACCGTACCTATTACAAAGAACCATGAACCAATTCCTTCCCAATCCTGTAATCTTAATTATCACATGAATTGAATTGAATTTACGGGAGGGGGCACTATTACTCAGCACTGCACTAACTTCAACCCACACCCTCAACCCACACTGGCTGATTACATTAAGGTTCGCTGCGTACCCAGGTGTCGAGCAGGCAACCCCCCTCGTCCCTAGACCAGCCCCCTCCGTGCGTCGCCAGTCGGCGATCGGGGAATGATGACTGAATGATGTAAATGCCTAATATGGGGAAAAACGGGAGAACCCCGAGAAAAACTCCAACTGCGACCTTGTCCGCCACAAGTGTCACTATAGATTTTTCAAATGAAAAATCCCACACCTGACCAGGTCTCGAACCCGGGACGTCTGAGTGACAAATCGGAGATTTGACCACTTAACCACCGCAGGGGTTTAATTATCACATAATTCTGTATGTCATTCACCCATCTTCAGCGTCATAGAGCCTGGACGAGAAGTTATGGCACCAGCGCGAGGGACGCATTTCAGTTCGATTGCTTGGACTCGCCCTCACACTTAACTGGAGGGGTGTTGAGTTAGTTGGTTACTAGCATTCCGAGTGTTCAGATCGTTCTGCTACTACCGCTATTGCTAATGCTGAAAACATTGTCCTTCTGAGCGCCCTCATTATGGCATTGTCTAAGGTGTGAAATCATAGAGTAGTTCATAGTCAAGGACATGAAATAGCATACAATGTATGGAAATTCATGTCAGAAGAGGCTGTAAATGGTATACCAATTCCATTGAAAAGCGTATGTGCAAGAGTACTGGCTGCCACTGGTATTTCAAAGCGAACCTTGGCAAGAATCAGGAAAGAAGGGGAAAATATTGAGGCAGGAACAGCAAATTCTTTCTCCAGCCCGGAAAAATCACAGCCGTTTTGATGAGGAAGTCCTAAGAAGTCTCATCTATAATTTCTACTCTACGTATAAGCAGAGGCCGACTCTGCAATCACTTCTTTAAAAAATGGATATCAGTGTATGATTATGTGAAGAAAGTAGAGAACAATTACATTGAAAGTGAGCACGTGATGGACAGTACTTTGGAGAACATTTCCATAAACTTAGGGACATCTGATTCCAGCACAGAAGAGTCGTCTGATTCGGACGGAGAATAATAATATAAAGATGGAATAGTGGGCGTAATTCCATTAGGTACCTTCGAACTCTTGAGTAGGAAAGTGGTGATACTAAGGTAAGACGAATGTTTTTTAGAAAGAGATGAAACGGATATGCCTGCCGCTCTGAGATTGAGAACCGTAACCCAAACAACCCCCACTCCTCTACCCTGCTGGCCGGCAATTTAAAACTTCGCGCAGGTTGGTGCCATAACATCTCGTCTCAGCTCTACCTACCATCTGCCCGGGACTGACAACTGGTTGAGTTTGCTCTCCTCTGTCGTGAGGTTAAGAGAGGCTGTCAAGCTATGAAGCGTGAAGCGGCAACTACTGATAAAAAGCATAAACTCTGTTAAAAGTACGAATATCATGACTATTCTTTACTGCGTTAAAATTGTATGAAGCTCTGTTTATATTTTAATTTTAAGTGTGAAATATTGTAATATTAAGATACAGTAGTGTCAGGAAGAAATCAACGTAAATCACTTTTCTTGAATACGGATCGTGAAGTCGATATATATAAATTACCGTGTATTCTGAGCTTCAAATTAATTAAATTTTAAAGTAAGACAACATCATTGCATCATGTAAATCTCATACAACACACAAAAAATGGATTTGATTGTGTATTTCAAGTATATTGTTATTAATTTGCATAAAATATTTCATTAAATAATGAGGTAACTATTTATATATTCTGAGAATCAAAATCGGGAATGTCTGCTTTAGATCTATGTTATCGATATTTGTTATGAAGTAATTTATTAACCCAATATATACTATAGAACTTGCCGCTTTGGTAGTATAATTGGCAGAGCGCTGGCTTGCAACTCGCTACAGCGTTGCCATTTGCCTTTTGGTTCTCCAACTCGTGGTTTCTTTTTCGTCGTGCTCATATAATATATTTTATACAAAAATGTTAAATATGTCCAAAATATGTTTTGCAGATTTAAAATATTTGTTTTGGACAAAATCATATTAAATTATAGTATGTAAATGCAGCTTAAAAACTGAATGAGGTAGAAACAAATAGTAAGAATAAAAACATTCGAGATTTATATAAGGGTATAAAGGAATTCAAAAATGGATATCAGGCAAGGGTAAACGTAATCAAGGATAAGAATGGTGACTTTCTTGCAGACTCTCATTCAATCCTTAACAGATGGAAAAACTATTTTGGGCAACTATTAAATATACATAGGCCAAGTAGAAATGATTGGGTCGAAATTGCAATACAAACTGCTGAGCCATTTATATCGGAACCCACACTTTCTGAAGTCGAAATTGCGATAGAAAATCTGAAAAAGTACAAGTCTCCAGGTATTGATCAAATTCCAGCAGAATTAATACAAGAGGGTGGAAGCGTATTATCTAGCGAAATTTATAAACTTGTACTTGCAATTTGGGAAAAGGAAATTGTACCAGAACAATGGAAGGAGTCCATAATTGTACCTATTTTTAAAAAGGGGGACAAAACCAACTGTGGTAACTTTCGAGGAATATCACTTTTGCTTGACGTCGTACAAAATTTTGTCGAATATCCTTTTGGGAAGATTAACTCCATATGTAGATGAAGTTATTGGGGATCATCAGTGTGGTTTTAGGCGTAATAGATCAACTATTGATCACATTTTTTTTTCGACAGATATTGGAGAAAAAATGGGAGTATAAGGGTACAGTACATCAGCTATTAATAGATTTCAAAAAGGCGTATGACTCGGTTAAGAGAGAAGTTTTATATAATATTCTTATTGAATTTGGTATTCCCAAGAAACTAGTTCGATTAATTAAAATGTGTCTTAGTGAAACTTACAGCATAGTCCGTATAGGCCAGTTTCTATCTGATGCTTTTCCAATTCACTGCGGGCTAAAGCAGGGAGATGCACTATCACCTTTACTTTTTAACTTCGCTCTAGAATATGCCATTAGGAAAGTTCAGGATAACAGGCAGGGTTTGGAATTGAACGGGATACATCAGCTTCTTGTCTATGCGGATGACGTGAATATGTTAAGAGAAAATCCACAAACGATAAGGGAAAACACGGAAATTCTACTTGAAGCAAGTAAAGAGATGGGATTGGAAGTAAATCCATAAAAGACTAAGTATATGATTATGTCGCGTGATCAGAATATTGTACGAAATGGAACTATAAAAGTTGGAGATTTATCCTTCGAAGAGGTGGGAAAATTCAAATATCTTGGAGCAACAGTAAGAAATATAAATGACACTCGGGAGGAAATTAAACGCAGAATAAATATGGGAAATGCCTGTTATTATTCGGTTGAGAAGCTTTTGTCATCTAGTCTGCTGTCAAAAAATCTGAAGGTTAGAATTTATAAAACAGTTATAATACCGGTAGTTCTGTATGGCTGTGAAACTTGGACTCTCACTTTGAGAGAGGAACAGAGATTGAGGGTTTTTAAGAATAAGGCTCTTAGGAAAATATTTGGGGCTAAGAGGGATGAAGTTACAGGAGAATGGAGAAAGTTACACAATGCAGAGCTGCACGCATTGCATCCTTCACCTGACATAATTAGGAACATTAAATCCAGACGTTTGAGATGGGCAGGGCATATAGTACATATTGGCGAATCCAGAAATGCATATAGAGTGTTAGTTGGGAGGCCAGAGGGGAAAATACCTTTGAGGAGGCCGAGACGTAGATGGGAGGATAATATTAAAATGGATTTGAGGGAGGTGGGATATGATGGTAGAGACTGGATCAATCTTGCTGAGGATAGGGACCAATGGGGGGCTTGTGTGAGGGCGGCAATGAACCTCCGGGTTCCTTAAATCCAGTAAGTAAGTATGTAAATGCAGCTTAGTATGAATAATGACATGAACAACGGAAAATCATGCACATAATCGTGAGTGCCATCAGCCATTCTTATCCTCTGTGCACAAGAAGGCACTCTGTAGGAGGTAGAAATGGTTTAAGTAGAGGCCTGAGCTATAAAGTCGTCTGCGGTGTCTCTTTAATTAAAGTTGTACACCTGCGGCTCGGCCTGAAGCTGTAGAAGCAATTACTGACCCTCGCTGAATTTCAAGTGATCGCATTGATCTATAGGCTCAAGTCGATTCGCAATGCAATCTCACGGGCTGTGAGCAGCAGTGGGGTACTGGAAAGAAGACCAGACCTTGAAGCTTCTGATTCTGAAGAAGAAGAACTCTCGCCATTGAGTAAGTTAATCCGACCTCGATCAAACATCTGCCTCCCCTTTCTCCCAGACTTAAGCACAAGGAACGCACCTCATCCTCGTTTTCTATTTTTGAGTTCTCATTATACGAAATATAATGAGAAAAGATTGTGACGTCCACACCTGTGGAGTAAAGGCTGGTTCACAATAAACTGGAAACGAGAATCGGAACGAAAACGAAAACGGTAAAATTGTTAAAATGTGTATATTTAAATGTGAGCATTCACAATTAACGAAAAGCTTGCCGGAGCCCAGGATCGGGAACGGAGAGTTGGCCAAGTTTCTACTTTGGCGTTCACGTTTCCGATCACAGCCCACTAGATTCATTCTATTGCCATCTAAAAGCTATTTTGT
This sequence comes from Periplaneta americana, assembly GCF_040183065.1. NCBI lineage: Eukaryota > Metazoa > Arthropoda > Insecta > Blattodea > Blattidae > Periplaneta > Periplaneta americana. Next base: position 125,044,542 of record NC_091129.1, read on the forward strand.
CGTCATATATTTTGTAGCAAGAAGACCGTGACATAACCTATGCATTATTTTGTTCTGTGCTGTGCATCATGGAGCAAGTTTTATTTGATGATATTCTAATATTGAATGTTGAGGAAAATCCTAACGTTTACGATAAGCGGCGCGCCTCGTATAAAGATGAGTAATGAAGGAGAATACGTGGCTTTCAATAGCTGCATCTTTGAACACCGATCGTAAGTGAATCATATTTTATTACTATATTGGTTGTAATACACACTACATATTCATGCTTCAATTCAATAACTACTGTTGTGTTCATTTTTGTTCTATTACAAATGTTTCCTCTCTAATTATTTTACGTTATGGTAGACTTAAAATAGGTTGTGATAATAAAGATGCATGGGCATATTTATAGTACCGTACCTAATGAAATGTTTCAGTTGAAATTTCGAAGTTGGTTAACCTGTGTTTATGTTGGTTGCCTTGTACTCATGAGAGAATGCCATTGGTCCATTATACACAAATAACATCAAAATGCGTAATATCGACTTTACATATCGTTATTGACATGCATATCGATATGCATAGTCTTCTACATTCTCGGTTTATTGTGAATCAAAAATTTTCATATTCACGTCCTCTGCTTCTCGTTTTCATTCTGGTTCTCGTTCCCGGTTTATTGTGAACCAGCCTTAACGGTTAGCGCGTCTGGGCGCGAAACTAGCTGCCCCGGGTTCGATTGCCGTTCGGGGAAAGTTACTTTTTTTTAGTTGGTTATTTAACGACGTTGTATCAACTACTAGGTTATTTAGTGTCGATGAAATTGGTGATAGCGAGATGGTATTTGGCGAGATGAGACCGAGGATTCGCCATAGATTACCTGGCATTCACCTTACGGTTGGGGAAAACCTCGGAAAAACCTAACCAGGTAATCAGCCCAAGCGGGGATCACACCCGCGCCCGAACTCAACTTCAGACTGGCAGGCAAGGGCCTTAACCGACTGAGTCACGCCTGTGGCTTCGGGGCAAGTTACCTGGTTGAGGGTTTTTTCGGGGTTTTCCCTCAACCCAATATGAGCAAATGCTGGGTAATTTTCGGTGTTGGACCCCGGACTCATTTCATCGGCATTATCACCTTCATCTCATTCAGAAGCTAAATAACCTAAGCTGTTGGTAAAGCGTCGTAAAATAACCTACTAGATTTGAAAAAAAAAAACGCAACAATTCATTACCAAAGTCACTTAGTTCTATCACGGAGTATAATATACGACACTGAAACTTTCTCAAGTGTCCTGCACACATGACATCCAATGTTTAAACTCGGTGAAAAGTTTCAAGGTCTGACTCACCCTCGTTTGGTGTCACCATCCATTTGTGTGTAGAAAGTGCTGTGATAGGTTGTGGTGCTGGAGCGTTTTCAAATAAGGTTGATTATCTTATTACTATTAAATATTGCATATTATTTGTAGTTATAAACTAATCTTAATATACGAATGTGTAAATCCATCCATCATATTTAATATATTATAGATTTTTTTTTTAATTTGTCATACAGAATAATATCTGTAATATTGACAATTAATATTTGAGGAGAAAAATTCGCTCCGTCGCCGGGGAACGAACCAGGGTCCTTGGTTCTACGTACCAAGCGCTCTGACCACTGAGCTATGCCGAATTCAATCCACAGCAACGGATCGAACCTTCCTCCTTCAATGTTTCCCATTTTCATATAGAGAACATAGGGAAACATTGAAGGAGGAAGGTTCGATCCGGTGCTGTGGATTGAATTCGGCGTAGCTCAGTGGTCAGAGCGCTTGGTACGTAGAACCAAGGACCCGAGTTCGATCCCCGGCGCCGGAGCGAATTTTTCTCCTCAAATATTAATATTTAATATGTTTGGCAAGTGCAATCAAGAGTAGGAAGCTTACGAAAATGAGTAAATTTCTTACAATTCTATGAATTTATGCAAGTAAAATGGCTCAACTTAAAAACAAATCATCTGAATAGAGTATAAAAATGCAATAGTTGATGTCTCTGTTGCCAAAAGAAGACAAAATTGCAACATCCAAAGCCTGAAAAAAAAGCTCTTCGGAAGGTGTTGGTGGAAAAGTAGTCTGTGTATAATGCTGTCAAAGAACTTTGGATTCCCGGGGACATACTGAAGGACTATATGAAACGTAGTGGGAATGAACCTCAAACAGTGCCTGTTGGCAAAATAGGAAGATCTTTTGGAAACAACGACAAAGGCATCTTCAGGAATCGACTCAAACACGTGTGGTTTGAAGCATTAAAAAATAAAATTGTGAAGGAGGAAACAAGAGGAATGGATTGGTCGTACATAAAAAAGAGAACTACGGCAGTGAATAAAAACAAAATATAGTGGATTCAGTGCTGTTTTTGTTTTCACTGGTGCCATGAAAACTACCAGTCTGTAGAGTGAAGGAATCCATCCACTGTATTTATGTGTAGTGAGCGAGCATGCGAAGAAAAAAGTGGCAGTAACAGTGAATAAATGTTTTAGATGAGTGTGCAAGAGAAGAAGAATGTGGCAGTGACAGGGAATAAATATTGTGAGTGGAACATTGACTATCACGGAAATAGGTATCCACTATCACGAAATTAGCTAGACTATCACGAAATAAGGTACATGTAACATATTTTCAGTTTGGTTTAATTATGTCCTCATTAACTTCATTACTTTGGGAACCAGATTTTAGAATGGTAAAATAATATATATGCAGACAGTGAAACAATAATTAAAACAGTATTAATGTTGAATAATTTTGAGGGAAAAATTGTCCCGGGGCCGGGTATCGAACCCGGGACCTTCGGTTAAACGTACCAACGCTCTGCCAACTGAGCTACCCGGGAACTCTACCCGACACCGATCCAACTTTTCCCTCTATATCCACAGACCTCAAAGTGGGCTGACAACCGTCAAGCAACCAACATTGAGTGCACACTAACTCTGTGTGACTTAAATTGTGGTTTTCTGTTAACGAACAGTGACGTGTATTATGCAAATCAAGCTTTCAGGTATAACGCCCTGTAAAGTTGATTTGAATAATTTCGAGGGACCATGTCTTTCGCGCCGCGTCTTAGGTCTCGATATCACTACCCCATAGATGTCAAATTCTAACTCGTACGAGCTAACCCCTGGCGTAAGCAACCCGTAGCGCATATTCTTTAAGGTCGTTTTTTCTATTTTATATGGAAAGTTATTGACCTTAGCAGAACATGCTTGACGTGCAATATCTCCTGCTTCTATAGGCGTTTGGACATCCATGCTGACTACCGCATTTCATCTAACCTTCTCCCCCTCTCTGAGAATAAAGGATGCTCTTCACTTCCAGTATGACAACTTGTATAATATAACCGCTCTCTACACTGTAACTTTCACTTTTTAAGAAGATGAAGATGCATAATGTCTTCTCTGTGGAATGACGTGCAAGCCAGCGTTTGTTTTGTACTTACTTTCTACTAGAATGGCTTGCTTTTCTACTGTCTCCTGCAACAGGACTATATAATGTTGGGGGCTTTATTTTAGATTTTACTCAAGATTAGATGAACATATGCTGAGCCTCTCGTTACGCGTGGCCTGAGCGACGCCGAGTATACATCTGCTACAGCACAAGATAACGAACAAACTTCGTGCTCTAGGCAGGTTTAATAACAATCCCAAAATATATACTTAGGATTTCTTCAATGTAGGTCTTTTTAGTAGGTTATTTTACGACGCTGTATCAACATCTCTGGTTATTTAGCGTCTGAATGAAATGAAAATGATTATGCCGGTGAAATGAGTCCGGAATCCATCACCCATAGTTACCCAGCATTTGCTATATTGGGTTGAGGGAAAACCCCGGGAAGAACCTCAATTAAATAACTTGCCCCGACCGGGATTCGAACTCAGGTTACCTGGTTTCTAGGCCACACTCGCTAACCGTTACTCCACAGGTCTTGACTCTTCAATGTAAGTATACATAGCAAAACTACAATAAATTCAAGACTTTTCTAGAGATATGACAAAACAATGAAAGCGTGCAAATTGTTATCTCATGCTGTTACTTTTATTACAGAAGGTTCATCAAGAGAAAAGAGCAATTTATGAACCGACTATTCTTATTACAAAACATCGTATAAACGCAGGGATATAGAAGTCATCGGTTTAATGGCGGGCGCAAGAATAACCATGATAAAACAATGCGTGTCATTCTGTCGTAAATTTGGAGCCCCAGCACCAACCGTAAAGGAAATCTCTTTACTAACTTTGGAGGGTTACCTGCAGATTTTACGGAGACATTTGTACTTCAATTCGAACTACAATTGACGGTGAGATCAATAACCATTCAAGTCCTCTTCTGGCCATTCATTTTTTGCAAATTTGAAATTAAATTTTGGATATTTCCACAAGTGTTACGACTTTAAATGTTGGTATACTACTTTGTCTTGATCTCTAAAACAATCAGAAATATTACTTGCAAAGAAATAATAATTAGGTAAGAAATAAAAAAAGTGTTTTGCTTTTTTTTCCGAAACTTGTGTAAATGGACTTGATTGGTTATTGATCTCACCGCTTCAATTAAATTTTTTCATTTTATTTTTATTTTATTTTAAAAAATCTTTTATCTTCTCACTTTACTGCAAATTTTCCTGATCTTAATCGTAAGTCATTTAATAGCTCTTTCAATTTATGTAAATCATTTTCTTGTGAGGCGTTTTTATTGTTACACCTTCAATGTTACTATTTAATGTTCTTTGTCTGTGGAAACCTCATCTAGTTGAGGAACATTGAATATTATTATTTGGTAATGAATTCAGCAGTAAGGCGCAGCTTTGAGGTTGTGTGGAAGCCACTGTCGTTGGACTCGTACATTTGTCAATTCATTTGGTTCTTGTTCTTGTTGACTGCGAGCGACTAAAGGTTTTTGGCAGTTCTCTCAATCTTATCCTCCGATAATAGCGCAAAAGCATACGAACCGCCATTTTGTCGTAATACATTCTGAAGTTAATGACATTCAAACATTTTTTTCTTTATAAAAAGTCAAAACACATACTAATAGGGCGACAGAAGAGCGCTTACAAGTAGTGAAGACTCATGTATGAATCTTTCAGAAAGCAGATGCTGAAAAAATTTATAAGTTTGTCTGTCTTTTGAATGAGCTTAATACAAATATGAATACGAGATGGCCGCTATTTCTTTTCGTAACTGCATCGAAATGCGTTCAGATTAGTCCTCATGGAGCGTCATAAAGTTGTCGTGTATATAAACACGACCGTTTCGGATTCACAGCGCTGCATTTCATTTCGTTATGAAGCCTTTGGGACGTATCGGAGGCGGGTGGGTGTCTGCTTTCAGCGCTTCCGTCCCATCCCGACTCGTCTCGTCGCGTCACTCGGTTTTATATTCTATAAATACTCGTATCTGCACAGCGTGGAATGAAATAATCTGCTTGGATGTGAATTGTCGCGAATCGTCGCGTTAACGAAGATACATTTTACGGGAATAATAATAATAATAATAATAATAATAATAATAATAATAATAATATATTCAGATAAGCATATTTCATGCCGCGAGTCCACACCTGTGGAGTAACGGTCAGCGCGTCTGGCTGCGAAACCAGGTGGCCCGGGTTCGAATCCCGGTCGGGGTAAGTTACCTGGTTGAGGTTTTCTCCGGGGTTTTCCCTCAACCCAATATGAGCAAATGCTGGGTAACTTTCGGTGCTGGACCCCGGACTCATTTCACCGGCATTATCACCTTCATATCATTCAGACGCTAAATAACCTGAGATGTTGATACAGCGTTGTAAAATAACCCAATAAAATAAAATAAATTCATGCCACGATAATGTTGTAGATGCTACAGTGCTAGAATTCTTTTAACGACAGATTTAAAGAAAACAGAAAATAAGAATATTTTGCCTTTAAAAAAGTTTAAAATGCAACTGGTAAATGCCGTGCAAATTATTATCTCAATGGAAAGATTAGTCTGTTTTTACTGAACTGTTTCAGGAAACTGAACTCTCAGAAGAATTTTTGTGCTAATACTAAAAGTTTAATTCTCCAACTTGTCGCATTGTACAGAAATTCCTAACTGTTGGACGAGATTAATTTCTCAGCTTTTATTATCCAGAGAAGCCATATCAATTTCAGATTAATAATAATAATAATAATAATAATAATAATAATAATAATAATAGTAATAATAATAATAATAATAATATAATAATAATAATAATAATAATAATTACAACTCATTTCTGAGGAATAAGGGATGGAAATTTTAATTAATAAAACTAAAGTAATGTGATTCTTCGGAAAAAATCATCTTCGCAGCAAAATTTGCCTTTATAATAATCCTGTAGAACAGCCCTCATGTTTTAAATATTTGGGTTATCATTTGAGCTATGAACAAGAGAAAGATATTTCTACAAAACTGAATTACTTTAACTATGCAATGAATATCATTAATAACATTTTCAAACCTTCTCTTGTCCAAAACATACTAGAATTAAAGCCTATAAATCATTGGCGAGACCTATTCTCATGTATGGAAGTGAAGCTTGGACCATACGTAAATGTGATGAATACCGAATCACTCCCAATGAAATGAATTTTTTAAGAAGAACTGCTGGCTATACTACTGTAGATTAGACAAGAAAAAAATTGGATGTTTTGAAAGAATTAAATATTGACCCAATTTTAGAGAAAATTAAAATTATAGACAGAAATGGAAATCCCATATACCTACTCAGAATGCCTAGACCAAGGATACCACCACAGTCTATTATATACAGTCACGAAGCTTGAGTTTTGAGGGTGCTAGAAACAATAGACTGTGATGGTACTATTTTCCTTTGCCTGTAATGAGGCGATATTAGCGATCCTAATGGTCAGCAATGCATATTTATTACGTATTGAGCTTCGCGACTGTATATACTAGACTGTGATACCACGTCAAGCACTAAATTACCGCCCTTTAGGAACAAGATCTTTGGGCCGTAATAGGCCGTGATAGGAATAATAATAATAATAATAATAATAATAATAATAATAATAATAATAATAATAATAATAATAATACGGTACCTCACTTAATTGCATCGCTTATGATTACATATACTGTGGACTCGGATTCGTTTGCTGTCCAGAGAAATGAAATTATGTCCCCCATACGGACTGGACGTGTATTTTACCCCGTTCATTTTACCTATGTTGTTTCATGAAGTATGCTTGCTTCGTGCTACCTATATGGTATTAAATATTCTAACCATTTCAAGCAGTCTATGCCTACCTCACGAAACTATCGCCACTGAATAGCAGTAGGGATTGTGACCCTACATGCTGGCTGTCTTTGTGTCCAAGAAAATAGTCCTGGCACTCATTTTGTTAGAGGCTAGTTGAGCTCCGGGTCCATAGTGCAGCCGAAAAGATTAAATCAACGAAGAAAATCCTTGACTCCTTCAGCGATTAGAACACGCGACCTTCCAGCTTACAGCACAATGCCTGCGACGCAACCGCTCACCACCATTATAATATTTTAGACTCCAAAAATTAATCAGTTAAACTTCAATTAACAATTATTGGAAAAAAAAAATTACAATACAAATTTCTTAACTGCCGAGTGTATGTAAGCCTACTTCATAACACACACTCCAGAATGAAAGCGTTTACCCGATCTGTCAATGTGAGAAGAAGTGATACTTTTTATATGTACCGGTATCAATTTGATTTAAATATAAATCTAAATTAGCCGAAGTTATTTCCACCAAGTCTCTTAAATGTTCATTATATTGTCAGTCATGATCTGAATTTGTTTTTAATAAAGCTCATTTTTGAAAATGCAGATCATAAGTATATTTCAACCGAAAAGAGTCCATAACATTAACACCAATATGCCTAACTGAAGCTCAGGTTATTTAACTGCAGTTAGCCTACACATTTAACCCAAAATTGTTCATACTTAATGACTGAAGACACTTTTTAAAATGTCTTTTAAATATTTCCTTCTTGCAGTTGAATGAGCTTTAACTGTAGAGGACGTTTCTTTCCACAGAAAACAGTGTCTGCTTCACTGCCTCATTCCTGATTTTTTTAATCCTTAAATATTTTCTCGAATTCAGCTTTTAAATCTGCTATGATCACGAGGAAACACCTGCAGTCTGTTTCTTTGTTCTTTCTGATGCGTCCTCTAGATTTGAAAAAAAAAAAAAAAACGCAACAGTTCATTACCATAGTCACTTAAGAAAAAGATCAAGTTTCTGGTTTCTGATGTAAGTTTTACTTCTCTTGATATGTCTTGTTAAGTTCATTCATGTGTTGAAAAGTCTGTCAAGAAAGCAATGACAGACATATGATTTTTACATTCCAGAAAAGCCAAAGTCCCGCGCCGTGACGTCGTGGTCTAAGGCATCTGCCTAGGACTCGCGTTACGGAATGCGCGCTGGTTCGAGTCCTCATGGGGGAAGAAATTTTCTCATGAAATTTCGGCCAGTGTATGGGACCGGTGCCCACCCAGCATCGTGATGCACTTGGGGAGCAACGATAGGTGGCGAAATCCGGTTGCGAATGCCAGCTATAACGGCTGGGGGGATCATCATGCTAACCACACGATACCTCCATTCTGGTTGGATGATCGTCCACCTCTGCTTCGGCATGTGGGCGTGAGACCAGCAGCCGGCTGGTCGGTCTAGGCCCTTCACGGGCTGTAGCGCCATGGATTATTATTTAGAAAAGCCAAATGTTTGTGTAATGTTTACTTTTTGTTGAACTGGTCCGGAAAAAGTGTCTGCGTTCCGTATTCGGACCAAGGTCCGCCTGATCTAAATCTTTACAAAGGTATGAAAATTCTCAATAGACGGAATTAATTTTATTTGTGAATTATTTATTATTCAATTTACCGGTGTCCGATTTATCCTTTCTTAATCCAACTGTTTACCGATTCTCCTTCGTACAATCAGGTCTTCTCGAAATATTCTTAAGGGAGAGATAAGACTCCATTAAACTATTCTGTTTTATTTGAAAGACAAGCAGCAATTGGACTAAAGAAAGAGTCTTCGGAATTGCAAACTGGTTTTTGTTCAAAATATGATTTTATTAGTCGCTTCATTGTGAAAAGCGCTGAATCTGCGAGTGAGAATCCCGTCCTCTCTTGCAATCTTCTTTGTGTTTTTGGTAGCTTTGTTAGCTAGATCGGAGTCTGTGCTGTGGCGGACAGGTGCAGGAAACAACTCTACGAGTATACACGTTCACGGTCAGCTACGTGTCGTCTAGCATGTCATCAACTGGAAAAGTGGGTTAATAATTTGCTGATAATACAAAGAGTTAAGAGAACGCGTTTATGAAGTCTAGCCCAACTTGTTTTATTGTCTGAAAGGACGATCAATCGTCGAGTCTTTCAACTTGTACATAATTATAGCCACCATTTGAGAATAGTCTAAGTCAGTGGTTCCCAAAAGGGGGGTCGTGTGAAAAGCAGAGGGGGATCGCGACATGGTTTACAAAATGAAACAAAAAAGTCTTAATAGCATATTTATTTTCTACTTAGAAACACAAACAACCTTGAACATAAAAATAAAAATATTTCAGTAACTGTGTTAAAAATAATTAATGCGATAACTCAAGAGAGGCCTTCAGAATTTCCTCCACAATCTTCTGAATCTCCTAAAAGGAACTTTTTTTTTTACAGATTTAAGGATATTACATGTAAATTTTGGTAAACATCCCCTCGCTCCAAATAGTAAGCCTGTAACACCCCAGTTGTAAAACGGAATACCATATGTTTCACTGAGGTGTGATAGGCAAGGTACATATTTAGCTCGCTTGTCATCATTTATCTGCAGTGCCGATTCATGTCTCACTCAAAGCATATCTCAGGGTCTAAGACCAGCGCTTTCTGAGTTCTATTTATGGCGATTAGGTATATACACCTTTCTATGAAAATCATCTTCAGGCATACAATGAATCCCCTCATGTACTTCCCATCCTCTGTTACTTAGTAACGGTCAGCGCGTCTGACCGCGAAACCAGGTGGCCTGGGTTCGAATCTCGGTCGGGGGAAGTTACTTGGTTGAGGTTTTTCCGGGGTTGTTCCTCAATCCAATACGAGCAAATGCTGGGTAACTTTCGGTGCTGGACCTCGGACTCATTTCACCGGCATTATCATCTTCATTTCATTCTGACGCTAAATAACCTGAGACGTTGATACAGCGTCGTAAAATAACCCAATGAAATTTAAAAAAAAATCTTAGCAGGCTGGCAATTGCTGTACGAGCTGTTATGCAGTAGCTCTCCCTTCTTACAGAACCCCAGTATGTGACCAAGTGTTTCAGTCTTGCTGCAGCCGCAATGGCGACAACGGGTAGTACTGAAGGTTCTGCCAGGGATAGATCTCACTGCGGTGACGTTGCAAGACATTTTGATGGCAATGGTGTATTCCGAGGGCGAAATACACTTTTTAGAGGAGATCCAGGAGCAGCTTTGGGGCAGCTTTCATAATATGTACAAATACCTTTGCCTTTATGTGGACCTGGCACCGTGATTGGAATGACTGCATTTAAAAATCCCATTTGTTTTGTAAATGAACAGTATTCCAATTTCCGGAATTCATAAAAAAATAGTTAAGATTCTAGTAATTTAAATTACCACGAACTTTAAAAAAATCGTAATTATTCCCTGTTTGCCAGAACATAATCTATTATTGATTTTGACCCTCTTGCGCGCCTAGCATATTTATGTATTTCCTCGTGTCTGAAGAATGTAGGCCTACTTGTTATTTTCAATCAATTTTATAAAGTCGTAAAATTTTTAATCATTTTTTCATTTTCACATAAAGTTGTACCTTCTCCTTCCATACTATAAAGAGCGCGTGTGACAGTTACCAAACGGAATACTCTCAACATTGTTGTTTTGGCGTATATTCATAAATTAATGTAGGGGCTACAGTATACTTAGTGCAAACCAATTTAGTGTTGAAGAAATTTAGACACGTTACTGTAGAAAACTAAAGCGAAGCATTTCAAGAAATACGAGTAACATCAATTTTATCTCTTTCCTCATCCATTCTTTGAGTTAAATTTGGAGATGAGTTAAACAGGTAACAGCTGGCGTTATAAGACTGTAAGACGAATTCTCTGGCCTAATAGCCTTTAGATAGGCTCATTAGCCCCACTCCCGAGATCCTTTGCAAGAATGGGATGTTGCTTTTACCTTTTAGATTTGTTTCCTCCCCATTTCCACTCAATGAATGAAGTCTTATAGACCAAATTTGAGAAATTCCTCTATATAAATGTCTAAAGTCGGTATATAATTTTCGCTATCCAACAGTTGAAAAGAAATGAGACAAATGGATAAATTGTTCAATAAAACTACAGTGGAAATATGAATTACAACACTTCCCTTCAAGAATTTTGTAGAAATTCTTTCTCTTATGCATATAGACTGTGTAAGAACAATCTCTGTCTCCTTCTGTTAATTTTTACAGCGTTTTTTAAAGGACCTGTGCTATTTTGCAGACTCGTTCACATTGTCTGCATTTTTAAATATCACACTAAAGTGTCAACGCTTCCTTCATCTTTGATATAGGCCTATATATACTTTGAATGCCATGACATTTATCCTATGGATACAGATATTTTTCGTCTTTCATTTAAATAACTTCTTCAATTCCTGTATTGGCCTCCGTAGTTAATTCTAACTTTCTTATATTACAATGTAGTCATCCGTAAAAGCTTTGTATTCAATTTATTATTCTTCGCAGCGCAGCGTGAATTTAATTATGTCATTGTGTTGAAATGTCATCTATTTAAAGCTATTCAATTTCGTTTTGAAATTGGTACGAATGTAGAGAGAGCTGTCAAACAAGTTGTAAATTCTGACAGCATAAAATTACATCTCCTGGTTATTTTTTAACTTCGACACAATTTTAATGCAGTTTTAAAAGTAATAATTATATAGACTACATTGTGATTTAAGTTATACAAGTTATATTTTAGTAAAACTTTAATTCATGTCTGTTAAAAGTAAGTGGAAAGAAAAAAAATGGGGGAAACACTTCAAATAAGGTTAATCGATTTTCCTCATCTCTTGTTTCACGTACATTAAGCTGAAAAATGAGACTTCAAGATTAATATGGGGGCGAGCGGTAGCGCCGTAGTTAAGGTATTGTGCTGCAAACTGGAATGTAGCAGGTTATATTCCCGATTAAGTCAAACATTTTCTACGTTGATTTAACCATTCCGACCACACTATAGCCCTAAGATTTACTCAGCTTCAAACAAGAATGAGTGAATACCAGGTCTATTTCCTTTATGGAAAAGGGGGTAAGCGCGTAGGACTGTTACTAATGTCGATTGTTTAGAAAAGGTGGTAGCTTTTACTCCTGGTACACTGTGAGCCTGCATAGCCTATAATAATATCTTTACCTTTATCTAGGGTTAATATCGAAGGAAAGAATTATGCTAAGATAAATTAATTACCTTATATAGTAGAATTTCTTCTTTAGCTGTAAGTTCAGCCTAAATTTAGATCATACTTGCTCTTTAAGTTTAAAGGACTGTTGGTCACGAATTGTAAAATCGCTTAATTTATTAAAGGAACAAATATGCTTATAGTTTCATTATAAATCACTACTAAACTTAACATTTATTTTTCGACGTTTGCTAATCTCGCAGTTGATACAGCGTCCTTAAATAACCGATTTAAAAATTATTTCTCTCTCTTAACTGTCGATTTCTGTAAATAGCGAAATGGTACTATTAGAAATAGTTATGAAGCTAATGTAGGAATATCTAATTTATAACAATTTGTTCAAAATAAATGACATAGATCTACTTAAGGGCTACTAGATTTTGTAAATTAAATTAATATATTACTTTTGGGATTACAAAGAATGCATTTTGAATGCTATCTAGAAAACGAATATTTATTTTCTCATTTGTCAGCATAATTATTTATATCTTTTTGAATAATGGTTCGATAAACAGTAATGTTATTCACAACACGATGAAAGATGTTAATTACCGTGAAGCTCACAAAACCGTAAAATGAGGTTTTTTTCTAGTTCCGAATGCACCGCAGCCTGAAGGCTGATTGTGCTTGTCCGTAGAATTAGTGAAAATGAGATGATGTTAGACGAGATGAATTCGAGAATTTGCCATGTGATTACATGACATTTGCCTTATAATTGGGGAACATGTCGGGAAGGGAGTGGGGGGGTGGAATGTGAACCAGTCAACCCAAGCGGAATTCCAACCCATGTTCGATACCAGCTTCAGATCTCGAGTTCAACATACTATCGCCTGAGCTACATCAGTGGCTTTACCATGGCATAATATAGACTGTCATTTTCGTGACACTCATTTTCATAGTTACGTAAGGATATTGAATAAAGAAATGCGATTATTGCAGTTTTCACTGGCCTCTTGGCATGTTATGCATACCGACGCACCTAAAGTATCTCAATTGTGTGCCAAGGCATAAACGTGATATAGAATTGTAACACAGCGTGTAATCAAGTGTTTATGTGCACATAATGAAAGCGCAAATGTAATCATATGCTTGCATAACGCTGGCGCCGAAATGGAGCTGAGTGGGAAGAATGACGTTCGACCTCTTTACTTCTGTCAAAATCAATTGTTTTCTCTTCTAATGATTAGGAAGCTACTCTTTCAGCGATACGGTTTGACTCTTCAAAAATACACGTATTTGTTGTATATTCCTTACGCAAACATTTAAATAAGAAAAGTACTTTTGATACTGCGAAATGTAGACTTCGCGTTTTTCACGGAAATTAATATTAATATTTTCACGAAGACGATTGTCTATATTTCCTTGTTTACTTTAATTTCTACACAAGAAGGTTTATCTTTGAAGGTTCAATGGTTACTGTCCTAGCCATTACATCTGAAGTTCGCCAAGGGCGTTGGATTTAAGGGCGATAAAATTATTAACATTATTTCCTCCGGGAAAGAAGTATAGGTATCGTGTAGGCATGTAAAATAACATTGTTCCAGATAATAGGTTCCAGTGAGACCCCGTTTGCCATTTCTCGTCTACGTTGAATTTCGACGCTAAACAACCTTTGAAGTTTAAAGCGTCGTTAAATAAAATATATTTGATTATGCACATAATATTGTTTTCGAAACTGCACTAATTTTGTTCAAGTTAAATATGCCTATCTACGATTCAATTAATCTGATAATGATGCACTCGAAACATAATTTTCTATAAATTAATCATTGTTTGAAAAAAGAAGTTATTTGCTCGAAACGAGCTCTCATTATTTTCTCCTTTAGATTCCTATGAGAAATTACTTTGAAAAGTCAGCGTAACTCTCCTCGTTTAGGAGAAATAACAAAAATAAGATACGTATCCCAAAAGATCTTGTAGGCTACTTTATTGTATATATACAGGGTGGAAGTGAAATAGCCTTGCAGATTTCCAGAGCGAATAGCTCATTTGTATGTAACAAAAAAACTATAATATCCTATTGGTGGAAAGTTCATAGTTTTTTTTTTTTCAGAAAGAAATATCTTTCTTTCCCCAAATGTTTAGCAATCTCTTATTTGGTAACTATTGCGATTAGGATCGTGATTTTTGTCCATATCGATAGGAAATGTAATAAAGAGTAATTTATTCCTCTGACGTACTTCAATAGCGTGCGCGGTGTTCGTGTAAATTTAATTTTAAAAACCCCTAAATTCAAACCATCGCACGAAGGAACCGCGTGGCAACAGCTTGGCAGCTTACGTACGGAAACTCACCGAGTTCGTTGATCTCTTACATCTGTATACGAGTAGAGTGATTTAGTGACGATGTTGTCGGACTGCAGAAACTTTAAACTTAATTTCCTAATTAACCGTGCATTTAAGCAGAAAACGTAATATAGATTTTCTATTAATTTACGTGTACCCTATCGTCTCTTTCGTCCACACCTGTGGAGTAACGGTCAGCGCATCTGGCTACGAAACCAGGTGGCCCGGGTTCGAATCCCGGTCGGGGCAAGTTACCTGGTTGAGGCTTTTTCCGGGGTTTTCCCTCAACCCAATACGAGTAAATGCTGGGTAACTTTCGGTGCTGGACCCCGGACTCATTTCATCGGCATTATCACCTTCATATCATTCAGACGCTAAATAACCTAGATGTTGATACAGCGTCGTAAAATAACCCAATAAAATAAAAATAAAATCGTCTCTTTCAATCTGCTCACTTCCATGTATATTTATTGTATATACTGTTGTAATTTTTGTAGTAATTGTTCGATTCATATGAAATAAAATAACTATTTATTAACCTATATGTCTTCATTACTTGTATATTTGTGTAATAATAATAATAATAATAATAATAATAATAATAATGTCTATTAATATATTAATCCGTAAAGGGAAGAGGTAAGGGAAAAGACACAATTTGACAATAAAAAATTGTTCCAGTTCGCACGTCTACCCCGTGGTAGCCGATACAGTCGACAAGTAAGCGTATGCGGTAAGGTAATTCATTAATTTTTCTCTGGAGTGAATAATGGAGATATGTTTTAGACCAGAAAATAATTGTGACTTTGAACTGTTGCGTCACGCAGTAGTCAATGATAGAATATTAATCGGAAATGCCTTCTCGTTTCCTTTCAGAACCATACTTCGAGGGCACGATGATCATGTTATTTCAAGCCGTTGAAAATCTGTTAATCTTTAGAACACCTTTCTAAACCGAATCACATCTGATTTATCTACACACAGTAGTATCCCATATAAGAATTGAGATTATTCTATTATTTCTACAAATAAATTAGAAAAATTTCAAAATGTGAAGCGTAATGTTGAAAAGTAATTTGCCCAATCTTTTCTTAAAATATCAGTTTTAATTATTGCGAGAAATGTGTGTTGAGAATATGTGACGTATGGATTTCAAATGGCACTGTTTGTTTTCGTTATGCTTTTGCATCTCTGCTGAAAGACTAAAATAGTGTGGTATGCCGACATTCATTGAATTATTTAAAGTTTCACATCGGTCTTTCAGAATTGGATGTGGCTTGTTACAAATTCTGGAAACGACGATTCCTCCCACTCATGCTGAGTTCGTTACTCCGAAGTCATAGTTCATAAGAAGTTTAATAATTAAAGTTTATTAACGTCAGCCGATATGTCTCATCGTCATTCCCAACTACACACAGACGTGGTTGTTAACGTCAGTCATTCATTTTTAACAGAGAACCTTGTTATTAGGGCGTTCAGAAATAACTCTGAGAAGCACTTCGCAGTCCACATAAACTGAATCCTCAACCACTACACTGTGATTACGTGGAGCCGTGAGGTCATAAAAATTGAAAGTGAAGCATAGCACTGTTTACACCTTCTACTTATAGTACTCCATCCTTTCTCACTAACTATTTTCTCTATTTCCTGCTTTACTTCTTATTTCCTTTCACCTTTCACTCATTTTTACTTTCTTTACCTATTTCAGTTTCTTTCTACCTGTTCTCTCATTTAGGATTTTCCAATTCCTTCATTTCATTTTTCTCTTTCTTTTTCGCTCTTACCTAATAGTTCTTTATTTAGCTCTATTGTTTATCTATTTCTTCTTCTCTCTTTTTTGTTTCTCACACTTCTGTTTATCCATTTTTCTCTTTCAATGTATATTTTTTTCAATTTATTTAATTTATTTCTTTCTTTGTTTACATATTGTTCTCTTTGTCCATATTTTCATATCTCTTTATTTCACTTTTCGTTTTAATTCTTTTTATTTCTTTATCCCTGTCGTTTTATTTATTTCCTCTTTCATCTTTATTTCATTGTTTCTTGCTTCCTTTATCTGTTTCTCTTTCATTCATTCTTTCTGAATTCCTTTGTTTCATTATTTCAATATCTATGTTGATCTTTTTCTTTCTTTTCTTTATTTATTTCGTCTATTTCCTATGACCTATTGATTCTCTATTTCTTATTTCATTAACCTCTTCCCTTACTATTTATTTTACCAGTTTTGTGAAAAAAAGTGTCATATTTTTTATTTTCGTAAAGAGGTCATTTAATATTGCAGAATCACTGCACATCACTAATTTTCTTACATACTTAAAAAACCACTATGAAGTAGAAAATGGGACTCAAACGAGTTAGCCTAACTCGGGTTAATAAATTTTGACACATGTTAGCAACCCGAGTTAACTCGGGATAATAAGGGAAGTGGTTAATATTATGTTTTTGCTACCCTAATTTTATTTTTATTTCCTTTAACTCTTTATTTTTAATTTATGTATTTATTTATCTATTCTTATCCTATTTTTTCTGTCTTTTTTTGGCTCGATAAACTTGCGAATTCTAAATGAGGCAGTAGAGCAAGTGGACAGCTTCAAATACTTGGGATGTACTATAAGCAGTATAACATGAGCTGCTGCCAGGAAGTCAAAAGGAGGATAACAATGGCAAAGGAAGCTTTTAATAGAAAAAGGAGCATCTTCTGCGGATCTCTGGAAAAAGAACTAAGAAAGTGACTAGTGAAGTGCTTTGTATGGGGCAGAAACATGGACATTATGACGAAGTGAAGAGAAGCGAATAGAAACACTTGAAATGTGGATATGGAGAAGAATGGAGCATGTAAAGTGGACAGACAGAATAAGAAATGAAGCTGTGTTGGAAAGAATGGGTGCAGAAAGAATGATGCTGAAAATGATCAGGAAGAGGAAAAGGAATTGGTTGGGTCACTGGCTGAGAAGAAATTGTTTACTAAGTATGCACTGGAAGGAATGGTGAACGGGAAAAGAGTTCGGGGCAGTATAAGATATCAGATGATAGACGACATTAAGATAAATGGATCATATTCGGAGACAAAGAGGAAATACGGGAGAGAGCTGGGTTTGCAGTGAAAGACCTGCTCTTGGGCAGAACACTGAATGAATTAATTTGGCTCTCTTTTTCATTAACATTTATTTATATTTTTATTTCATTATTTCTATTTCTTTAACGTTCCACTTCATTTTCTTATTCTTTTTCATTTCTTTGTCTATTTCTTTCGAATTGTTTCGTTGTATATTTATTGTCTTCTTTCTTTGTTAATTTATTTTACCTTCTTTCTTCCCTCCTTCCTCTCTCTTCTCTTTTCCTCTTCCTATTTCTTGCTCTTTAATTATGGCGCTTCATTTCTTTCCAGGGTCGTAAGCAGCAGACAGCACTAGGGCTCTCTCTGATCTCCGTAGGTGTTGCAACTGAACTAGGTCTTGAGCTGAGTTTTCGTTTTTGACATTGGACACAATTCGATAAACACCAGGTATACAATTATTCATTTAATATGATCTATTAATCATCATTAGTACAACAATAACAAGACAATAAATATTTTAAAGGTAACTTGAATGCAGTGAAGTGAAACTTCATGTACGATACCTAGAACAGCTGTAGTTTTCTTTTCGTTTCATTATATTAATTTTACAGTACGATATTTTAGTTACTGTAGGCAACGATCATCCAGTACAATGCGGTGTTTTGTTCGTTAAGTTACACATACACGAAATTAGTAACAACTTTAGGGGTTGCTCGCAGATAGCTAGGGGTTGTAGAGCAACCCTTGGAACCCTCCTGGTTACGGCCCTGTTTCTTCTCTCTTTTTATCTATTCCTTGTTTTTTTTCTTTCTATCTTCACGTATTGCTTTCTCTTCCTTTCTTTGACTTCATTCTTTATTTATTTCATTTGATTTTCACACTGTTTTATTTTATAAATTAAATAATTAGTAATTAAATTTATTTATTTATTATTTCTCTTATTAGGCCTATGTCTATCTTTCCTTTCTTTTTTCTTTCATGTGTTTCTTTCTCTTCCTTTCCTTATTTTTTCATTTCTCTTTCCTTTCTTCCTTCTCTCTCACTCTATTTTATAATTTCTCAGATTTTCCCTCTCCTTTCTTTTCTTTCTGCTCAGTGTGGTTCTTTGATTTCCGATAAGGTATAATTGTCTTCGGCAGCCATGCTATTGCTAGATGAAATCTATAGAACGTGATAGAATAACGAACAGGAATTAATGGAATTCTCGTCAATGCAACGCCTGCGTACTAAATAACGCACTTGCAAAATAGTGAGAGAAATCATAATTGCTTGTGATATTTATTGCCATTAGATCCGAGGGTTGTGGATTCAAACCCGGCGAATAATTTTTATTAAAACTACCGGTATTATATTTTACGTGTATCATTTCAGCATTAATTTACTCCTAAATATTAAATATAAAGAAAATCCGTCAAATATTTCAAAAGACATTACAGACAGTATGCCCAAAATCAATTTTTCAGTTTCAGAAGTGCTGAAAACGTTTATTTCTGTGAAAATACAAACCCATTTTTTGCAGCATGGCATTTCTTCATACCTCATATAATGAGAAAGTAAAAATATTTAAGATATATCCACTGTCCTAGTTATGTAATGTTGAACAAGAAAGGATAATACTGCACTAACTGATAAACATAGGCCTATCTTTCGGCTCAGTATTCGCTTTGGGTTTATGGAAAGAGTAATGACGGGTAACAGTGTATGACGTTAAAGCTACTTTCTGATGTTTGTCTTCCTTTCCTCTTCCCCATTCAATACGTTTTCAACATTTCAGACATGTCTGTTACCAAGGATATCCAGTTGTGAGTTCTGAATATGCCAGCTCCCGCCTGCATAGTTCTGTTGTAGCTTTATCATATCACACTGCTAGTGACGACAACGAAAGCATTGTCACGCTCGCGCTCTCCAGTAAATGATTTGACTTTCAGGTGAAATAGTTGGCAGTCGACGACTGTCACAAAGCGGAAGAATGCAAGGTTAGGTCTATTCTTTTCATAGCGGGAATGTCCATAGTTTTTTTTATTAATGATATACAGGTCATCCTTTTCTTTCGGATTTTTTTTTTCCCAAATATACTACGTATGAATTATCATTGTTATAAATTAAAAAGTCCACCTCTGTGGCGTGACGGTCAGCGCGTCTGGCCGCCAAACCAAGTGGCCCGATTTCGAATCCCGGTCGGGGCAAGTTCCCTGCTTGAGGTTTTTTCCTGGGTTTTCCCTCAACCCAATACGAGAAAATGCTGGGTAACTTTCGGTGCTGGACCCCGGACTCATTTCACCGGCATTATCACCTTCATTTCATTCAGACGCTAAATAACCTAGATGTTGATACAGCGTCGTAAAATAACCCAATAAAATAAAATAAAATAAAAAATAAATTAAAAATTGAACTTTCGTTTTCTGAATCACACACAAAAGACATACTCTATAACTCTATAATTCTGAGAGTGTTTCATAAATTGTAACGAGGTAGGTAATTAATTTTTCACAAATTTACATAAGATAGCTATACAGTAGGCCTATGTTGCAATATTTTTTAATATTATTTTATTATTTACAAAAATAAGCATTTTTATCTAAAAAATACGTAGTATTAATGATTCTACGTATATGTTCAAAGTTTAATTGTAAAATAATTTACAACGAAAAATATAAATTTGTAATGATTACTTTTTCGAAACGTAGGAATCTGAAGGCATTTTGGACAGCGCATTTATTTGTCTTTTCACTTTCTACAACAAAATAAAAAAGGATCATTAGGATAGTTTTGAATTGCATGGCTATTTTGTGTCTTTGACCCCAGATGAATTATTAACTTCTTGCTAAAATTAGTATATTTCACATGCATTGTTCTCTGATTACTTGTTTGTAAGATATTGACCATAAAAAAGTCGAACAGTTGTTTAGAAGAAATCGTTGTACAGAGGCAGACAGACAAACACAGAAGGCATGCACAAGACGGTTGCAGGGATGATTGAAGCTGTATTTATGTTGACGTAAGCTAAAAATGCTGATAAATTTTCATAGAGTCTTCTACCAGGGACAGGGTTCTTTTACATGACGCATTATCCCTTGCGAGGTTTTTTTTTTTCGGCACCGCAGGCGGAGGCTTATGTGTCTAGACTCACAACTCTACTGAACACACGCACACACTGCAGGACTCCCCCGTTTATTGGGTCAGGTTACCCGGGGGCCACTGCGAGACACCACACACACTGGGACAATGGACAGACAATCAGTCTCCGTGAAGAGGCCCGAATTAAATTTTTTATTTATTTTATTGGGTTATTTTACGACGCTGTATCAACATCTATGTTATTTAGCGTCTGAATGAAATGAAGGTGATAATGCCGGTGAAATGAGTCCAGGGTCCAGCACCGAAAGTTACCCAGCATTTGCTCGTATTGGGTTGAGGGAAAACCCAGGAAAAAACCTCAACCAGGTAACTTGCCCCGACCGGGATTCGAACCCGGGCCACCTGTTTTTGCGGCCAGACACGCTGACCGTTACTCCACAGGTGTGGACGATCCGAATTAAATCCCCCTGACTTCACCACCGGGAATCGAACTCGGGCCATCTTAATTACGAGTCCAGCACGCTACCTCAAGGCCAAAGAGGTGGACTATTTTAAATATTATTACCGGTACATTAATTTTTGTTTTGCATAAGTAATTAAATTATCGATACTATGGGTAAATAAATAAAACACAACAAATGAGGTTCATATATGAAGAGTCCTGCAAGAATGATGGATGTCACTTTCTTGTCGAAAATGAACCAAGACTGTCAATGCATAGCTTAAGACATATAGAATGTACATAGAGAATTATATGGCACTAACACTGATAGTCATTGTCCAGTAATGATCGGAAAATCACAGTTAAGCTTTGAGCGCTAAGCATTTCAAACTTTCAATTGCTTCTCCTGCAAAATGTATTCCAAATGACATCCATCATTCTTGCAGTGGACTCTTCATATTCATATAATATAATGATATTGTAATTCGAAGGAACTATAAACAAGATGTAGTTAATATAATGAAAGTAATTTCAACAAAATGACTGGCATTGTTAAAAGACATTTTGGAAGAGGCCCGAATTAAATTTTTTATTTATTTTATTGGGTTATTTTACGATGCTGTATCAACATCTATGTTATTTAGCGTCTGAATGAAATGAAGGTGATAATGCCGGTGAAATGAGTCCAGGGTCCAGCAGGCTTATATTACTAAGACTGCAAAGACATACTCGTAACATTTAAACCAACTCTGACACTTCGATTGTACAAAAGAAAAAATAAGTTCAAAAACCATCGAGGACTAGTCTACTATTATAATGTGAACTGAAGGAGAAATAATACAAGAATGGAATTAAGGAAATCAGAAGAGTTTTCAAATTTGGAATCTTGGGAAGAATCGTAAGGTCCAAACTTCGAATGCATACTTAGGCTTTGTTCGTAGTGGTAGGGAAACGCATATGAGAAATCTGTATTTAATTCTTTTCATATAATATTATAATCTACTCGTCTCTCGTAAGTACCACGTTACTTAAAAAAAGTCACGTTGCATGTAACGAGAAAGTCCAACCGGTAGAATCGACACAATACGAGTATCATAATTTAGAAAACCTTGGTCCTTAGAGGTCGAGTAAAGAGAGACAATGATATATATGGCCTTGGCAACGCTGGCACCAAAAGCGCCCGAACCCTGCCCAAACGGACCTAGGACCTACACATTTCATGTCTATTCATCACAAACCATATTTGCTTTCCTCATTGTCAGGACCAATAATTAATACGTCTCCCTCGTTATTGCGTGCACACTGCATGTCTGCAATTGTTTCGTCATTTAAATAACTACCTTGATTAGCCCACTAATTAGAAAAGGCGAAGTCTACTTAGTACATGCAATATATTTCTTGCAAGTCGCCTATCATGATGTCATGAATCAACAGTTCGTTGTTTTCAACATCGTACGCTACATATTCTCAAGATAGCAGAGTAACTAAACGAGGTAATTAGAAGTAATAATAATAATAATAATAATAATAATAATAATAATAATAATAATATCAGTCGTGGGGAATTAGCCATTTACAAGTGCAGTGCTCCTAGGAGTAATATGTGCAGAAAGTCTAAAAAATAGTAAAAATATTCTGCAATTATTTTTAATATATAAAAATATAATCAGCGTGATTATAAATGGATGCATGATAATGTAGCTAAAATTTTATTTAGAATAAAAAATTCGCCTTTATATATTTACTGTAAGCCAAAAAAATATATTTATCGTCTTTGTAATTGGTGCAAGTTTCTCCGAGATTAAATTAATTTATCAAAGGTGTGCTAGAATGAGTCTGTTTTTCTTTCTCTCTTCTGTCCAGATGTTATTTGCTTTTTTCTTCCATTCCTTCGCCTGGAAACCTTTAAACTTTTGTATTAACTTTCTGATTCTCGTTCTATCCTATATTATTATTTTCTTCTGTTATCCCCATCTCGTTTGTCTTTTATTATCCTTTGGAGCCATTGGTTACCGCTCTTACTCTTGTATAATTTTATTTTATTATATGTTGGAAAATTCGTTTTGTAAGTCTGCTATTATTCATCCTCATTAAATGGCCGAACCATTATTATTATTGTTATTATTGTTATTATTATTATTATTATTATTATTATTATTATTATTATTATTATTATTATTGCTGCTGCAGCTGCTGCTGAACTTTACAAGTGTTGAAAATACTGTAATAGCTAATAGCTGACATCTAACATACAAGACATCTACAAGTCCGCATTTCACGAGAAGATCCGAGCAAGGAATGCAAGTTTTTCCCCCACTCTTGTAATCTATCCCCAACACGGAATCGGCCGGCCATTCACTGAGCCTTGCTTGTCCCTGCCGACCAATGATACCAACCCCATCCACCTGCTCCTTCAAGAACGCTGAGTTACTGGCTTACTCTCTCCTCTTACCCGCGAGGACCATACTCCCCTCGCAGGGATCCTCTCGTGAAATTTGGACTTTTTAGTAGATCGATTTCCTGATCACGTAATATGACATGTAGGCCTATGTTCAGTCAGCAGTCCGAAAACTAGTTGGAACCTAAAAGTGACATCAATAAGGTATCACTCATGAGGCAACGAAACTAGGAGATGATGTTACAGATTTTTTACTAATTTGTCCAACAGAATAATATTTGTAATATTGACAATTAATATTTGAGGATAAAAGTTCGCTCCGGCGCCGGGGATCGAACCCGGGTCCTTGGTTCTACGTACCAAGCGCTCTGACCACTGAACTACGCCGAATTCAATCCACAGCATCGGATCTAAACTTCCTCCTTCAATGTTTCCCTTTGTGGCCTGACTCCAAGTTAGGCATATATATGTTGATGTATATGTCCAATGTCAACTGCCATTATACTAAGAGCGCACTCAGCCGAATGACTTGTTTGGCCCGGATTCCGCAGTTAAGTGCACAGTAATCTGTACAAATATATGCACTGCAGCTATGAGAATATTATAGATTTTTTACTAATTTGTCCAACAGAATAATATCTGTAATATTGACAATTAATATTTGAGGAGAAAAATTCGCTCCGGCGCCGGGGATCGAACCCGGGTCCTTGGTTCTGCGTACCAAGCGCTTTGTGGATTGAATTCGGCGTACCTCAGTGGTCAGAGCGCTTGGTACGTAGAACCAAGGACCTGGGTTCGATTCCCGGCGCCGGAGCGAATTTTTCTCCTCAAATATTAATAGGAGATAATGGCTAACTCTTTCAATTGGTGCTAGGCTATCTTCATGCACCACAGATTCATAGAACATAAATTACATGTGTTCGAAACCGGAAAGATCTTTTGTAGGAGCTCTGTATATACACATTACACATATAGACACACTTAGGCCTATCTCCGAGTCGAATCCAGTTCCGCTGGATTTGTAGATATGAAATCGCTACCACTTGAGCCACAGTTTGCGTTACATTACACCTCGAAATTTTTTAGAGAAAAATCAATGAAGGATTGGTGACGGACGAAGTAATTGGACGAAAACGGTAATTTCTCTAAATAAGAGTACGACAATGGTGTTTAGACTAATCAAGCTGTAACGCTCGTGGTTGGAACACTCACGCCGGAAAAACCGATGCGTCATTACTTCCGCGACCGAGTTGTCGAACATCTGCGCTACGGTGTAAGATGCGACTTCGTGAGAACTTTCTCTCCGGGCTGCCACAGTTTTTTTCTCTCGAATGTTTCAATATAGCTGCAAACCACGATTTACAGATAGCACAGTTAACATTAATTAGGGATTAGGTACTTAGGGATGTATTAGTTACAAATTTCTATACAATAAACCCTATAAAGAACTGAGTCAATCTTTCATTCGCTCGCTTCATATGATTCCACTAGAAATTTCTGTTACTATTATTTTGTCTTCTTTCAAATATCAGATATTTAGTTGGACTCTTATAACATCGTTCCTCAACTTATTTTTTCCTGTAACTTCCAGTAGAAACTTTACAAAATCTGTATCACGGAGATAACATATACGGCAGGTATTTTCTCGTGATACTTTTTATGTGTGTTCGCAGCAAATCAGTTCCCATATGTAGCTTATCTCCTTAAACTGTAATTCAAAAGACATACATAGGCATAAATAAACTTGCTAGATAGCCAAATACTAAGATAAGCGTACTGTACACAAAAGTTATTCTTTATAGGCCTAATGACAAAAAATAAGCCGATTTCATTTAAATATAAATAGTCCACCGCTGTGGAGTAACGGTTATCACGTCTGACCGTGAAACGAGCGGGCCTGGGTTCAAATCCTGGTTGGGACAAGTTATCTGGTTGAGGTTTTTTCTGGGTTTTCCCTCAACCCATTAAGAGCAAATGCTGGATAACTTCCGGCGATGTGCCCTGGGCTGCCTGTTTTCTACTACTCGTTTTTAAATAACAGAATAAATAAAGGCTTGTACTGCGAGGTGGAATAAGTCTTATCTTAAAACAAGTTAACAACAAACAGAATCCTCGAACACTCTCTTGCATATAGTAGCTGGTATGTAAATACGGTGCCCGCTTCACGATGCGGTGGACCTACTTGGCACATTTCTGTAAGGACAACAGGCTCTTCCGTGTTCAGATGATCTACTCTTTTCCTTCCCTCTCCTCTGATTTTTGATCCAGTCACGAACGCTGATGAAATATCAAGGAAACTTTTCATAAATAGTCTGTGCTTATATTTGGAGAATGAATCATAGGACGCTGTGTAGCGAAGATGGGGCGCGATGCTCTGAGCAAACCCTTGGCTGTACGTCGGGAAATAAAATGCGGAAGAGGAAGAGGTACAGAGCTCGTATAAATCAGGTTTCATTTACTTTGGCCTATTTAACTGTCAAGACAGCTCACAACCCAATGGAAATAAACTATGGAAAAGTATTGCACTTACACTTCTGTAACAGTCGTCCTTTGTGATTGGCTGGTTACCGGTCTTGGCTATGGAACCAAATATTGAGGAAGGATGGCTGGAGCGGAGAAAAATTCTCTCCGGGACCGGGACTCGAACCCGGGTTTTTAGCTCTACGTGCTGATGCTTTATCCACTAAGCCACACAGGATTCCAGTTCCGATGCCGGATTGAATCCTCTCAGTGTTCCACCTCCTTAGTAAATAATCACTTAGTGATTTAAGACGGCGCTCATACCGTCGGATCCCGACCACTTAGTCACTCGTAATGAGTGACGTCTGCACATAGTGTGTTAGACGTTGTGCCACTGTCACACATCTGTGACACGGTGCTTGAGGGGTTGGCCGCTAATGGGAAACTAAGAGGTGGAACTTAAATTGAGAAGATTCAATACGGCTTCGGAACTGGAATCCGGTGTGGCTTAGCACATAGAGCTGAAAACCTGGGTTCGGGTCCCGGTGCTGGAGAGAATTTTTCTCCTCTCTACCCATCCTTCATCATATGATAATGCAAAATTCCTGCACTGAATATCATATGTACAGTAGTGGCAAAAAAATCCGGACCGACCCTTGTAACTGATACAAAAGAATCCTGTGCTGTGTATTGTGTCTAACTGTGATAATTTCAATATGGGTAGTGAAGCCAGAGGTATATACTGCTATTTAATGTAAAAATATGGAATTATCTTTGCTGAATAGAGGTAGAAATGTAATATTGATGCCAGATGAAAATAAAACTCTCAAAGTGTTTTCGTCTGTAAGTTCGAGGCACTGAAGGAAACAAAAGACGGTAAGAATAGAAAAAATGCAATAAATTGCATTGTTACAATTAATTATACAAGATGGATATGTTTTGTGACTAGCAAAATTTAACCTATGACTCTGAAATCAGCTAGGCTACAAGGGTCGGTCCGGTTTTTTTGTCACTGCTGTACTTCGGAACATCACAATAATAAAAAATATTGAGGATTCAAATCCGGTGCAGGACAATGTATTTTTATACCAAAGAATGATTCTAAGAGGGGTTTCCATCAGATATAATAGCAGTAGTTTTTAACGACACTTTCAACTGTAGAGTTTGTTCGGCGTCGTAATTCAACGTGAGTGAGAAATAAGCGACAAATTTTACGTTATACCCTCTGCTCTATCAGGGACAGGGTGCTCTGAGGTATCGTAAGTATGCGATACAAGACCTACAGTTTACTTCAACATAATTTTTTCCAGCTAGATTGAGATTCTGGCCCACTGTGCAGCGTGTTCACTACGCATATGTCGGACCTACCACGTGTAATGAGACTCGGTAGGTTAAAATATTCTTTTAACCTTTTCTTGACAAAGTTAAATACTTGTTACAAAACTGCAATTCTTAGTATCAGTATTTTGTATAGCATTTTTGGACTTAATTGAATTTAGTATCTTATCAATGAACATATTTGAATTTTTCTTCTTGAATTCCTTATTCTCTGACATAGTAGTTGATACAGGTCGTTAAATAACCAACTAAAAATTCCTTATTCTCAAATCAGATATTTTTGGAGATTTTCTATTAATTCTTTGAGATTATTAATATCACACTTTTTGCAATAGTCTCAAATTCTATTTGTCTTGAAAAAGTTTAGATGCTTTAGAACACAATAAATATATACCTGTAAATAATATTCCATATATGCCCATAGTACAAAAAATAATTAATATTATTTTGGGTAATTATGAAAACGTTAATAAAATCAGTACAATAAATAAAAGTCATAAACTTTAAAACAGTTCATAATTTCCTATGTTTATTTTGGATTTCATTTTTGCGAATTTACGAAATTGTGAATTGCATCAGTCGCTCAAAAATATGAAGCAATATATTTCGCCTAAAACTTAGATGATAAGAGTGGATTATATAGTTAATGTTATTGCTAGTTTAATTGAAGGTTTCAGAACCATAGTGGACCAAGAGCCATTTACTAAAACCGTAGAAAACAAAGGTTAAAATTAAGTCATTACCATAATTAAATGGAAACATATAGCAAGTAATATAAAGTATACACATTAAAAATAAATGATACATCAATCTTCATTAAACTATGGTATTCACTTAACTTTAACCCTTGCTTTCTCCGTTCTTAATAAATGGCGCTTGGCCCACTATGGCTCTGAACCCTTCAATTCAGGTACAAAAGAGTATAACTTTAAGAAATGCTCGGTGGCCCACTAAAACTCCTACAAAAATTGAGTAAAGTTTATTATCGTTATATACTGTAGGTATTTACCATATTTTAATTCAGTATTAGTATATGACGTAGAGATGTAGAGGTTAATTTACGTCAAAATTCAATGTGGTCAAGAAATGGCTGACAAATTATCTTTAAAGTTCTTTCAGAGAGAGGGTTTTTTTGTGCCGTTAATGTACTACATGAACCTCCCAACTTTACTTCCCTGACGGAGAAAACCATAGTTATTTTATCGCTCTTTAAAATCCATCATCCTCGACCGAGCTTGAACCCACGAACTTCGGTTTCAATGGTCAAAATGATAACCACGATGCCACCGATGACAACTTGTTTGAATTAGTGCAGTAAGATTTTTCATGTAGTGATGGAGTTTTGGCGTCCTAGCCTACATTGAAAGTACCATTTACTCTTAAACTCTGAAATAATGCAGTACGTCCTAGAGTAAGTAAGAAGAATAAGGAGAACTAACAGTCTATTAAGAGACAAACATGTTAAAATTTGTTTATTGTGTTGTACGATTGTGTCATTAAAGTTACGAACTATTAAATGTTCTTCACTAAATGACTTGTCAATCTATTTAAACTGCGGTAATTGTCTGTTCACTATTAAATTGCGTGACTGAACTCATCAGGACGCTTAATGTCCCATTGATGCCTGAGGAAACTTTCAAGTCAATGGCTGCTCATCGTAAAGCTCTGCTAAACATTTATAAGTAAGACCTGACAAGTCGGATTGATTACTTTATTGCGTAAAATATCAATGGAAATCTTATACAGTTCTACATAGTTGAAAAACCTCGGTACAGTAGTTTGTTAACCTTCTTTGCTGCTGGACCTTTGGTACACGAGCTCGATGCCGACAAAGGGATATGGAATTTACACAGGATAAAATCTTAAGAGAAACTTTCCGATGATGAAGAAGTAAAGATACTGCATAGAAAATTTATTTGGTAATAAATGAAGGGTTCAGAACCATAGTGGGCCAAGAGCCATATATTAAAAAACGGAGAAAACAAGGGTTACCATAATTCTATGAAACATAAAGCAAGTAATATAAAGTATGCACATTAAAACTAAATGATATGTCAATTTTCATTAAATTATGGTATTCACTTAACTTTAACCCTTGCTTTGTCCGTTTTTAATAAATGGCGCTTAGCCCACTATGGCTCTGAACCTTTCGAATAAACACACATTTCTACGTCCAGGATCGCTATTACTCTGTCCTCGGCTCTTGGTAACAGATGTAACCTGTTAATGAGTGGGAACCTCTCTTGAAGAAGAGTGGAAACACGTCGATTCATAATCTCGCTGTTCCAGTCCCATCTATGTGCTGCGAACCCGACAATGTATTTTTAGTGGGTTATTTTACGACGCTATATCAACATCTAGGTTATTTAGCGTCTGAATGGAATGAAGGTGATAATGCCGGTGAAATGAGTCCGGGGTCCAGCACCGACAATTATCCAGCATTTGCAAATCAAGATTTTCAGGTATAACTCCCTGTAAAGTTGATTTGAATAATTTCGAGGGAAAAATTGTTCCGGAGCCGGGTATCGAACCCGGGACCTTTGGTTTAACGTACCAACGCTCTACCACTGAGCTACTCAGGAACTCTAACCGACACCGATCCAATTTTTCCCTCTATATCCACAGACCTCAAAGTGGGCTGACAACCGTCAAGCAACCAACTTCGAGTGCACACTAACTCCGTGTGACTTAAATTGTGGTTTTCTGTTAACGAACAGTGACGTGTATTATGCAAATCAAGATTTTCAGGTATAACTCCCTGTTATCCAGCATTTGTTCATATTGGGTTGTGGGAAAATCCGGAAAATAACCTCAACCAGTTAACTTGCCGCGACCGGGATTCGAACCTGGAGCACCTGGTTTTGCGTCAGACGCGCTAACCGTTACTCCACAGGTCACCTGTCCTCCACCTGTCAATGTATTAGTGGGAGTTGCAAACATTGAAAATAAATATAATTTAAGTCGAGTTCAGTTGAGAAGGGTCAATAACTTAGTTTTCAAGGGCTCGACATTGGAAATAAACCACAACATAGAATTGAGGTCAAATTACTTCAAATACTGTATCTGTGGGTCAGTTATCTTCTACTCTTACACGTTACGACTATACCGTTAATGATGTTATAAACAGGTGTACTCTTACATGGATATGACGTAAGAGATCTAACTTTATTAAACATATTTTCTTTCTTCTTAGGGAGCATTACGCACTGCAGGAGTCAGAATGCTCCCTAGAAACGAGAGCGATCAAAATTGAACTCTGCTATACTTTATTCGCTGGTCGCTGGCTACTTCGGTCGTACTGTTGGTCGCTTTCGTGTCATATATATACGAGCGGATAAAGTAACCACCACGTGGCAGACAAAGATGTCGAAAGAACTCGTGAATGCGGGTGTTTTGTTACTTGCGGCAATTCTAAGAGAACAAATAACTCAACAAAATAGAAGAGTTGGGAAAGAGGAAAGAAAATGGGGAAAGAAATGGATTGTTTCTTTCGATAAGTCATCAGCGCAAGAGTCGGCACGTGTCATTACCTACATCGGCGACTCATCCGCTACTCTCATTCGCCGAGCTTCCAAAGACGCTACATGAGTTGTCTATCGTCCAGGCTTACCATGAACTTCTTTGTACTGTAACATGTAACCAAAGAATTAAACGTGTATCCAAACACGTTTTGTAATACCTTTTTACATTAACATATGGGATTAAGTTCATTATTTATTTTGTACTGTAACATGTTCGAATTTCAAACAAATCCTACAGTTTTATTCTCATAAGACTGCAATAAAACAAGGGCATTGAAAGTAAAGTCATTTAAATAATTATCAAAATAAAAAGGCATTATAAATGATGTGGCATTCACTTCTAAACTATTACAAAAGAATTAAAAGAAGTTCATATTTAAAAAGGTTTTTTACTGAAATAAAATAAACATACAAACATTTGTGTCACATTACGAAAGGAAACAATGTCACTTTTTGGTCCACGATCCTCTATCCGAGGACGAAGAGATCCTGTATTCCAAAGCATTTGGTACACATTAATGAACATTAGTTCATTTGGAATCCAACGATTTGGAAACTGTAGGCTAGTGAATAGAGCTCCCTTGCCGGGTTTGTAGATTCTTTTGCTTTTCCATATATTTAAATAAATTGTCGGCTAATTCAGCATCTGAGAATACTTTCATCACTTCAGATTTGGTGAGCGAGTTTCTCCCTAGTTCAT
This sequence comes from Periplaneta americana, assembly GCF_040183065.1. Classification (NCBI taxonomy): domain Eukaryota; kingdom Metazoa; phylum Arthropoda; class Insecta; order Blattodea; family Blattidae; genus Periplaneta; species Periplaneta americana. The sequence continues at coordinate 125,076,275 of NC_091129.1, forward strand.
ATATGTATGATCTAGGGTTTCTCATAAGGTTGATGATCCTTAACTGACTGAAAAATAGTATGCTGGCGTGCATGTTAATTAAAAGACGTGCGTGTAGTCTAAACTGACAGGCATTTTATAATACTCATAGTAAAACAGTGACGCATTAAAGTTTTGGAAAAAGTATTAGAGCAAGGGGAAAAGTAAATAGAGACTACCTACTTTTACATGCATTTTTTTAAAACAAATATTAAAATATTTGCACGTATACTCTTACCACTCTGTATCGTAAGTACAGACATGATAAAACTGACGCAAATCTTCAACATTATAGACAGTTACGAAACAAAACGACTCAGGCAATAAGAAATGCAAAACTGAGGTTTTTCCATGAACTTATAACACCGGACTCAGATTCAGCCGACCTGTGGAAGAACTTACGAACAATAGGCTTAGGGCGCAGCAAGACTCAGGTAGACGGGACACCATTCAGAGTAGACGAACTGAATGACCACTTTGTTTTGACACAAACAACGGGCGTGAACGAAACAACAAAACAACATACAATTGACGAACTAAACAGTATTACCCTACCAGAGAGGGAAAAGTTTCACTTTCTGTACCTTTCACATGATGACGTAAAGAAGGCAATAAAGCGTATTTCGACCAAAGCTGAAGGATCAGATCGGATTGGAATAAAACTGCTCCAGAAAATTATTGACGTAATACTACCAACCTTGACCCACATTTTTAACGCCTCACTCATAACCTCTACATATCCTCGACTTTGGAAACAAGCTCTCATTAGACCTATCCCGAAAAGTAAAATTCCTGAATCCCCAAACGACTACAGACCAATTAGCATCTTACCAGCTCTGTCAAAAGCACTGGAGCGCGTAGTACATAAGCAACTGACTGACTACCTCAATGAGCATTGCTTACTTGACGACTACCAATCTGGTTTCCGTGCAGGACATAATACTACTACTGCCCTTTTAAAAGTGATTGAAGACACTCGAGAAGCTAGCGACAGAGGAGAATTAACACTACTGACATTACTAGACTTCAGCAAAGCTTTCGACACAGTTGACACGGATCTCCTTTTATGCAAACTAAAAAACTACAATCTTTCTAACAGTGCCGTTGCTTGGTTCGATTCCTACCTTCGCGAACGCCAACAATGTGTATCAGCCGGTGGTCATTCTTCCAATTGGCGTACCGTCAAGGCCGGAATCCCTCAGGGCTCGGTTCTTGGGCCATTACTTTTTACGCTTTATATAAACGACGTAACAAAGATCTTAAAATATTCAAAACACCACCTATACGCTGACGACTTACAACTTTACATTCATTCCCGAATTTGTACAATCAATGACTCTGTGACCAGAATTAATGAAGATCTAGCATCTGTAGCTCAATGGGCGCAAAAATTTGGACTTAGACTAAACCCAGACAAATCACAAGCTATAATAATGGGCCACCAACGAGCATTAAACAAAATAGATCTAGCCACTGTATCAAATACAAAAATAAATAATACTACAATTACATATAGTAAGACAGTAAAAAATTTAGGGGTATATTTAGATTCAAATTTAAATTTTCAAAGTCATGTGACCTACATATGTAAGAAAACTTTTTCCATAATTCATTCCCTCAAACACTTAACCAATGTTTTACCTCTCAGCCTTAAAAAGAACCTGATCCAAACTTTAGTGATGCCCCACTTCGATTATTGCGATTCTTTATTCACGAACCTAAATACTGATCTTGCCCATAGACTACAGCGTGTTCACAATATCTGCGTTCGTTTCGTTTGTAACATTAGAAAATTCGATCATGTAACACCGTCACTAGAATTGTTGTCTTGGAGTCCACTTAAAGAAAGAAGATTCTTCAACTCTCTCTTATTACTATTTAAAATCATCCACACCTCCACACCCTCTTACCTAGCATCTCGTTTTGTTTACCTTTCACTACCTCGAACCCGGAACATCTACCTTCTCTCTATTCCTCTGCACAGAACATCCTTCTACTCATCATTTTTCAGCATATCTATTCCACGCCTCTGGAATTCTCTCCCTGACCACGTCAGAGACTGTCGGACAATATCAAAATTCAAATTTAAATTAAAAAATCATATTCTAGTTCGTGGAATTGTTTTTTGAACACATGTCAGGTTGCGCAACTTCACCTTAACCCATGACATATAGTAAATATTGTAACTATGCTGTTGTAAAATTGAAAATTAATATGTAATATATTTATTATTATTATTATTATTATTATTATTATTATTATTATTGTCAGTTATCAATATCATCATTGCTATCTCTGTTTTCTTTCTTTTCGTTGTATTAGCTCGATGAGAGCACTATAATGTACTTTTGACTCTGTTGACCCTCTATAGGGCTTTAACTTAAGTTGTATCATTTTCATCAGTGTTTGTATTTCTTTTTTGTATTTATATGTGCTATCTGGTAGGATGGAAGAGAAGGCCTTATGGCCTTAATCCTGTCAGATTAAATAAATTATTATTATTATTATTATTATTATTATTATTATTATTATTATTATTATTATTATTAAATTATAATAAGTGGATGAGAAAAAGGAGTCATGTAGTATCACATTTCTTTACACTAAAATGAATTTGTATATAAGAAATACAAGATATGAAATAAATAAATGTAAGCTGTGTGAATGATATTGCATAAGTTTACTATTGTGGTGAAGTGTAGTTTATTTGTAAAGAGTATTTGTATTTTTGCCGATGAAATGAAACCTATGAGCTTTTATTTTCTGTAAATCTGTTCTATATTTCCCAAGCTAGAGTTCTATAATGCGAGGTGATAACTCATAAACGAACAACCATGGATATAGGAGCAATAATGGATCACTTTAACTACCCATTCAGAACAAGATATTACTCATAAAAGTTGGTCAGATAGAACCAAATGTTATGGCGATGTTCCGCAATAAGCTTTTAAGCGAAACATCAATTTTCAGCTCGCTATGGATAATTCATAAAAAGAAATATTTTTCTTCAGTGCTTGCAGTCTATGTAAGTAAATTAAACTTATAAGTAACAAAGTCCTGCAGAAAGAAACTTTCTCATATTAATCATACGTGCTTATAGTAATTTCTATAATGTACATATATTTTCCAGAATATCTACATACCTTTTAGCCTTCAACGATGATTAAATATTTATATACTTGGTAGTAAGAAATTTAATTTTTATATTATATATTTAAATTAGGGAAATTAATTTTTATTTTGAGTTCAGTGATTTATTTTCGTACGGTTTTATTACTGTTTTAATATGTCTCTTCCTAGTATTATATGTTTTCTACTACTTCATTTACTATTCTTTGTTATTTAATTTTATTAAAATATCATATTATTTACGTAATATTTAACAAATTTTAAATATGTGAGAAAACCAGCTTGGTATGCTTATTTTGTAATGAATAAAATGATTATCACTAGAAAATGTTGGTGCAATAACCAATCCAAATTAAGAAAACATGTAAGAGTTAATCTATTAAAAGTAAAATAAGGCTTAATATTAGGGCAAGAACTTAACGTTCCACGAACCCGTAGGCGTTGGTTCAAGTGGTACTTGTGCTGGACAAGATCGGAAAGTAAAGGTTTTCTCGGAGTTCTCCCGTTTCCTTTAGCATTAATCTACATATTTCATTCCACCAGTACTCTCCATTATTATTGCATTCCCTTCATATCACATCATATCATTTCGTAAAGAATAATACGGCTCTACGGTAAGGTAAGGTGTATGAACTTCGATGATGTCAGCCAGTTACTGTTTCATGAGCTGAACGAGGATGCCCAATGGATGGTGGTACCTGCCAGCTGATCAAGTAGGCCTACATGCTGAATGAACTTCCCTCTCTAGTATCCGCTGCATGGTAGCAGCAGTATATTTTGTTTAACGACGCTTTCAACAAGATTATTTAACGTCGAAATTCAATGTGGACATTAAATTGTCGGCAAATTTTGTCTGTAGCCCTCTGTCAAGGGACCGTGAACATTCCAAGAAAACTTGCCATAAGATTGTCTTTTTTCAACTATTTTTTTTTTTTTGGTCTCGCAGTAGTTCTTCAACTTTGAAAAGCTATTCCCTACTCGTTTAGCTAACGGTGCTTCTTGCTGATTAAGATTTCAGAGTTAGTGTATGTGCTGGTTAGGTAGCTTATACTGACCTATTCATAATACTTACCTTTATAATTTATTAATTTAAGCCTGAAGTAAGTCATATTAATCTGAACATGCAACCGATTAATGTGTAATTATTATATAACAAGATGAATAAATTCATTATTGAAAAAATGAAATAGTGATGTCATTCACTATTTGTGCAAATTGTACAAACAACTAATTATATTTCCAATTGCGGAATGCAATTCCGACCTGTGTAACAAACAATTAGCATATCAATAGCATTATTAATGACTGGATGTAAAATAAATAAATACTGACAAAATTATACGTTGAATTATTTACAAAATAGGAAAATTTTGGTCGATTCACAGTTATAAGGCCTATGTAATTATGAAACTTTTTTCGTCATAAAAGAGAGTTGGTTACACGAATAAAGCAGCCCGTATAATTACGAAATTAATTTTATCGGTTATATATTTTGTGATTTACATACTTTGAAGAAAAACTTGCAGGGTTCCAGGGCATATTAGGAAACACAAAGAAGGCTCTCTAAAGAAAATCAAGATTAAAAACGGTTACTAAATTCTATAAAACGTTGGCATCTTCTGCAGGGATATGGTCTTCAGAGAATTGGATACAAAAAAAAAAAAAACAAATAATCGAATGAGATTTTAACACACAAGTAAACTGCTAGCTATAACTTAGGCCTACGTTAAGATACAACAAATGCAATGAGATATCCGAAATCTTCATATGGGTATATTAATTTCTGTAACAAATGTATTCAGAACCACTTGATTACAGATATTTTAAGGATGCAGCCATACAGAAAACCGTATTAGTTTTCTACAAGTAATTATGGACACCGAAGCAGGAGAAAAGTGGACATGTATGTATGTATGTATGTATGTATGTATGTATGTATGTATGTATGTATGTATGTATGTATGTATGTATGTATGTATGTATGTATGTATGTATGTATGTATGTATGTATGTATTTATGTATGTATGTATGTATGTATGTATGTATGTATGTATGTATGTATTTATTCGCACTGCAAATGGATAAGCACCCGGTGGTAGAGGTAAAAGTTACACTCGTGTTTTAATTACAATCCACAATAATAATAATAATAATAATAATAATAATAATAATAATAATAATAATAAATATGAAAATATAAATTAAAAGAAGCATTGTCTAAAATAAACCTAATTTGTTAACCTAATTAAGTAGGCCTATATGTCAACTTAATAATTATTTACAAGTCGTGAACTTGATAATATCCTAAGGGAAATAACGGAAGACGTAGTTAATAGATTTTGTGTTTAATTTTAAAGTTTTAGTTTATTTTTAAATGTCTATCATAATTAAAATCATTTGATATTTTGAAACCTGACTACTTGAATTTTTTTTTTCATCTAAGGAACTTCCGTAAGCGATAGGCTATGTGTAAATGGGATACAGTATTTCCATAGTCACGCATACACAACATAATCTCAAATTTCACATTGCCGATAATAAATCACAATATACTGTATTATGATGGAATGAATGTCTGTGATGGTCATCCCTGTCGCTGAAGGGGTACAAAGGACATACAGAATACTATATGAAGTGAGTAAAGTTGAAATGTTTGAATAGAAACCAGTTTGTGTCAACTGTCTTTTAGGGAACCTATTGTATGTCTGCAGGTTTGAAAGCAACACCATCATTGTGAGAATCAAACGCCCAACTGCTAACGCTGGACATATCGTTGAACCATAGCGAAATCCCGATTCAGCTAGAGATTAAATTTCAAATTAAATATTCTTATATTTATGTTTGCATTATTAACTTAAAGTTTCTGTGTGTCGAAATACTGGAATGAATTATTTACGGTTGAACCTCGTCCTATATATAATTCTCGTATAGCCTACATTAATACCCTGTATTTTAGATTTATATTTTTTCTTCCTATAACATAGTCCTAGTAAACTTATATTAAATTAATTCCCATCATTTTACTAGCTATCTCAAATTAATTATAATTTATTGAATTAAATTAGCTCATAAATTAAGTTATTACTTTATCTTATACGTTTATCTAAATTTAAATAAACATGTACTAGTCGTTAAAACTTAACTGAAGAATATTACTGGAAAATCTTTTAAGTGTAGTGTAAAATATTCGTAATTTAAATATGTATTGTACTGATTAAGACTGATTGAGTGGAAGAGAAGGCCTTATGACCTTAACTCTGCCAGCGAAAATGAAACATTATGTTGTATTCTAATTACAGTCTAATGTAATTATTCTTCTACCATAATTTGTGACAAACTCATAAAAGCCTTTTCTTAAATCCAAATATTCTTGACTTTTAATGGAAATTCCCATCATGTGTTTGAACCTTACATTCACTGAGCCCCTGAAAAGATCTGGATAACTTCAGTTGTGACATGGAAGGTCACTAGGTACATATATTTGAAAATAAAAGGTAGTAGTAGTAGTAGTAATAATAATAATAATAATAATAATAATAATAATAATAATAATATGGGGAAAGGAAATAGCTAAACCACAAATTATCTCCTGGCTTAGTTGCCTCATAAGTGATGCGTTGTTGATATCACTTGTGTGGTTCAGACTTGTCTTTGGACAGTTGACTACACAACAACAGACAATAGTAATAATAAATATAAAGGTCTACGTGTACATGCCATTCAAAAGGGATACGAAGGTAGAGCTCCTATGTCTTATTGATCTCAGTTTTCTTGTTCAATCCAGAAAATTATTGGTTGTCTTAAGGAGGAGGGCTAGCAATATTATGTTTTTTTTTTTTTTTCGCTCTGCGTTTACTGTCCTTCTAAAGCATATTACCTTTCTAAATGTTAATTTATGGATATTGGTGCAGGAAGTTGGAGGTTAACGTTTTCACATTGACTAACACACTCAAAAGTCTTAACTTTCGATAGAAAATTGATAGGCATAATGAGAGAAAAAATGATTATGGTTAAAATGGTCGATATTTTCTTCCAAAAACGCTTCTCTGTTGCCGATTGGTAATAGAAAGTTCTTTATCAACTTCTAAGGGAAGAATATAAGGAAGTGACTAGATTACTAACACTCTTCGGCATTCCTTTCGGGAGTGATCCGGTATTCAGTTCTATGGAGGGCTTAATGGGCCCGAGTGGGCAGCGGGGCTACTCTGAAACTTGTGACGAGATGACAAATCTCATCTTCACCTAAGCCTGAACCCGATTTCTTTCAATCCGTACTCTGTCACTGTTCTGGCAGAGATAAATTGGCTGACCTAATAATAATAATAATAATAATAATAATAATAATAATAATAATAATAATAATAATAATAGGTCCACCCGTCTTTGTATCTAAAAATTCAGAAAACCCTTATTCAATTCACAGCAGGCAAGCATAATAAACTCTGTCTCATAAAGAGCAGATTCCCTATAAAATAATATTTGCAATATACATTTGAAATCAACATCTAAAGCAGTGGTCGTCAGCACTCGCTGAAATGTGCGAAGGGTACGCGGTGCTGTCCCGTGTGCACTGTCGTGCAACAGGGAGAGATAGAGAGTATACCCGCTAGCAGCTACTGAGTGCACCCTAGTGCACTGCGTTTTCCGCGGGTAAGAGAGACTAGGCCCAGCGTGCTCTGTGCTGACGACCCCTGATCTAGAGCGTCAAAAAATTATTAGGCCCCAATTTTTCAAATTATTGTATTTGTCTTGAACATCGTTACATATTAATAAAATGTGGTCAAGTAAATGATATGTTAGAATTAATTTTTGTTACGACAAAAGTAGATATAATCTCTAGGTAACATTACAATCTCGCTGTCATTTGAGTATAATAAATTAGTAATATAAATATTATATATTTCGTAACATGGCGATCAAAGAGATTATTTTAGGTTCTGTAGAAAATATTTTAGAGGTTTTATAACCAGAACTGCGAATTGTAGGTCGTAAGAAATTTTATGTGAAGTTATAGACGATAAAAATGCGTAGACTCCGATCTCGAAATTAAATCTTAAGGAAATGCTATTTTAACATCTTTTAAGCACAACAGATTTTAAAGACGCAGTGCAAGAGCCAGTATTGACATCTCCGTGTCATATAATCTAAGGAACGAATGTTACAAAGGTGACATTTTTTTGATTATACGTTTTACATGTTTCGCAACAATTTATAGGCAGACTGCGTACAAATTTAAAGAAAAAAAAATGTTCTTTAATTCTGAACAGCATCAATTGGACTTGTAAGGCAGAGAACTGTGGAAGTCCTCGCATTATTATTTTTATCAACATTATCATCATCATCATCATCATCATCATCATCATCGTCATCGTCATCATCATGACGTTAAGTCTATCGAGTTATTCCGAACCCCTTGAAATACGCTCACTCAATATTCAGGTGTTACGAATTGTGGGTTATTATTGTTATTATTTTGCTTATAATATTTCCATTTTATTAAGAGTCATACAATTAATGTTGCTTCTAACGCAATTAGCCCATTCAACTATTTATTACATTTAACTCTATACTCATGTTTATTTTAAAGCTGTACCAATCCATTATCTTGAATGTACAGAAGAACCTCGATTAACCGTCAGTCACGGGACTGGCGCCTTGACGGATAATCGAAAAGACGGTTAAGGGTTAAGTACAGCTTATAGCAGTAAAATTTTGAAATTATTCAACTTTTTTTTCCTCCATTACTATATCTTGTACAATAATGAAAATTAGTATGTGTAGAACACTGTCCTTCTGCTATATGAATACATATATATATATACTATTTAAAAAATATATTTGTTTTTTTTTTTTCAAATTCAGTTCACTGTACAGTGATGAAGCGTTTCCCACAAAACTAAAAAAATATCCAACATTCTGTGATGAAATTTTCTGTGTCTATTTATGTATGTCATATCTACAATATGATGCAAGATCACTTCTCTACCTTTTATAGATTACCTAATAAAAAATAAATTCATTTAAAACAATGGTCAAATATCAGTATTTTCTTCTAACACAAAATAAAAAAAAAACATTGTTTATTAAGGGATGTAGTTGAAATAGCATGATATTGTAAACATGAGTTTCAGCAATAAAATAAAAGAGATTGAACCAAAGTTAACAAGTGTATGAGTTACGAGGGAAACGCTTCATCACTGCACAGTAAACTGCCACCAATTTTAATTTTGAAAAAGAATATAAATGATTTTTTTAATCGTAAAAATATTTTTTTCATATAACAGAAGGACAGTGTTTTACACACATCAAATTTCATTATTGTACAAGATACAATAATATAGGAAAAGAATGTTGAATATTTACAACAATTTTACTGCTATAAGCTGTACCTAACCCCTTAAACGAGAACGGAGGGAATTTTTCACAAAAAATACCTTTTTTTTTTCTATCAAATTTTATGTGTTTTAAAATTCCACTATAATCTACAGTATAGTACGTACTACAAAAAACATGTGTATGTAAAATTATTATTGTTGTTATTGTTCTTTGAAAAAGTCAGTTATTTTTTTTTGTTGTTGTTTATACACACAGTGTTCACAATAGATCAGGTCAGGTTCACAGTGGGGTGCGCTCGGCAGGTGTGCCGTGGAAAGGGACCCGCTAAACCGCCATCTGTTCCTGTGTAGCCAAACTAACGCCACTTCCTAATAAAAATGCTGTAAAAATGATAAAAAAAATTGAGAGACCTTGGTGACCGGTTGGCCTGACGGTTAAGCGAGGAAGACGGGGAGACGGATTATCGGGGTTCTACTGTACTCATAGAACAGGACATCTCGAAAATTATAGATAGTTCTAATACGTATAATTAATTAAAGATACAGGTATCCAGTTTGCATTATTTTAATATTTCCACTTCCACTGTATACTGAATATCTCATCTGTTGTTTTAAATGTCGTATGTCAGAAGCAAAATTGGCGAAAATTATAAAGAAATACAATATGACAACATGAATCATTATAATCCGTGGCGCTACAGCCCTTGAAGGGCCTAGACCGACCAGCCGGCTGCTGGCCTCACGCCCACATGCCGAAGCAGAGGTGGACGATCATCCAACCAGAATGGAGGTATCGTGTTGTTAGCACGATGATCCCCCCAGCCGTTATAGCTGGTATTCGCAACCGAATTTCGCTACCTATCGTAGCTCCCCAAGTGCATTACGATGCTGGGTGGGCACCGGTCCCATAAACTGGCCGAAATTTCATGAGAAAATTTCTTCCTCATGAGGACTCGAACCAGCGCGCATTCCGTAACGCGAGTCCTAGGCGGGATGCCTTAGACCGAGACGCCACGGCGCGGGACACATGAATTATTACGACCTACATTATAGGACACATTGTTTAATAAATCCATTTGAACTTATTGCCCCGTATGTTGGTACTGTTTCTCTTTTATTGAACATTATTTTTAAACAGATTCAGGTTAGTCTTTTGTTTGGAAACCAAAGGAGATATAGCCCAGGGGCGTTAGGAAAAGTAGGGTACAAGATATATAAACAATAACAAAGAATAATTCTCGGAAGAGTGAACATATCCTAAACCAGGGGTGGGCAGCAAGAGCGGATGCTACTCTCTCACGAGGAGCCATATGATTTCTCTTCATCCCCTTTCTTCCCCGCCGAACACCGCGCAGCGTTGATTCTGTGATGGATGAATATTAAGCGTCCCCGTTTATAGTCTAGTTCCGCTCCCGACGCCCAGCCCTGTCCTAAACATTGATTTCTTTTGTTACTAATTCAGAGGAACTTAAAGCATATAATGTGGTAATTTGATCAAGACTTCTGCTGCATATAAAACGAATGAATGAAAGGAAAATTAGCATTGAATTTAGAATTGACCAGAACACATCTCTTTATAATTTCTATTTGTGAAGTGCTTTGAATCTATGTCGAATTAATATCTGACTAACAACACAGGATCATTTTCAAGCACATTAAGTTCCATAGCGTGTTATTGTTCTCTATTTATCTGGTTAAAATGTATGTCATAGGACAATTAATTATTAGTTGATGAATTTGAAATTCAGAGGCGGGTTAGCAAGAAGGTAGTGCTTAGATTCCTTCAATCTAATAGTTACCAACTCAACTGCTCTTACGAAGTAGTGTGTGCATTCACGAGCAAAAAAGACGTCAGACAACCTGCTCTTGAATATTGCACGTGTGCAGAGAAGAGTTTTCTTGCACAAAGAACACTAGTTGGTCACTACTGTTTTAGCCCATGGACGTTGCATAAAAACACAGTTCTGAGTATATTAGGCCTAATTTTTTATCATAACTAGACCTCGGATTTTAGGTTAAATGCCTATTTTTTCTGTAGAGATAAACTAAAATTAGTTAAATATCGTCACATTTTATACAAAGTAAGAACGTTTGAAAGCGGTTTTATGTTGCCTAAAAATGCTTATTTTACCCATCGAGAAATATTTTTAAGGCTTTAGAGCCTAAAATTTCCTATTTTTATTTGTTACGTATATATTTTTTAATTTTCGTGTCGCAGTGAAAGAGAAAGTTTTTAATGTCATGAGGTGGGTATGGTTTAATATATTGTAATAGTTTGGTTGTAGGAGTAAAGAAATTCCTGGAAGGTGTCTGGTTTTGTTGAGCACTTGAGCAGACAGTAGGAATGTGATGAATCGGGAAGATGTAGTTCTCCCTAAAGAAATCAGCATGGCAAATGTTGCTATATTTAAATATGCATCCATTGCTTCGATATCATTGGGAAGAATTTTGTCGTTTATAAAATGGTTCTGTCTAAGAAATGGCAAAGTTTCACAATAGAAAATTAGAGAAAAACGTTATGTATTGCAATGACAATTATGAATAATGTGTTAATTGTAAATTCATTGATACATTAATTAATTTAATTGTAATATGAGCACTTATGTATTAGTAGCCTTAGAACAATGAGGCCGATGAATTCATTAAAAATTACGTGCCGGTATTCATAATTTAAGACTTAACAAAAATTAACTTTCTAACCGCAATATTTGTTTACTGTTTCTGTCATTGTATAAAGTAATGGTTAATACTCACTAATTAATTGCATTTTTGTAGTTACTATCGTTTGTGTGGATATAAATTACGTTTTACCTGCATAAAATAGACTCTAGTATTTTTAGCCGCTTGAAATTGTATTTTTAAGTGCCTAAATCTATATTTTTAGTGCTTATTTTGTTAAATTCAGAGCCTATTTTAGGTGCCTGAAAGTTAGCTTTTAAGTGCCTAAAAATCCAAGGTCTAGTCATAACCCATAGTCAATTTCTCCTTCTATCTCGTAGACTTCTTCGGCATAGGAAAAATCTGAATTCAACACTATTTTAGATAAAAAAAAAAAATTAGTTTGTTTGCAACTACATGTAAAATGCAGATTGTAGTTACATCTCATCTCTCTTCATATAAAGTCGGAGCTTTTATCAATATAAAAATGGTAATTATTGTCAATCAGTTACAGGAAGTTTGACGTTAAAACACGACAGTATTTTTACCTTTGTGCTGCATGAAAATGTTGCGGTAGGCACACTGCACTTCTGTTCTATTTATATGAAGAACTATTGATTGTTGAAGTAGGAAGCGTGTGCGGCGGGCCAGTATCTCATTTACGGAGCAAGCACGGCAATCTTTACGTGTGTGGCATATCAGGACGGCGCGGCGCGCGTGTGGCTTGGCATGCAATCCCCGTCGATATGCCCCTGCACTTTGCAATGATTATCTCTCATAAGAAGTGCGCTGTGCCAATGCTCAAAACTTGTCACGAATATTAATTACTGTATGTAACTACAGACTGTTTTAGATATTCATAACATAAAAGAAAGCGATCACGAATTATCAAGTGCATGTATTGTAGATAGGACGTCGAATTGAAACTATTTAAGAGATGGTATTCCGAACTTCAGTAGGAGAGATTATTACTATATTGCACATAGCAAGAAGATGGTGTTATATAAATTACGAACAATACATAATCTAATTTCATCTGCAGGTAGCCATATGCATTCGGGGTTTTAGAGTGCAGTCGATAATAGCATTTCACTCTTTATAATAATTCCTATTTAGAAAGTGGAAAACTTCACCTATAGGACTTATAAATAAGCACAAATATTACGCATTGCCGGCATCTTAACCAGTGTTGAAGTATGGGTGACGAAACATAAATCTAAGGAAATTGAAAGAATTGTCTAGCGCATATAAAGCAATATGAATCGTATGAAAATAAATTATTAAACCGAAAAGAAGCCTACTTTAAGCGGTATGTCTTACGTATCTGCAAACAAGGCAATGAATAGGGCCTATATAAAAAAAGAGTGTTCTGCAATCCAGGTTCTAGGTTGTTATATTTAGTTATGACTAGGTTTAGTTAATTATATATAAGTATTTTTTTTAATTTTAACAAATTTTGGTAATTAAGTAGACAACAATTATAAATAAATCTGACATAAGTTGAAATCTAAACATTATTATATTAATAATGTATTATTATATTATAATATTTAGCTATGATTAGATTTAGTTGATATATTTCTTAAATTTAACCAATTTTGATACTTAAACAGTACAATTGAGGGGTTTGGGGGAAAAACCAGGCAGTTACAATTCAGTAATTTTCGAGATAATGAAGAAAAACTTACCGCCAAACAATAAGCATGTATAGATAGAGGCAGTCCAAAGTGCATTATAACTGGGAATGTAATTCTTGGAACTACTTGGTTCTTCGACCAAACGATAGAGCGTATTTTGTTCTTCCTCTGTGCATGAATAGCTCAGAAATAAAAGAAAATTGGAGCTGCCTGGTTTTTCCCCCAAACCCCTCAATTATAAACAAAGATGACATAATCAGTTGAAATCTAAACACTCATTACGTTAAACTGAAATGGTAAATATGAAAATTATTAAAATAATAGGAATAAGGAACTGAATATATGTGTCTTCAGTTATCTTGCAATTAGCATTTTCGAGATGTCTTATTGTAGTTGTTTCTGAAAGTAGTTTGGGATATCTAGTTCTAAATTCAACCTTAGCGTGTAGCAAAATGTTATAAGTAATTCAATTTTAATATTATTATTCAAGGCTCTCCGGTAGGGATCGATACGAAAGAGATCATTTTCCCTTGAGAGAAGTACCGTTTCGAATACCCATTGAATTTATCGCTGGTCTTATCATCATATCAGTATGATATTTTGTACAGTTTTAATTTTCATTACATTTTAACTTGAGAGGTAATTTGGACGGGTACTTTGATTAAATTATTTTATAATGGGGAAAACTACTACATGCACCTTAAAACTTCAAATTAGATTAGGTATTTGGTATTTAATTTCTTGAAAATTAGATTTTCCGCCCAGAGATATTTTTATTAACGCGTTTAAATGACTGTAAGTAATATAGGTACGCTCATACTCAGGGCAAGGCCAGGTTCTCGTTACGCGCGTACTCATACTGGCCGACCTGATTTTGAGAGAGAATGAGCGTATCAAAGGTCAGCCTCAGCACTATGTGGATACGGAAGCAATCAACAGGATTAATGCCCGGCTAGTCTCGGACCCACGTGCTGGTCGCAGGGATGGACTGCACACTAACATGCATGTACTCAACAACTTGCTACTTTCAATGATTGATTTGCTATTTACCATGTGTGAGGATGTTGATGGTTTCGTTGTGAAGATAAAAGAGACTGTTGATGCTCCCCCAGAAAGTCAGCAGGGGTCGGTACCCTGTGAAGATGTACGGGTTGAACTGTAGGTGAGGCGGCATGTCGCGGAAATGCAGCAGACTTTTCCTTTTCTTCGGGCTCTCATTGTCGTTCGAGTTGAAACATGTGCCGTCGGTTTCCTCATAGCGCTCGTACATTTGATCTTCGTCATCTACGCGTTCGTAGGCAAAAGCCCCTTCGTCAGCGACCCTGATGCTGGTGCCGTCCTGCAGCAGAGATTGGCTGTGCTGTTGCTTGGCAACAAATCCATTATTTGACATTTCGGAAAAATTTTCACTAATGTACGTGATTTTGTGAAGACCGGATTTGTGACTTTGGCAGGATAATTTGTGAATTGCTTACTCGCGTGATTTTGGTGTCACCTAAAGAATTTTATACGAGACATCGCGCCGGTTTGGGAACGCTGTTCTGTATAGCAGGGACGCCGGAACACCGAGGAGGGACCAGCCCCGTTCCTCTAAACACAAGATCCACAGCCACTAATGGAGGCCATACTGCTACAGTACCCACAATCCCTCTCAACAACGCAGCATTCACCTTTTATAGAAGTAAAAAATCGTTGCTGTGGAAACCAGTATTGATTGTACCATTAGACCGACGCACAGAACTTGTGGGTGGATGGCGGGCAGAATATGTGTAAGTTTTGGTTAATTGGACGATATTCGAAAACGTTTTCATTTATATGACATAATAGACTAAGTATTCACATTTCCTCGCCGTTTATAGCTTTTTTACCCCCGATTGAGGACGGCGCAAGCGCAGATTGTCCCCGCGGACGCTCTAGCCCGACCATATTTGACGTTCAACTAAAATGGACACCCATGAACATGTTGGAAGGGAGGTAAAATATCGTCACATTTGCACTGTTACTTTGTCTGCGATGACAACGTGTTGATGTTGGTGGGGTGGTGTATTCGAGTGTCCCGAATTGTGTATGCGAGTGAATGACTAGCACCTTGGGTTCAGTCGATTTACACTTTGAGTTACGTGCTAAACACTAGGCTGGCTGTGACCCTTCTCTATGTGGGCATAAATGGTATTTTGGAGGGGCAGACAGCCGCACTATCACGCGTGCATCGCTGCAGATGTCTGTATAATTTTAGAAATGTATTTGATGCTTGGAAAGTGGAACTGTTGTAGAGATGGGGATCATGTTTAACCGTGCTCTTGATGTTCTTGTTTTGAAGTGGGGTCGGGAAGCAGGTGGCAGCGGCAGCGGGCTGATGCCCTGGCAGCCCCGGTATCCTCTTCCACCCCCGAAGCACTACTCGGATACTCACCGTGCCCTAACGCCTATGAGGAAACGGGTAAGTCATTCAATCTCTGTCTTCATATTTATTTAAGTCAATACATTACTCAGTGGTGAATTCACGGGGATTTCTCACTATTAAAAATAATTTTACTCGAATAATTATAATGAATAATAGTAAAATATTTTTGCATCTAAAATATGTTATCTACAATAGTCACTATAAAGTTAAGAAACAAAATCATTATTATCATTATGGATAATATTTTATTGAATGCGTATGTTTATTTTATAAATAACTCAAATCACATTCTGAGATAATGAAGACACAAGTCTTCAGTTCCTTACTTTATTATTTTATTTTCATATTTCAGTTACACGTGAATACAGTGAGTATTTAAGTTTAAAGGTAAATTATTCGGAACAAGCGCAGTTACAATTTAGGATCAAGCGGTCACAGTTCTCCTATTTTATCCATTAGCTTCCCATTGTACAGTTTTTTACTTCAAATTTTTAGTATCATGATGTAGGAATTTGATTGTTATTGTAAGGCAATTAGAACAATTTATATTATTTTTCTTTTACACCTGACTTCTTTTTTCACACTTACTTTGATGTTGATTATATGAAAAACAAATCAGTTACATATAGATAACACTACATATGACACTGTAAAGCAGTATGCGAAATGTGTAGTTTGTATGAAATGTATAGTTTGGATTGTATCGAATATTGCTTGTACGTTATTGGTTGTAGAATTAATTTCAAGTGCGGTTGCCGATGGATTAAATCATATTAAAATTGTGGCTGACAATAGACAATTAATGTCCAATTTATTTTAACTTGTAATCTACACTCCAGTCTCCACTCTCCTTCAGAAGCGGGCCTTATAATTATTGCGTACAGTACGATGATTTAGTCCTGACAGTCGCAGGCGATGTGCGCCTTGGTTAGGCGAATCCATTTAGTTACGCCAAGGGGTGTTTGGGTTATTCACTCGCTTGCCTTCGAAGCGATCGGATGTCATGCGTGCAGTAGAGCGGTATGTTTCCAGTACAATTAAGCTGTACTGCATTCCTTTACCGACCGCTCGCCCTTATCTCTACTCCAGAACTCTCCCCACTCCTCCTATTGCTTCCCCTCTTTCGCGACGCTGAGCTGTCAGGATTAAATAATCGGTCTGTACTACTCGCACTTGAGATACAGAAGCAGAGATACCCGCAAGGGGGGGGGCAATAGGGGCAACCGTCCGTACACAGAAGGTATTTTTTATCATGTAGGTTTTTTAAACATATAGCGTCATGACTACCCCATGTGTGTATTTTCCATGTGCGTTGAATTTGTTACAATATATCAAGGGAGATATAATTAGCACAAAATGTTACTTTAAAAAATTAACACCATGAGTATCGAGGAAGTCTTTTGTCCCTACTGAGATGAGAGCCTGCAGACGCTGTAATATACTGTTATGTGTTATTACAATTATGATACGAGTATTTACAAAGTGTCTCTATGTCAGGATTATTTTTATTGACCCTCTATCAGTACTGTTTCTTCCTTGTCTGTATAAGAACTATGTTTTAAATTTAAAAGTTAGATAAAATCAATATACTTTACAAGTCTAGTTATAATTTATCTAGGTATTATGGTGTATGTTAGGCAAGAGTTGTTTTATGATTTGAAAATAGTACCTTTTTGACAAAACATGTTGGTGAAATTGTTTTTTATAACCCATAGATAACTTTTCTTCTTAAATTTTCTTCATAGAGGAAAATTTCTGAATATAACTTTGTCATACATCTATTTTCTTATTTATTTTCACCAATAGTATGAGATGAGTTAAGGAAACCTATTAGGCCTACTTGATCTTGTTCCGTATGGCTTCAAAATGTTTGAAAAAGTGACAATGGAATGAACGGAGGAGTCCAGTTCTCGAAGTAGGTGGTCTTGATAATAGTGAACAAGGGATGAGTTTGGTACGAAGCGGCTTAACTGATTAAATAGTAATAATGTATAACGAAGAATATTTGAGATTTCATTATTAAAATTTTGCCTTTTGGGCTATTTCGTTTTCGCTGTCGTGATAATTATGAACAAATATTGAATATTCGCAAACAGTTGGATTTAATCGTTATGCGGTTAGCCTGGCACAAAGTCACTGTTGAAGACAAACACTTCTCTACAGAGGAATAAACCAGGATGCGCTGAATTTGTAGCCATAGCTATACGTTACTACTTGTACCCGATGCTTCCGAATTTGTAACCAGACACGCTGTTACTTGGCCTGGCTGAATTTGCAGCCGGATAAGCTACTACTTGATCCCGGACGGAGGACAGTAATCTGTAATATATTATCCAGTGAAATAAATTTAATCAGCTACAGCAAAGTAATTAATACGAACTGAAGTTAAAGAAAACAAATACAAAGTTTCTCCATGCTTAAAAGTTTAGATTATGTGTGTATGGGATGTATGTGTGTACATATCCTATGTATGTATGCATGTATGTAGGCCTATGTATGTATGTATTTTCTTTGCAATTCATTTAACAGCATGTCCCATTACATTTGTTGTAATATTACATGCTTGAATCTTTCTTAAAGACAATATTATTTAGAATGAATACAATGTGTTATATAATACAATTTTTAAACACGAAGGCACGTAAGTGCATTAATTATACTAAAACATTATTCCTTATGGACTATTAAAATTTATACTTTCATCAAAACAATATTACTTAAGATTAATACAATATGTTACACAATCAAATTTTTAAATACGAAGACACGTAAGCGCATTAATTATACTACGTCTAAAACATGATGTATGTATGTATGTATGTATGTATGTATGTATGTATGTATGTATGTATGTATGTATGTATGTATGTATGTATGTATGCGCGTTCAAGATAATAGATACTAAATTGACTTAGTTATTTCGTAACAATGTGTATTCTGTCGACGTTAATTTTCACTTACTACTTTTCATTACATCACCAAATGTATTATTATAGTATCAAGCTCTAAGTAAATGTCACTCTCGATGACAGCGAAAATAATGTTGTGGTTGATTATTGCTTAAGGCCATTTTAAGTTTATAATTTCTTTAATGTAATACGTGGTCTTCTTTGTCGGAAAATGGTTTCAATTTATTAGATCATTTTATATCAATTATATACAGACCGAGAACATAGTCAAGGCCGGTGACCTGCGCGAGAGGCACGTGGAGGGGAAAGCAGTGGGGATACACATTTGGAGGCAGTGCGACAAGGACAGTGAATGTGTGCGACAGAACACATGCTACAGACCGAGTAAAAACATTGACTCTATTGTTTAATTTACTTGTCAATGGACTCATTTTACGACAGGTTGACGTTTTCCGCACCGCCAGTACAACTCTCTCGAGAGGGAGCGCGACTACCATCTGCACGGTATCAGCGATTGCATCAACTGGCCTATGCACCCCCTGGTTACGTTCCGCAACTTCATAGACTCGTCCAATGCTCGCGCGCATTCTGTTTACACCGGCCGTGACTATGCTCTCGGGCTGTATGTTGTGCCGATTGTTTTTTCGGTACCCTGTGTTTACCTTTGTGTTTTACTTTATTGATTTGTTTTGTTCATTCTGTGTGACTTTCTTTTTTCTCCTGTTAATTTCTTTCTAATCCTATAGATAGCTTTGTATTTTATTTTTTTATTCTTTCCGTTAGTTGCGCTTTCTTTATTATTTCATATACCGGAAGACGAGTGCCCGTTCGAGCTTTCCTTTTCGATTGGAAGATTTCTATTTTGACCGTTGTCATGCTTCCTGGCTCGAGCATGGCGTCGGGGCTAGGAGTCTGCAGTCGACAGGTAAACAGGAAGAATCTGGTGTCCACCGTCGCGGCTGCGTTGCGTATTTGACGCGGCTTGCTGGGCGTCCGCGTATTATCTTTCTTTTCTATAGAAAACGCCAAGCTAAGGACATTCGCTCAAGAGACAGAGAGACTAGTTATTCGCCGAGACGTAGTCTGTGTTTTATTACTTCTTTACCTGGTTTTGAAATGCACGTTACAGGTTACATATTTACTATTACACTGATTGAATTTTGTGATCACTCTCGTTTGCTATTTTTTTCTATAGATTGTATTTTCAGATACACTGAATTATTTACTATTGTCTGTTGAATCTGATTTGTCATGGCGGGCACGTTTAGTGAAAGATACGCTTGTTGAGTTATGAGTTGGGAAAGAAAGTTCATGCATTTGCATATTTGCTCTCTATCGTTGTGTGAATATGCTGAAAGATTATCTACATGAATCACAAATTTCTAAATACAATGATATTTTGCCTTTATTTATAAAAGCATATTTTAACATTTAAGTAGGGAAACTGCATATTATGTATGTTTATTTGTCTTTCCCTCATTTTTAAAAGTGTGGAACTGGAATTTATGTTTATGAATTTTGAACGTAACGATGACGCCCTCATAGGGAGCCTCTCAAGGTAGCAATTGGTATTCCTTTACTGCAGTCTTCAGCAGATTTAGATAGAACAATATCCAGTTTAATATCAGTTCCAGGAAATGTAGGAGATAAGGTGAACGAGAAAACAGCAAATATTCTTTCCAAAAACCCTGGCTATTATCAACTTAAAGAAATTCAAGATATTCTCGAAGGAAAAACACCCCAAAAACTAACAAAATTTTCTATAGAACAGCTCACAGCTTTTGTGCAATTCCCTCTTACTTCTTGTGACGTAGAACGACGTTTTTCCCGCTACAAAGCTATGCTGAGAGACAACAGGCGAAGAATGACAACAGAAAACATATGATACGTCACTGCTTTAGCATAAATGGAGCATTCAGCAATTCAAAATCCATAGATTAAACGTAAGTTACCCATACCTTATTATTCTGTTAAAATAATCTCAGACTGATAATGCCTATTTTGTAGCATATTTATCTGTTTTTACGACATAAATGCATACATATTTTCTTCACGTTTTTAGGGCATGAACTTCCTTTCCCTGGTTATGAGGGATAGTGACCGTGGTGGACATACACATACGCAGCATACAGAGTGCACTTGGGGTTTAGTGATGTTCTGGAATGTGTGTTCTAGTCATGATTTTTAATCAGATCTAATTTCTATTTTGTCTTGGTGAATTAATTATTGTATATATTAGGGGTCACTTTTGGTAGCCATAGTGAACGAGAGTGAGCAAAATTCATTCCTTGTTATCTCTCTCTCACTCTTATTCTTTCCCCTCTTAGGCAGTCTGGTTTTCCAGATTAAATTCTGATATTTACTTTGTTTTTCCCTGTGTGGGTTTGGCCATTCTAGAGTGGTATTAGATTTTCTATTTCCCGTGTCGGGATCTTTATTGTTATAATTATTTACGTATATAGTTACCAGATTTTAGTGTGTTGTTTGATATTTTGTTATTTTTCTTGGTTATCTTTATTATTCATATTACTTTATTTACTTAATTTTTGATGTTAATAAATTGTTGTTGGTTAGAGTGAAAGTTTTATTTTTTTATTATTTACCCAAAATCCAACAAGGTTTTCCAGACTTTTATCCAAGATTTATGGATCCTTAATGTGCAATGGGACCCCATAACGGTTCAATGTAAGGAAGAGACTAGTAAAGTGCTTTGTATGGAGTGTAACTTGGGACAGAAACATAGACATAACGAAGAAGTGAAAAAATGACTAGAAGAGTTTGAAATGTGGATAGGTTAATGGAGAAGAATCGAATATATGAAATGGACAGACAAAATAAGAAATGAAGTTTTTTTTTGTTTTTGTTTATTTAACGACGCTGTATCAACTACGAGGTTATTTAGCGTCGATGAGATTGGTGATAGCGAGATGAGGCCGAGGATTCGCCATAGATTATCTGGCATTCACCTTACGGTTGGGGAAAACCTCGGAAAAAACCTAAACGGGAAATCAGCCCAAGCGAGGATCGAACCCGTGCCCGAGCGCAACTTCAGACCAGCAGGCAAGTGCCTTAACCGACTGAGCCACGCAGGTGGCTGAAATGACGTTGTGCTAGAAAGAGTGGGTGAAGGAAGAATAATGTTAAAACTGATCAAGAAGAGAAAAAGGAATTGGCTAAGGAGAAACTGCCTACTGAAGGATGCACTGGATGGAATGGTGAACGGGAGAAAAGTTCAATGGAGAAGAAGATATCAAATGATATTGAGATATACTCGTATAGATTGTATGCTAGAACTAAGAGGAAGGCAATTTGAAAAATGCTGGGTTTGCAGTGAAAGACCTGTCCTTGGGCAGAAAACTATGAATGAATGAATGTGAATAATATTAATGTCTTCAAGGAAATAGAATTACAATAAATCTATTACTTCGCCAAATTTCTGATACAGCTTCCTTCAAAGATATATTAAAATGACGTTCACTTCATATACAGTTTATTTTAACAAACTATAATGATGAAGCATATAAAATACGTCTTTCTAAATATGTAAACTATAAACTATGGATGTTAAATGTTATGTTTTATTTAACGACGCTCGCAACTGCAGAGGTTATATCAGCGTCGCCGGATGTGCCGGAATTTTGTCCCGCAGGAGTTCTTACATGCCAGTAAATCTACTGATATGAGCCTGTTGCATTTAAGCACACTTAAACGCCATCGACTTGGCCCGGGATCGAACCCGCATCCTTGGGCATAGAAGGCCAGCCAGGTCGACTAAACTATGGATTTAATAGTATTTATAGTACATTGAATACAGAAGAACAGATGCATTATAGGACCCAGCCCGAGTATTCCATAGTACTTATCGTTTATATATTCTATATTTTCGTTTATTATATCAAGTATGCCAGCTTAACAACACTAAAAACATACTATGCCATACAAACATGTATCATTTAATAAAACCAACAACAACGAAATTGAGCTCATATTAGTCACCTTTGTTATACAATATATTATATTTTATTCAAAATAAAGTTAAAAAACAAACCAAAAATAAACTTAAAACACAGTAACATTAAACTTTCAAACAATACAACATTGGTATTAATACAACACTAAAATTAAGTTAATATTAGTCATCTTATAATTTATTATAAAAAACTAATTCTACTTCATTTATACTGCATTTTTGGTCCAGGGAAAATACTAGTCTTTCAGAAAAACACCTTTTTACTAGCATTTTCCCTGGATCAAAAAAGTTAATAATAGATTGATGTAAAAATTAGCATTTTACCATGGACCTCATTTTCTCCGTTATCAGAGTGATTTCACAGAGCGCTACGATGCGGCGTTCCTGTATTTATCATTTAATATCTTCCGGTGGCATCTCCACATGAGTCCATCTCGTTTACTTTTACATTTCTTCAAGCACATCCCAGAATTGAGGACCGTTTTTGCAAAACTTGCTAACTGCAAAATTTGCAAAATTGAGATTTTGGTGGATTCGTTACCATAAAGCAGGCCTCTACACGATGTTAAAGTTATCTTAGTAAAATTGAATTGTTTCTCTTCATTATAGCGTGTCAAAGTGTGATGGTTGCACCTATAACCTACTTGTCTCCATTCAGTTTTTGGTCTCTCCTGTAAAATTTAGTTTTTTTTTTTTTTTTTTTTTTTAAAGCAAGTTTTGCAAAAACGGTCCTCAATTATACGTTTCGCAGAACATTTCACTCCTAAGTAAATCACAGCCGCGTAAAAGAACCATAGAACATATCTATATTCATGAATAAAATAAGTAAAAAGATTCTATGTATAATTCAATAATTTTCAATTCTAGGCTTACATTTTAAGACAACAGGGAAAACTTAATCTACTCTTTTTTTATATTTAACTATAGCATTCGAAATTGCCGCTATGATTATGATCAAACTAATTTTCAACAATATTGCTTGGTTGGCAACATAATAAAAACGATATATATATATATATATATATATATATATATATCGATAATTTAATTGATCGAAACGCTACTTCCGTTCACCTTTTTTTTTGCAGCTCTACATATTTTTATATTTAGGGTGGGTCCTATGATGCATCTGTTCCAGTTATTTGATTATATTAGCCGTATTATACGCGTATTTATTATGAAAATATACAATAGTTTGCATTTTGCAATCAAACAAGATGCTATAGAACTCTCATCCAAGTATGAATCATATAATGTAGCATTTACCGTAGTTTTTTTTTTAGTTAGATTCGTTAAATACACTAAATAAGTATCAAATTAATAGTTAACTTTTCGCAGCACAAAATATGTTTACTTTTATATAATCCTTGCTTTGTACAAACTGACAGCTCTGCAGGTCGAATGACCTTCTATATCAAGAATTGAGAAGTTAACATTAAATCAGCTGAATATTCGAAAATATGTTTTAAATATAGAGGAAACACCAGACGAATTTATTAACAATATATTAAGAAAATACCAATAAGTGTACGTAAAGTTTTATTTTGCAATACTGTAAGTATTTTTCACATTCTTAGATTTCATTAATACATTATCTGTGTTCTTACCTCGAAATTTTGACCCCAAATTGTAAGAGCTGTGATATTGCAACACAGTAATCAGTTGTTCCTGGGCATAATTCATCATTCCACATCTCGAGACATGCAAGCAATCTGCACAAGAAACAAATGTTTTGTTAAGAATTACGTATTTTAATTGGAAACATTTTAAAATAAATTCATTCTAATGTCCTTATTAGGAGAAAAGGTACATGATTTGATCAAAAGATATGTTATTACAGAAAATAATGTAGTTTTAAGTGTTCTTTTTCTTAGGCATATGGAAAAGGATGTGACGTCATTTAGTTAGCCGTGGTTCAGACCACAGTCTAGTATATACAGTCACGAAGCTCAATATGTGGTAAATATGCATCCATAGATAGTTGCTAACCACTAGGATCGCTACTATTGCCTCATTACAGACAATGCGAAATAATACCTGCACAGTCTATTGTTCCTAGTACCCTCATAAACTCAAGCTTCGTGACTGTATATACAAGGACATCGCTTTATTTTTACCAACATTTTTAACATTAACCTGGCTATACTCGGGAACACTGTTACCTCCTTCCATTACAGGAGTTTGGTGTTACTAATGCAATATGTAAACAAATCATTTTACTAGCTATAGGAGGAGAGAAAAGTAGTGTATCCATTTATGTTACAGGGAAATACGATATTAGGATTTTCAGTTTGATCATCACTTTTACGGTATTTTATCAAAATGCAGTAGAGTAGTAACATTTTTTTCACAAACTCAACTCTTCAGGCGGTTTTATTCATTACATAATAGCTACTTTATTCAGCATATTACCGTACTTTCGGTAACTCTAATCTTCACTTCTGCTCAGTCCACAAAGATAAAGTTATTCAGTCATGCTACACACCGTACCTGTGCGAAATAAGTAGAGCCAGGTGTTTATGGAGATCGCGAAAATCACGACATAATAGATATGCAATAGATTTTTACTAATCTTACGAATTAAGTGATTCTGATTAATAATATGCGGATAAAACAATCGCGAAATAGAGTTCTAATAGTGAAATATGAACACATTCGCGAATTATTATTATTATTATTGCTTCGTTTTATAGCGAATTTCACATTCTGAGTTCTTTTTTCGGACCTTTTTTCCTTTTGAATTTGTTGCACATTCAAGTAGGCTACATTACATGGTACTCCAGGGGTTCTGATTACATTAGTGAACTCAAAAGACGGAGAATTCAACATTTCACTAATAAAATTTGAAAATATTAATTTGAGGGCTGCAAGTTTTTTTTAATGCATGTGTGTTAAATACAGTCTCAATCCAACAGATACTGTCTATTGGCCATACCGCACCTTTACCAGAATCCAATGAACCTTTAATGTTAATTATTTGTAAAGTAATATTTATACTGAATTAATACTCCAGTTTCAAAATAATTGTATTTTCCAAAATTTCCATTAATATCCAACAAGAGTAGAAATCAATCTCCAACAATCTCCGCCGACACCAATATTCAAAAACACAAATGATAAAATTAATATCCATAAATACCTGCCCCTGGAATTAAGCTTCAATAATATAGGCTCTTCCTTCTATGGAAAACGGAACCATATTTCTGAAACACACTATACTCTGTAGTGTTTACTTCACTGCTAGCAGACTTCGAATGCAACAGCGGCCGTAAGTCTGTGTGGCTGACGGGAGCAAGAACATTAGTGAAAGGGGTGGGAGTCAAGTACATTTAGAAACGCAGGTACAATAAAAATGCGAGTAAAAATAAAGTGATGTCCCTGTATACTAGACTGTGGTTCAGACTATGTTGGCTTTCTGATTTCCTTGTTAGCTGCATGGCGACTTTTCATTTTCTTCTTATCTGACTCTAAAGAATCTAAAGTGATGGTTGATGAAGAATTCAGGAACGGGCAATCTGTTAATCTACCACATATAATTTTATATATAACTATTTTCATAAAAGTGAACGACTGCTTAATGACGACCAAAATCCAATGCGTGAAGGTGACAAGACTGTCAACATTATTATGGGCTCTTTTTGAACCATTAATTGTTTTGGTTACATAACTCTCCACAGATACACATCATGTATAGCGTGCCCAGCAGAAGTGGTGTGCAAGTTTAAAATAGGTCACAGTCCTGCCATCTATCCGTAATATGCAGAACTCGAATCACGCAAGTCGTTAGGCATTGGATACGCATACATTATTTTGGTTACTGATTTGATATAAGAAGTCCTTTGAAAAACTCTTCATTACCCGATCCCATCTATCACAAGTATCTCTCAACTAACTTCGGGAATCGAAGCCGCCTCTGTATAATAATAAGTCCACTTTCTCTCATTCAAATATTTATTACAAGTTCTTTGTGCATGACTGTGCCTCTTATTGAAACCAAGACAATATACGAACATTCCAAGAAAAGTGCAATAACGAAATGAAGGAACTAGCAGATAAACGGGATTTATCTATGTATCTGGTGACCGTTAGAAAGCGAACTGAGTCTATTTATATATTATCTATATATTGTAAATTCATCCTTATAGATTTATCATCTCCCTTCCTTCCCAAGGGTACAGATATGAAGAAGAATCAGTCGGTGATCTTAGAAGAGAAAAATATCCGTCCGTCCCCTATACAGATTAAAAAGAAATATTATTGAAGAATTAAAGAATTGCACCACAAACAAACAACCGCGAAAATATCAATCTCATAAACATTTTTACTATTTCAGTGTAAGATGTAGGCCTACAAAGAGAAAGTGAGTATTATAATGTGGAAAAAATCTATTTCAAGATTTTCGTGGAAATACTCAGTTTTCTAAATCCAGAATGCCGAAAAAAAAAATTTTTGGTCTTGCCGTGTACAGTTATTTCGCCTAACTATTGTAAGGATGTTGTTCGTATTCATTCAGTATTTTAGTAGTAAATTCGACTAGAAATGGCACAAATAAAATATAGATTAGTTTACTAAAAATGAAAGGAAAAAGTTAACACGCCATTTTTTAAGATATAAAGTGATCAATGAAATTGTATAAACAGTGTGTGTGTCCTCAAACACGTCGAAGAAATCAGTTATTATTTTCGTAGTTATGCCTCCAATAGGAAACTTCGCCAGATGAACAATTTATAGCTTAAAATATAATTATCTATACGAACTGCTTGTCAAAATGAACGTAACTCTAGTCATTGTCCATCGCTGTGGTGTAGCGGTTAGAATACTGGTCGTGAAACGAGCAGGTCCGGATTCAAATTCTGGTTGGGACAAATTACCTGATTGAGGTTTTTTTCTGAGGTTTTCCCTCAAGCAATTGAACTGAAATTGCTGGGTAGCTTTCGGCGTTGGACCTCAGACTCATAATTACACTCCCTTCTTTTATCATTATCTTCGTTTCTTTCCCATTTTCTCCGATGTAGAATTGGCTGCTGGCCACCACCGAATTTGGACCCCGTGATGTGTGGTCATTAGTTGCTGGTGGTAGTGCTATGTACAGTAAGCTCTTCTTTGAGCTCATGGTAGTTCGTGAAATCGGGGTTGAGGAACCGCAGCGAAGCCTACGCGGAAAGATTACAGGATACTGTAGGCTGTAGGGTAGTTCGGAGGCGGTCCGTAGGGAAATCTGTAAGGCCTTAGGGCATGCTCCCATTCCATCCCGGGTAGTATAATGGTCCCACTCAAACGGCCTACGTGGGAGGACATTCCTTAGCCCGTGCTCAACCCCTCAAGAGGGAATAATAGAATAGAACTCTAATCGTTCCAGAAATACAACAAAAAGCGATATTATTTTTCTGCAAAATATTAATTACTAGACTTCGTGGAATTGCCACGAGAATCGCAAAGTTTACTACGCACGCAGTATAGACTGTATGAGAAGGGGGCGTGCAAAGGATGGAGTATGCCTCTAAGGTAAACACTGAGCAGTATATTGCGGTTACAATAAAACATGTACCCTGCATCCAAGAAATATAATGAATGATCATTGAAGTAGGAAATGTCTATACATGTAATTACACAATTATTTTATAGTGAGATATATTAACTCTTAAAATGTAATGTAAGGTACTCACATCATCCTTGAATATGTGCATGGAAGTGAAGAGTTACGTACATTTTGAGCGACTGCAAAGAAACCTCCTCGAACAATTTTTATATTGGGAAAATGTACGTTCAACATCACACATTGTAATAGGTGCATATTTGAAGAACGGAAAGTCACTACTTTTTAGTACACCAACTTCAGATATCTTGTCGTGACCTGATAGTACATCACTTATAATACGAAGTTCTGAATAGGCAGAATTTTTAGCAATAACATTTCTCAACTTACATTTCACTTTTTCTGAAATTAGTGAATTGTTATTTTGGATAACGGTTTGTGATACTTTATCCACTATATTAAGGGCTTCTGAGAGTTGTAGTTTAGACGATTCTAACAGGATAATGCTTTTGGACAGGATTTTAAAATTAGAATCTACGAACAGAATATCTTCTAATAGCTGTTCAGAAGACAATGATTTTACAGCTGCAACAGCGGAACTGTCTATGCTATCCAATGCATCAATTACCTCCATTATTTTGCCGTAATGTTCTGCATAATAATTAACAGCATCCAACCACGTTTCCCAACGGGTCAAGACTGGCTGCGGAGGTAAGGTATTCCAGGGGCAATTGTTTGGAAAAGCAACACTCTCATTGTAGTATGTTTGATTGAATTCTTGTCTGCACTGAACAAAATATGTTAAGCTTTGACTATTCCAACCACAGTAATGCAAAAACAAGTGCTTACATAGGTATACATTAGCTGTAGCTGCTCTATCTATTTTGACCGGTCACAACTCTTAACATGAACTGCTTATACTATGAGACCGGGAGGTCGCTCACCTCTATACTACCGTACATCGGCAACCTGATCGCATGCTGCGTGTGACAATTCAACGAAGTCTATTAATTACTATCTACAGAATAAGAAGTCTGACTAGTGTAATATGTAGCTAGTCGGCGATGTATGCAATGAAGGGGGGAAGGAACTGGCCACCCTACTTCATTATCTCCTGACCTAGTTGCCTCATAAGTGGTGGCTTCTTGGTATCACTTGTGAGGTTCAGACCTGACTTCGGACAGTTGACTAAACAACAAATAACTACAGAATAATATGACCTCCGTTATGAACTTCGTAAACTAAGAATTTCACGGCTTAAAAATATCTACAGAAATTAATTTGAAAAACTAAAGTAAGTTTAGCCATTACGAAAATAGATGGAGATTATACCCGTAAAAATGTTTCCTCTGATTGTTTCACTTTCATGATGTTCAAGGTTGCTTCACAAGTAACACACTGCAGTTAAAATCGTATTATAAATTAATAAATAATTTCTGATTCTAGTCAATTCTAAACACTAATTTACATAAAGGGGCGCACAATAGCGTCGCGGTTAAGGCGTAACGCTGTAAGTCGAAAGGTCACGGGTTCAATTCCTGATAGGATCATGGATTTTCTTCATTGATCCCATCCTTCCGACTGTACCGTAACCTGTAGTTCACTCAGCCTCTAACCAAAATGAGTACCAAGATCGTTTCCTTGGAAGTAAAGGCGGCGTTACAAACTGCCTTTTCGGTAAGGTTTATCATTTTTTCTCCTGAAATCACAAAGCTGTGCTGAAAGACATGAAATTTGTTATCTAGTTTTTTTTTCCCAATTTGTCTGCTGGCTTTATTCTTCCTCGTAGGCCTATATATTGTGGCATGGATATAGCAAGAAACCTCTGAAAATAATAGGTTGCTGCTGTAAAGAAATCGTGCACAAACTGCAACAAACATCCCATCTCTAGAAGAAAAGACATTCCTTGTCAAATGACGACTGGAAAGAAATATGAACCAGAGTAAGACACGTTTCTTCCGCTAAAAGGGGAAAGAGAAAGAGAATTCACGACACTCTCGTCAATTTATTGTATGATGCTGAAAGCTTCGTATAAAATCTTTTGCATTCCGCTTGTCCATAATGAAAACGAGACTACATACTGTAACACAAGTTCGTTAACAAGGAAACAGATTGCAAAGTTCACCTGAACGTTAATTTTTAATTACATAGAACTAAAAGCACATCTGTTATTACACTATTGACACTGGTGGATCTTGTCACATAACCAGATGGTGAGAATTCAATACATGAACTTTTACATTACACTATGAACTGAGAGAAAGATTTTTATGGTACATTTATTTTGAAATTTTCATGGAAATACACATAGACTGATCAGGGAGTGTTTGTGAGCATTATTGTTATTATGGTTGTGAAGGAAACGTGCTGTGGTATAGAAAGAGTTTATATTGCTTGACACAGTGCTGTGTGTTTGTTTCACTGCCTGCTGGATCGCATCGTATACCTGCGTAAACTGCCTGCTCAATCAAAGTTATTTTACCGCTAGGTGGCAGGCAGTGCCCACCGCTATTAACATTATCAGTATATACGCACATATACACATATACGTCATATTAAACGACTGGACGGAATACAAAGATCAATATGTAGGACAAACACGGGAGCAGACTATGACATCAGTAACTCTCAACTATATGAGTCACTAAATATAATGCTATTTAGTGATTATATTCAAAATGCCAGAACCAAATTTATACAATCTGTAAAAACACATCCAAATCCATTGTTCAATAGTTTAGTAATTTCTAGTGTTTAATGTATGAGTGATTTCTTGTAAAACACTTCACTCCTGGTGAAAGTGTTGAATGTAAATTATATATATTTTTTATACTGAATCATGTATTAGGTTACATACATCTTGTAAAAGGCATGGGTCCATTTTGCGACCTGGTACTTAAATAAATATACATTTCTGAAAAAAAAAAAAAAGAAGTATATTATGCAATGGCATTACCTGCCACCTAGCGGCTGTTCGCGCATAACCGTTGATTGGGCAAGCAGTATAAGCAGCCATAGGATGTGATCCAGCAGGCAGTGGTTTGTTTAATGCCTACCCACTTCACTTTGCGTGATTCGGGTTCCACATACTGCGGATGAATGACAGGACTGTGACCCATTTTTCAAATTGCACACCACTTCGGCAGGCCACTTTATGCATGATGTGTATCTGTGAAGAGTTATGTCTTTCACTAGGGTGAATGTATGTTAATTGTACGTGTAAGTGTAGTGTAGGGAATGGGTGAGGATGATGATGATGAAGCTGAGGAAGGGAGAAGGGGAAACGCGGTACCGGCACGTAGCCTGCTCCTATCGAATAGCATCAAGGGGGCTGCCAGGCTTAACGTCCCCATCCAATGGACGAATCACTATTAACAGTGACATATGCCTTCCCTTTATATACACTGCGGAGAGATTTGGGATTTAAACCAGGCATATTGGTGCACAGTTTAGTGATTAGAAGTTGTGCACCGCCATTTCTTCTAGTCCCGAGGTAGAAATTTTACAAGAAAATTTCTGACCCCGCTGGGAATCGAACTCGAGTCGGTTAGTCTGGAGGCAGACACGCTACCACAGAGCTAATTCGGAGGACCAATATGTTCTGACGATTGTGAAATCTGTTTACTACTAAGTGGGAAGAGTAAACTAATTACTAAGCATTGTTCGAAGTGTTCACTTTCATTCGAATTATCGCCAGGCAGAATAATTAAAGTGAGCATTGTTGCAGTGTTCACGTTTCATTGGTAAAGTCTGTCCCAAAATAAAGTATACCATAACAAATGCGTTGTGAAGAGTCTTCCTGGATGGCATAAAATTTATTTTTCAATTCCAAAATTTCGCGACACACTCCATGGGGCTGCGCGACACACCGGTTCGGTACCATTGACTTAAGCTATATTATTATTATTATTATTATTATTATTATTATTATTATTATTATTATTATTATTGTTGCCATCGGCGTAGCTCAGGCGGTAGCAGGTTTGCCTGCTGATCCGGAGTTGCGGTCGGGCGTGGGTTCAATTTCCCCTTGGGATGATTACCTGGTTGGGTTCTTTCCGAGGTTTTCTCAACCTTATGGCGAATGTGAGGTAATCGATGGCGAATCCTTGGCCTCATCTCACCAAATACCATCTCGCTTTCACCACTCCTACCGACTCTAAATAACCTAGTTGTTGATACAGCGTGTTAAATAAGCAAGAATAGATAACAATGTTATTGTTAAATCTATTATTGTAGATCGTACCTATGCCTGATGTCTTTTTGTAAGCAGATGCAAGGAGAGAGAGTTCTCTCTTTTAATCATAATGTTCATAATGATAATGTTCCTCTGTAAAAACACTTCGAATATATTTTTGTTTACAACCGTCCACAAAAAGAGACATTGATGAAGGTGGCCACAGTTGACAGAGTGATTAAGAGCGAGTCAATTAAGGAGGTGGGTGTTAACTCGTATAAAACGTTGGCATATATAGTCATAGTAGTTAAAGGAAGCCATAAATAGTTGGTCTAGAGTCTAGACTGTTAGCCGATGCTATAAGGTAAGCAAGCTAATTAAGGGATTATACATTAATCTTCTCATTTTGTAGGATGTCAACTTTTTGTTCTGTTGTTTATAAAAGACTGTTAAATAATTAAAATATTTTAAATTACTTAAATGATTCGGTAATTAGAGACTATTTATATAAATATAAAGCTAGGCCCTTTGATCTCATTCAGCACCGAAACATTTAAAGCTAACATAAAAAATTGAGATCCTTCGTAACGTGAATAAAAATCGCTGCATTTCGTTCTCTGAATGTTCACTTTATATCCTTGAACTTAAGGTGTGGTCTTTCTTGTTATACGTTCTCAGCCGTCTCATATCCAGATCTGTTTATCACAGAAGCCTGTGGAACATGCCTACCTGCTAGTAGATAAAAGTTAAATATGCATGCCTCACACTATTTTTCGCCATCGGGGATGCTGGAAGCATGTGAAAATCTTTAAATCTATAATTTTTTTGCGTCATAATATTTCCTATTTTATACTTTGTATAGTACGAAAGTGCAGTAAAATGAATATCATACATAATAGTACATTATGCAACGAGCCTATGATGGTAGTAATTAAGACGCAAGTATGTTTGTTTATGAAACGAGCGCAAGCGAGTTTCATAATTTTCATACGTGCGTCTTAATTACCATTATAGGCAAGTTTCATAGGACTTTTTATGCTCGACCATATTTCTAACTTGAAATTATTCAAAATTAGGTCATGTTATGGTTATGTGCGAACTGACCTGAATTGTGAGATGTGCGCAGACGCGAAAGTATTGATTTTTCCGAGGCCGAATGTCATTGACCTTGATAGAGAATAAGATGAACATTAGTCTGATATAACATGGAAATTGATTTAGAATTGAAAAACGAGATGACAAATTAAAAATATATTTGAATATTAACGCTAATTATTATAGTAGCAGAACATAACCTTCTGCGACAGTATTGGATTTCCAGCCTCCGTGACTTTTCGCTAATTGTCTTTCGATTGCATATCCGAGAATAATCGATACTTGCGGTTTTATAACGGTACAAAGGTGACTTGTCATTGGCTGAATACCTGAACTTTAATGAATAGGTGTACTTTAATGAGGTGCATTAAAGGGCTACTACCAGGTGTATAATTACTACATTTCGGCATGGTCGAGCATAAACATATTTTCAGACTTACGTTTAGTACAGAAATACTTCGAGGAATATCACTTTTGCTGACGTCGTGCAAAATTTTGTCCAATATTCTTTTGAGAAGATTAAATCCGTATCGTAGATGAAATTATTTGGGATCATCAGTGCTGTTTTAGGCGTAATAGATCGACTATTGATCAGATTTTTTGTATTCGACAGATATTGGAGAAAAAATGGGAGTATAAAGGTATAGTACATCAGTTATTCATAGATTTCGGAAAGGCATATGACTCGGTTAAGAGAGGAGTTTTATATAATATTCTTATTGAATTTGGTATTTCGAAGAAACTAGTTCGATTAATTAAAATGTGTCTGATTGAAAGTTACAGCAGAGTCCGTATAGGTCAGTTTCTATCTTATGCTTTTCCAATTCACTGCGGGCTAAAGCAAGAAGATGCACTATCACCTTTACTTTATAACTTCGCTCTAGAATATTCCATTAGAAAAGTTCAGGATAACAGAGAGAGTTTAGAATTTATCGGGTTAGCCACCGGCGTGGCTCAGTCGGTTAAGGCGCTTGCCTGCCGGTCTGAAGTTGCGTTCGGGCGCGGGTTCGATTCCAGCTCGGGCTGATTACCTGGTTGGGTTTTTTCCGAGGTTTTCCCCAGCCGTAATGTGAATACAAGGTAATCTATGGCGAATCCTCGGCCTCATCTCGCTATCACCAATCTCATCGACGCTAAATAACCTAGTAGTTGATACGGCGTCGTTAAATAACCAACTAAAATAAAAAAAAATTTAACGGGTTACATCAGTTTCTTGTCTATGCGGATGACGTCAATATGTTAGGAGAAAATCCAACGATTAGGGAAAACACGGAAATTTTACTTGAAGCAAGTAAAGCGATAGGTTTGGAAGTAAATCCCGAAAAGACAAAGTATATGATTATGTCTCGTGACTAGAATATTGTACGAAATGGAAACAAAAATTGGATATTTATCCTTCGAAGAGGTGGAAAAATTAAAATATCTTGGAGCAACAGTAACAAATATAAATGACAGTCGGGAGGAAATTAAACGCAGAATAAATATCGGGAAAGCCTGTTATTATTCGATTGAGAAGATTTTGTTATCTATTCTGCTGCCAAAAAATCTGAAAGTTAGAATTTATAAAACAGTTATATTACCGGTTATTCTGTATGGTCGTGAAAGTTGGACTCTCACTTTGAGAGAGGAACAGAGATTAAGTGTGTTTGAGAATAAGGTTCTTAGGAAAATATTTGGGACTAAGAGAGATGAAGTTACAGGAGAATGGAGAAAGTTACACAACGCAGAACTGCACGCATTGCATTCTTCACCTGACATAATTAGAAACATTAAATGCAGACGTTTGAGATGGACAGGGAATGTAGTACGTATGGGCGAATCCAGAAATGCATATAGAGTGTTAGTTGGGAGACCGGAGGGAAAAAAGACCTTTGGGGAGGCCTAGACGTAGATGGGAGGATAATATTAAAATAGATTTGAGGGAGGAGAGATTTGATGGTAGAGACTGGATTAATCTTGCACAGGATAGGGACCGATGGCGGGCGTATAATATGTGAGGGAGGCAATGAACCTTCGGGTTCCTTAAAATCCATTTGTAAGTAAGTAAGTAACAGAAATACTTCATAGCATCTCTGATGTCTCTTAGCTTCTATTAAATTCGAATTATGCACTCGCGATACATTTCTCCTAATAGACCGCTTGGAGTTGCTGGTATCAACAGTCACTTGATACCTCGCCGACAGCATGCAAGCGATCTCATCCATCACGGAGCGGATAACGTGCTTATGATGCTCATTTCAGGAGGAACTATAAATATTGCACCAAAGAAATGGGCGGCTTTATACGCCATCCATCATTCCACATGCTTCACCGAAGATAAGAATTGGAAAGTAAAGAGATTTAAACTTGTTTTATTTGGATGGTAGAAAGCGCTGCGTTTCGGCGTGGTGACAAGAGGGATGTCGTGGATAGGATCATAGGAGCTAGAATGTTTCTCTTCATCATCGTGTAGAACTTGCCATTTCATTGAGCAAAACGATCAAACGAAAGTATATAAATTAAGTTTATATTGTTTCCACCATTTTGTGAATTTAATTGAAGAGATAAATGTCCAAATTTTAAGTTGTCCGAGTACACACCATAGAAGACAAGAAGTTACAGCTTTTGTACTTAATTTTATTGATCACGACGTCAGAAGGACGTGAGCATTATGTTCCGACCAACTTTTATCGCCGAGATAAAGGGCCGTATTCAAGAATGTCGCTTCAACTTCACTTCATCTCGAATCAGAAGTTAGGTCATATAAAGTAAAGAGTCGGATCCATATTCAGAGACAGTACTTATCATTCCCTTGACAAAGTCAAATGTAGGTAAAAAGCAAGTGACTTGGGAGTTCGACGTCATTATATTATAATGTAGCTCTTCCAGCCCACAGCTGCTCCATAGTCCATGCGGAAAGTGCAGAAATCATTCATTCATTAGGTACTGGATACATTTTGTTTCAAACTGTTATTTTCAAAACCATCCATTGAAATGGAAGGAACCGCAGATGAAGCTGTAGGCTTACATCAAAGAACTTGCATACGAATATAAAGACGTGGTGGGAAATAAGAAATCGGACTCGTTTAGGTTTCGATAAAA
This sequence comes from Periplaneta americana, assembly GCF_040183065.1. Lineage (NCBI taxonomy): Eukaryota > Metazoa > Arthropoda > Insecta > Blattodea > Blattidae > Periplaneta > Periplaneta americana. The sequence goes on from NC_091129.1 coordinate 125,113,225, forward strand.
AAGAAAAAATGGTACGAAATTTAGAGCACAAAAAATAAATGTAAATAATACTGATTATATTCAATACATAAAAATTGAACCAGAATCTTGACCTTGTATCAATAAATTATATTAATATAAGATTATAAGTCATTTTATTCAAATATGAAAAAATCTTATCTATTGTATGTAATTATTTTGAAATTTTATTTTGTTATATAAACATTTAAAAGTTAATCGATTAAAAAAATCAACTTTTCTTTCTTCATTGATTTTCAAATGATGATGATGATGATGATGATAATAATAATAATAATAATAATAATAATAATAATAATAATAATAATATAACAGTAACGAGAAATTTGAAATATATTTTACAGCTACACAAATTCGGATTAAACAAGTAAAACTGGAGAAACGACAGGTGCATAGTTGTACTATGACGCATATCTTTATGTAGAACTACGTGTGGGTGCGGTCATCTTCGTCAGGTTTTTACCATGTATTCCTTTCCTTTCTTCTCTTTGAATTTTGCATGTGTTCCCCTTATGCTCCTTGTATTCTTTGTATTTCCCGTATTTTCCTTGTTTTACCCTTGTTATCCTTATCTTCCCCGTTTCTCCTTCATTTGTCTTCATTTGTTCTCCTTATTTTCTGCTTGTTCTCCTTGTCTTCCCTTGTTTCTTTATATCCCCTTGTTCTCCTTTTATTCCCTGGTTCTCATTCTATTCCCCTGATTTTCTCTTTATATTTCCCTTGTTTCCTTATATTCCCCCTGTCCTCCTTGTCTTCCTCTTGTTCGCCCTGTCGTCTTCTTGTTGTCTTTACATTCCCGTTGTTCTCCTTGTATTCCCCTTTTTCTCTTTATTTACTTTATTTCCTTCTATTCTCCTTGTCTTCTCGTTCTTCTTGTATTCCCTCTTTTTGCTTGCATTATGCTTATTTTCCTCATATTCCCCATATTCTACTTTTATTCTCCTTGTTCCGCTTGCATTCTTCTTCTTCACTTTTTTTTAATTCGGTTATTTTAGACGCTGTATCAACATCTCAGGTCATTTAGCGTCTGAATGAAATGCCGGTGAAATGAGTCCGGGGTTCAACACCGAAAGTTACCCAGCATTTGCTCATATTGGGTTGAGGGAAAAACGCGGAAAAAACCTCAACCAGGTAACTTGCCCCGATCGGGATTCGAACCCGGGCCACCTGGTTCCGCGGTCAGAGTGCTAACCGTGTTTTCACCTTGTCCTCTTAATCTCTTTGTATAACCGTTGTATTTTCCTTGCTCCTCCTTGTGTTCCCCTTGTTCTCCTTGTTCTTGTTTCTCCTGTGTTCCTTGCATTCCTCTTGTGCTCCTTGTATTCTTCTTTTCTTACTTATATTTCCCTTTCTCTTATTGTTTTTCCTTTTTGTCTTTATATTTCTCTTCTTTTCATTGTGCTCCCCTTATTCTGTTTATCTTTTCCTTGTTCTCATTGTATTCCTCTTGTCTTTGTCTTGGTATTCGTTTTGTTCTCCTCATCTCCCCGTTTCCGATGGTGAGAGGGAGTTGTATCTTTTTTGTAACTGTGAATTCGCAAGTTATCCCCCCAAACCTATTCCGGAGAAAGACGTAGTTCTATGTAAAAACATTAAAAGAATATAACTTTTCGTCGAAAGAAGCAGTAATATAAGTAGCCTATTGTGGAAGAGTGGTTTACAGACCATGATAAACGATTTTTTAAAGCTTTGAATTGGATTATGACCTTTATGCTAAGTATAGCTATGAAATTTAAAGCTGATTATATTGGATAAAACATTATTTTGTTCTTAAATACAGTAACTTTTCCTATGTTAGACAACACTTATCAATACCACCTTGTATAGCAGCCCATAACATCAACAAGAATTAGTGGCGATCTTAGTATGCTCTTCCCTGGTGATAGCTTTTCATTTTCTCTACAGACTTCCTCTCTCTGATTTTCTTTATTCATCATTCTGACCTGCCTCTATAAATTTCATGACACTGTTAGTTAAGTAAATCATTTCAACACTAGTTTAGGACTAATTAACATAAGAAATCGAACTGAAATATGCCTCACCTGTGATCGCAGCTGTCCGTTTCGTTGTCTGATTTATAGAAAACAGATAATGATCAGTTTATTTATCTTCATTGCAGAATGCTGTTACCTGTTTAATAATAACTTATTTCTTTCTCCACTTTGCGCTACAGTATTAATTTTGAGTTTGGCAATACTGTTCTGTAACTAAAATTGTCGCAAGATGTCTCGATATTGTGATAAGTGGGAGACAGAGAGGAATACAGAGGAGGAAATGAATTTAGCGAGGCTGAGATGGAATTAGGATTTGGCTCTCATTTCGCCAGGCGGCACAGATCGGATGGTCGGACTGTAGTATGGTTTATTTTAACTTCTGTTCAGCTCAGGTATGTAGATAGATTTTGTGCTTCTGGTGCAGGCGGCAGATTATCTTTTCTTCACTTCCAAGATCTTCCTATTTCGGGACTGTATTTTATGACCGTGTACTGCTGCATGAGATGTAAGACGATTCTCGTGTGATAAAGTAAGCGCTTAGCGTAGGTTGGGCCAATTTCTTTTTGTATAGCTCGCGTGTTTTAAATGAGTGGGATTGTAACCTCCAAATTAAAATAGTTAACGATTTCAAATTCAAGGCTGCAACCCACAGGCCTTTGATATGAAGGGATTGCTCCGTACCTAGCTGATACCTATGATTATGTTTAGACGGCTCTTATTCCTTTCTATTATGTAGACCTATATGAGAATTATCTGTAGGACTACCATAAAATGAAAAACAAATTTTAAATATTTGGCTGCAAATGTCGGTTCCTCAACTTGTTTCTTCATTTGGTTAAATATTAATACGCATAGGTGACATGGTTAGAGCGCCTATTATTAGGATTTAATGTATGACAAATATTACTGGATTTTTTTCTGATAACATTTGGTCATTCACTGTTACCCAAAGAACTGAAGAAATTTGAAACGCCATCCTATCACTGTGACTTGTACGTAGGTCTAATGAAGACAGTAAACGCAATAATTTTATTAGCAGACAAGTTGATTGACTACTACTGTAGATAGGCTTATTGAATATAAACATTGGGTTGGCAGAAATCGCTTTACACAAATAGACAGACAGTATAAAAGACTTTTCCTGTGTCAAATATATATATAAAAAAAACATTACTTACTTATGGCTTTTAGAGAACCCGGAAGTTCATTGCCGCCCTCACATAAGCCCGCCGTCGGTCCCTATCCTGAGCAAGATTAATCCATTCTCTATCATCATATCCCACCTCCCTCAAATCCATTTTTATATTATCCTCCCATCTATGTCTCGGCCTCCCCAAAGTTCTTTTTCCCTCCGGCCTCCCAAGTAACACACTATATGTATTTCTGGACTCTCCCATACGTGCTACATTCCCTGTCCATCTCAAACGTCTGGATTTAATATTCGTAATTATGTCAGGTGAAGAATACAATGCGTCCAGTTCTGTGTTGTGTAAATTTCTCCATTCTCCTGTAACTTCATCCCTCTTAGCCCCAAATATTTTCCTAAGCACCCTATTCTCAAACACCCTTAACCTATGTTCTTCTCTCAAAGTGAGAGTCCAAGTTTCACGACCATACAGAACAACCGGTAATATAACTATAAAAAGAAACATTACATTACCGTAAAAATCTCTAAACCGATTTTTTGAAACAAGGTAATATTCTCACTATGTTTCGCATAATGAGATATTAAATCACTCTTGTTGCATCATCCTTTGCAGCATTCCGTCGACAGTTACTTCCAGAGGAGATTTGAAAAATTTAATCGAATTAAGTTCATTATAGTTTCGATAACGATGGTGATTATAATGACGACGACGATGATGATGATGATGATGATGATTAGGGAGCGGATTTTTATGTGCTAAAAATTTAAATATATTTATTTTTTATGTGCTAAAAGTACGAAAATATTTGCTAAAAATAAAAATATACATTTTTTTTAAATGTGACAAAAATACCTTACTTAGCTTGAAAAAAAATGTTACTAGGTACTCACCAACCAAACATGAGTGCTAGTAGTTGGCCGAGAATTGCAGTGAACAACAAAGGTCATCTCCAAATTCTTCATCACAAATGCATGCCGATTATCTCTGAACGACTTATACTGTGAAAACGATCTTTCCACATCACAGGACATCAGACATGCATATTTAAAGAGAGGAATGTCACAAACATCTACAACGTCAATTTCACCTACAGGCACATCCTCCAATACTTGAGCAACTTTACACATTTTTTTATATCCACTGTTTTTCCCAAACACATTCTGGAATTTGTCCCTTAGTAATTGCGCTTCTGAACCTGGTAGCGAGTCTAGTTTAAGTTCCACGGCATGCACCTTCCTGTTTCAGACAACAGGTTTTTGGATGTTTCGAGTTTTTTTATGATGTCGCACAAAAAGCTTAAATTTGCTAATGGGAAAGCCAAATCGTTTTTTAAATAATCATCTTTCAGTATATCTTGAAGGATATCGATTGATGAAGCCCGATAATAGGGAATCACAACAAGATATGTTGCCTTACTTGATAGACATGAGCGAGAGGCGAGAGATTTGTTTAAATTAAATAATGTTCCTACCCCAGCTCTTATCTGTTGTGTTTCACAAACAAAGAATGAAATGAAATCATCTTCAGCAACAATAAACATTCCTAATTATGTGTTACAAGATCTCTCCTCCTTGTCCACGTTAATTTATTCTCTAATAATAACACTGATATGCTACCTAGCAGTTCTCAGAACTTGAGGGGATACTATTACGAAAATGGATCACGGATACACCACACAGCGCTTAGAAACACGAAGCAACCAACAATTCTTAAAAAAGATAACATACTTCTGAGTGATATAATTGATTTAGTTTTAAAATATTTAAAAGTTTTTGCAAAAAAATTATATAAGTAAAAAAAAAACTCCAAGATTGATGTGTTTATAATAAATTTCCTAAAAATATGTATTTACATAATTTTTTTGTGAAAATATGTGTTTTTATGTGAAATAAAATTCGGGTTTTAAACTTGAAACTTCATGTTCGGAATTTTTAACTTTGTTAATTGTGTTTTATCACACGCAAAAAGAATATTTAATTACATAGAAGTCCACTCCTTAATGATGATGATGATGATGATGATGATGATGATGATGATGATGATGATGATGTTGAAAGTATTCAGACATGATCAGATGGTAATGTAGAAGTGATGTTAATGGCGACAAGTTAGAGCAAGTGACGGAAGAAAGCCAAGCACTCTATAACAATGAAATTCCTCTTCAACCGCTCACAGCTCTGTTTAGTATCGAATTCCTCGGGACATCATGCTTACGTCACTTGCGATACCGCCATAATGTTCTTGGCCACGTCATATATAAATTCAGTAATATTTTTGTTACGATGTTAGGCCACAATTTTCCGTCCCATATTCCCAGAATGCGGGCTGGCACACGATGAAAGCACTGTGTGGTAAATTAAAAATTATGGTTTATTTAACGATGCTCGCAACTGCAGAGGTTATATCAGCTTCGCCGGTGTGCCGGAATTTTGTCCCGCAGGAGTTCTTTTACATTCCAGTAAATCTACTGACATGAGCCTGTCGCATTTAGTCACACTTAAATGCCATCGACCTGAACCGGGATCGAACCCGCAACCTCGAGCACAGAAGGCCAGCTTTATACCAACTGGATTACCGAGGCCGACCGCCGTGTGGTAAAAAATTGTGTTCTTATATTGTTATGTCTTAAAACATGTCCTAAAACAAGTGAAATTATATTTTTTAACTAATGGGAGTAATTAATATGAGGGGTCTGTTTAAATAGAAAACGTATTTCACGAAAGCAATATGAGAAATATTGCTTTCTCTGTGTTTTTGTACCCTATGTAATTTATTTTCAATCTTCAGTTGTTTGTTCCCAGTTTTTCTCTTTATGGGCCTGCATGTAGCCTACATTCCATTAATTTTCAAATAAGTTTCTGTTTCAATGTTTTTTTTTTTTTAACTGAAATTATCTTTAAAAATGTCAGGATGTGAGATGTGAAATAAGGCGTTGAATTTTCTATGAAATGTCTCACATGCGTTGGTTGTGTGAGTGATTTCAGACGACTGTTCGGCCGATATTTTAGGAGAGAATGCGGCCTCGTAAATATGTATGTAGTAATCTACAAGATAGTCGCTAACAATCACCTACTTCTTGTGGAGGTAAATAAGACAAACCAAAACAATATGTAAGCCACTTACCAGCATGAGTCGGATTGTCTTTTGAACACTCTTACTAGGGCAATATTCTACCAACTTTACAAAAACAAAAACAAAAAAAAAAAACAAAAAAAAACAACATATTTACACAGTCTAGTATATACAGTCACGAAGCTTGAGTTTTGAGGGTGCTAGGAACAATTGACTGTGCCGGTACTATTTCGCATTGTCTGTAATGAGACGATATTAGCGATCCTAGTGGTTAGCAACTCTATGGATGCATATTTACTACGTATTGAGCTTCGAGACTGTATATACTAGACTGTGATATTTAGGTAGACTGTCGTTGGCGCAAACTCAGTTCCCTAATATATAACTGTATCCCTCAATTACAAACAAACAAATTTGGTGCAAGCTCATTGCACCCGAATTCCTATCAGTTTGGTGAAAAGCAATCGATTGACTGAACTACGACTGGGCCACCAAAATGTGTGTCACGTTCGATGAAGCGCAACGAATCCGCTCCATGTCAACAACCATTTTGTTTCTTCGTTGGCTTTTTCTCTGCAGTCGAAAAAGTAGGTTTCCGTCTATGTCTGTTTTGTTTTTGTTCTTGTCTGTAATTTATACCGTGTCCATTTATTCATGAAGCGTTAAACTCTGCTGAACCTTTTTTTTTTTTACTACTGAAGCACTCATTGAATCGAATCTCTGCTTGCTTGGCTGTTTACACGTAACTTCACTTTGTACTGTCAGACCACAGTATACCAAGAAGGCATCACTTATGAGGCAACTAGGGCAGGAGGTAATGGGGTAGGGTGGCCAGTTCCTTTCCCCGTCCATTTGTATATAACGCAAAAAGATGTCATACAACTGTTCAGCAATGCGCCTGTCAAAACTGGATGACTGTACAATGACGAATTGAAAATCATGCGAAACTTTCTCCTTCATAATTTTCACAACACTGTTATCTTAAGAGAGTCTACCTACTGTGACCTACCACAATTGCAACTGCACCAACTACTGGGTGTTCATTTCAAAGTGTGTCATGACGTCACTGTTGGTGAGTCAGCGATTTGAAGCGAGTTTCAGCTTCTATGTCAGGGAAGTTGCCTATTAATCAAGGCGTTCAAGCTGAACTTAAGAACGTGTACGGTATAACTTGAACGTCGTAGCAACAGATGGCGGTCTGTACGGTCTGTGTGCTACCATAACCTCTTTCGAACTGTGTTTTGCGCGGGCAAGTCGTACCCAGGGTATTTGTTATCATCGGTTGCGTGCGACAACATTCCACAATACAAATCAAATGCTCCGTGTTCATTTTGACCGTCGAAGTTAATGTCAACAAATACTGTACGTAATCGTCTTAACCCTCTCCCCATATCCCGACAGTAAGAAAAAAATTCACCTCAGTACGTGTTTCCAGACAGTTCACATTCCTGCCACTACCGGCGTTACGGTACGTATCGGTAAGTACTCTTCAGAATGAAAGCCGTTCTTGCCAGGCAACTTCACTTGCACATAGGTAATACGTCTCTGCGGAAATGTAGGAAGATTGAATTCTCTAGGCTCATCGGCTAACCACATGACGACATAGAGCGAGCCATGACACACTTTGAACTGAACACGCAGTAGTGTTTGAAGTTCAAGACAATCCGTATATACAGGCGTCACGCCTTACATTGGTGATTGACGAGATGCATAAGTACCGGGCATTAATAGTACACAGTACGTGAACTATTAAAACAAATTAATGTGTCTTACATACGATTGCGAAACGTAATACGCAACGTATGGTCTTTTCCTACCAATTGTTACCTTCTGTGAAAGTGTTATGGTAATTGGAGGCGGGAATGTGACAGAGTTCCCTTGTTAGTACAACAGTCATCACAAACCAGGTTCTATCTCCACAGTCAAATTGTTTTCTAGGTTATTACAAACATATAGAATAAGTCAATAATAAAATGTAGAGGTATTATGAACTTGTTTAATCATTGATGAAAATAATGCAGGTGTCGATTGAATTAAATACAAAAATAGAAGTCTAAATTATCTAAAATAAAATCAATCTTTATATGATAGCTGCAAAAAAAAATAACTTTTGGACAAATATTAAATGAAATTCCACTCAATTAAATTATATGTACTTCCGTATAACATAGTAATATAAATTATAATTATTTAGAGCAATATCTTATCACATGATTTTTAATTTACATCCTTATGATAATCCTCTGGATATGACAGTTTCAAAATGTATTTGTAAAACGCTGCATCAGTAGTAGGCATATATTTCAGCATACTTGCAATGTCTTTTTTCTTCTCTGATGTTATGAAAGCTACTGACTATCAGTGGCGTAGCATGAAATTTTGAGCAGGGGAAGCTAACTCAAGTTGTCTTTCATGCAATATGAGAAAACGTATTACAAAAATACAGTCTTAAAATAAATAGTAGTCAATTTCAAGTCAGCAGTCGAAGATTGGTTGGAACATCGTAAGTAACACCAATAAGGCATGACCTCAAATGATACGTAGTAAAATATGATTTCACGGTTTACACATATCTCTTAACAAAGACACGTATACATATAACATTAGCTCACTCTCTGTCATACTTAGAGAAATCACAATATTAGTATCATTACGTAAGTATGCGTCTGTCTTTTGGTTTTGTCCTTCATTGACAGCAAGGAGTCGGTCATTTGTTTTTTAAATCACACTTTTGTTCGTAAGTCAGTCTTGATAATACAATTGTCCTAAAAAAAATTAAGTAAATTAGTGTTAGGAACTGTTATTTCGCTCAATCAGCCACAATGCACACTAACACTTAAACTGAACACAACTAACGAAAAGGGATAACTCGGAAACTACTTATTTTAAATGTTAAAGCTAGCTTCTTGCGAGCCTTGCGACTAGGGTAGTTTAGTTAAAAAGGGATGGAAAATCTGCGGGGTGGATTACACAGAAGAAACCAGTCTGTTTGGAAGCTGGTGAGTGCAGGCTTCTTGTTTACTGCTGCATCACAAATCATCCTGAGCTGCCGCATCACAATATTTAACGCGTAAATATAAATTCTATTAAAATTAATAAATAATTTTCTCCATAAACTGCAGGTTTATTGTGAAATTATTATTAACTGGGAAAGCTAAGCTTTTTAGCTTACATTGACGCTACGCCACTGCTGACTATAGGCATCCAACAAGGAAAACTCGGTGCGCAGAAACCAGTGGGCGTGACTGTCTCGCGCAGATGACGTATGCTCCCGTTTCCCGCATGCTCTCAAGCCTACTGCAGGGGGGCAAGAGGGGTAAAGCATGCGCGCCGCGAGGAGTATAATGAACAATATTTTGGGATTTACCTCAGAATCTAATATCGATCTTTCTTCTGGGCTTTGCCTCATTAAATTGACAGTGAGAAGACTTCACTGAAGTTGAACTTAAATTGGACATGAAATGTTTTGTCTGCTTGAACAACGATGTTTCTCAGCTTACTGAAAGGAACCAGGTTCCATTGCGAGTTTTTAACAGTAGCCCGTGTTTTTCATTTCAATTATCTTCATTATATTTACCTATTTTCCACATACAGAGTGAGTCAGGAGGAAAGGTACATGGTTTAAGGGATGATATTGGTGATTCTGAACAAAAACATTTATAACATATGCCCTGTTTTTAACGGTTATGGAGAAAACTAACCGAAACAATGAGGAACTGGAAAAGTGTAGGTGATGGTAAATTAAAACATTGTTACTTTATGTTCCGTTTAATTGTGTACTTTTCTTTACAGAAAATGTTAAAAAAATCCACCGTCAACTTCAATGCACTTTTCAGCTCTTGTAGACAGTTGCTGTGTTGCTCATCTGATCTGATTCGGACATTACTAGAGCACAGGCATGTAAAATGCGAGCGAGAAGTTCCTACTTGTTTCCACTTTGCGCTTGTAGACTTCGCTCTTAAGCCAACACCACACACAGTAATCCACTGGAGTAAAGTCGGGTGACCTCGGTGGCCAAGCAATGACTCCATTGTGACCGATTCAACGCCCATTGCGCATTGAAATGGCCAATAAAGACAATACTAGAACCTATTGTGGTTTTGGTTGCGTCCACATGTGAGTTTTGATGAAGGACATGAGACTGACACCCGTGAATTTCAAATAGCTATATCATATACTATTAAGAACGGGACATATGTTCATATAAACGTTTTTGTTCATAATCACCAATATTATCACCCCTCACATATACCTTTCCTCTTGACTCACCATGTAGATTTAGTTTCTCAGGAGACTTACAGGATTAAAAATTGTCGTGTACCGCAAAGCTCTTTCAATTGTTTATGGATACTGTTTACCTCCTGAATTGAACTGTATCCTGGGTCGCAAAATGTCTGATGTATTTCTTTCAAATTGAGTGCATCACTAATATTTTTACAATCTTGTAAAACGTATTTAAATCTAATGTCGTGAGAGAGTTTATGGAACAGAAGCATCAGACCACAGAATTAGTTTCATTAAATGTTTGCGGAGTTAATTAAATGTATTATTTTTTCTCTTGTAAAGAAATGTGATATATCTGCTTTAGATAAAGTGAACATGTTTTCTAAATCAATACATAATATTGCAGTAGAATCGTTAGGTCCTTACGTCTTTCCTTCTTCGTTTGTTTTCAAAGCTATAATATGTGTTGATGGTATCTATTGACATTGGAAATAGAATTTAAATTACGATACTAATTAAAACAGTCCCTAGAGATGAATCTAGGTAATATCACCAGCGAATAGGGATTATCTATACGCTGATATCACTTATAGTCAATGGAAGGCATTAAAACCTACGAGGTTTGTGCTCTACCACAGTATAATATTTACATTAGTATAATTTATACTGTGGCTCTACTTTTATGTTAAATCGTAATTCGAATTGTAATAAGCTGACGAAATGGTATAAAGCAGTGGTCGTCAGCACTCGCTGAAATGGGTAAAGGGTAAGCGGAGCCGTCCCTTGTGCCCCGTCGTGCAGCAGAAAGAGGTAGAGAGCATACCCGTTAGCAGCTAGGAATACACCATAGTGCAGTGAGTTCTCCGCGGGTAAAGGCTGGTTCACAATAAATCGGGAACGGAAACGATAACGAGAACGAAATCGGAAATAATGTTAAATACATTTATTTTAGCATTATTTCCGTTCTCATTCTCGTTTCCGTTCCAGGTTTATTGTCAACCAGCCTTAAGAGACGCTAGCCCCAGGGTGTCTGTGCTGATGACCGCTGGTATAAAGCAACAAATATTTGGAATTAAACGAGTTACAAAATAAAAATATTTCGAATCAAACAATAAGTTGAAAAAAATAAAGTTTTAGGCAAGAACTGACAGTAATATCACAAACATAAACTATTAGAACGCCATCAAAACATGTAGAACAGAAAATATGGATAGAGCTTTCAGCTCGACTTCCGATCGCAATCGGGATCACGCGCATCAAGGCGTGCATGCATGGCCGGCGTAACTGCGTTATCGATCCCGCCTAATTTTACTAATATAACTTTGATTAATAATAGCACTCACCGAGACTTCCGAATCAATATCAATCAAGTAACGGATGCTCGATTTCTTGTCTAGAACAAGCAAGTGGCTCTATTGGGTTTCGTCTTTGCTGACCGTAGCCGTGTCCACGATGCCTCTAGTTTTTCTGTGTATTAGATGATTTGAAAGAGCAACATTTAGCAGCATTCTCAAATTGTCAATAATATTAACGTAATTTGTAATATCGTTTAATTGAATTACTACGTCTTATGCAACGAAACTTTAGGATCGTCGCGAGGTGCAAGGTTCGAAGAACTTAGAAAACTGATATTCCATTAATTTCAGCAGACGTTTTGAGAGGATAAGTCTTCGGTGGAGTCCTAATAAACTCAGTAGCCATAATAGATTATGAACTATGTACTTCAACATTTTTTCAGCCATTTTTGCTAACTTTGATAGTTCAACACAGTCACTCACCAACAGGAATAGGTACCTTAACTGGAATTGACATGTGTTGCATTGACAAAGAACGCAGAAATCCCTGATTAATTTATCCACCTGCCATAGTCCGATTTACCGGAGAAGATAGGTTGTTTTATTTTAATCAATCAGTCAATCAATCAATGTAGCGCATCAAACCTCAGAAGGTTTTTGGCCTCAATCACAATTTTCCTCCAAGCTTTTCTATCTTCCACCATGGTTCCATTTACTCCTATTCGTTCCAGATCTCTTTGCACCTGGTCATTCTAGCGGAATCTGGTTCGTCCCAGAGGTCTCCTGCCATCTGGTAATTTTTCAAAGTTTTAATTGCAATAACTATATTGATCTTTAATTTGTTTACAACTGAAATTCAGGTGTGAATCTTGCATGTTTTGTGGAGGATCAAACTCGAAGTTCTGTCTCTTTGGTGAAAAGTCATGATCTACGGCTTGGCTAATAACGAATTCGATAAAGCTGTAAAATTTAAAAACTTCATTATTGGCTAAAGAGAGAATTTGTTGAAGAATGATGGCAAGAATGTAACTCTTTGAACTGCATGAGTAGATAAAGTCCAATAAAGTCATGTAAGAAATTACTCGATTTCAATAATAACTAACGTATATTCACCATAATTGAAAAGTGTAAACACCTATGATAGACTTAAGGAATCTTGAGAACCCAACATGGTCATTTATTGATTAACGCTAGACTTCCTATTCGGAGGTTCGCAGTGCCGCCATATTGTGACAGTTGGCTATAATTATTCAATAATGTGTAAGCCTATAAAGTCTATGAAGACAGGCAATTAACATTTATCGAGACAGATGGAATTTAAATGATCAAAGTTTTATTACTGAACAAGGATAGCCCGTTCTTTTACTTGAAGAATTTTGAATGATTTTGTAATAGTATTAAGTAAATTATTACAGTTAATACAATATGTCACAATCTCACTGTATACTATTATTGCGACAGTAGCGGTTATTAAATTAATTTTATAGGAAGATATGTTAGTAGTACCCCTAATAACATGTGATCAGGGGTAGAACCTTCCCTCCACCGTCCTACCGTTATTTCAAAAAGCAACGCTCGATTTTTCATACTACCATAATGCTGCCATCTTGTTTCGAACATAGCGATGACGCGAGCGTCCAATCAACATCGATCCAATGTTCTGGTCGTTACGTAGAGGAGTGAAACAAGGTTTTGCGTACACGAGAGGTCTAATATCAGTCGTGCAGTTTATTTGGAATAGATTGGACTTTATAAGGAAAAGGAATGTAAGTAGGAGAATATATGTTATTATGTATTACTCATATTTTGTAAAGTAAATAATATGCTTTAAGTTTTACGATTTCGTGGCGACTTCCTGATCAAGCCGCTGAGGGTTTTCAAAATGGCGTCTCTTATTTTCTTCTAGGCCTTCGTATCAATACCAAGGCCAACACGGTTTATTTGTAATGTCTTCCAGAGTATATTCGTCCATTTCTGATAAGCATAAGGTGAATGGCAATAATATTTTATAAAGTAACATGATATAATATGTACAGGCTATGTTACCTATTGAATGAATAATCTATTGATTTTGATTATTCATGCTTCTACTAATATAACAATATTGCCTGAAATTAGACCTCATGGTAGCTGAAACTTTGAATCAAATAAATTTGAAGATATTCTGTAAAACGTCTGAGGTCACTCAGGCCTAGATAGCTATTGGTTTTATGGTATGCATACCTTTAACTCAGACAATAGAAACATGACTGTGTTGCTTTTCAGATGCCTCGTACGAGGAGGAGGAACCATTCCCGTAGCAGGTCACGCTCTCGTTCAGATTCATATGATCGAGATGTGAAAAGGAGACGTTTGGACTCCTACGACAGTCCATATCACAGAGGATCATTCAGGTAATTTGTTCTATCTAGTAATACTCCATAGTATCTAGAAGATCTGTAATAAAAAATTAAGATTATTATTATTATTATTATTATTATTATTATTATTATGGATAAATTTCAGAACATGGGCTCCTTCCTTTCCCTCTTACTTCAAAATTCCAACCTTGTGCACACAAAATAAATTATTGGCACGGAAAAGTGCCTTTTCGTAAGCATCATCATGCTTTGAAGTAAGAGGGAAAAGAAGGAATCCGTGTTCTGAAATTTATCCCTTCTAACTTACAAGCAGACATGCTGGCATTTTTTTTTGTCTTATTGCGCAATTTCTTTACGGGCGCTTATTATGGCTGCCGTGAAATCAGCTTCATGATAACTATGCGAATGAAATGAAATTAAGTTATATTCGGAATTGCAGACGTTGAATACAGTCACCTCCATGGGAAGCTTACTTACATGGAGATGACATATTTCACATTTTTTCTAGGCCTAATCTTTATGTAGACCATAATCTCAACTCCTTGTGCTTTTGTTTATAACACCATCTTATCAAGTAGTTTTAGACGATAAAGAAGTAATGGAGATGATTAAAGGAAAATATAACTTTAACTGTTAAACTGGAGAATTTGCTATGGTAGCTCTGAATCGTGCTGTTACGGTTATGACCAACTAAATACACAATATTGCCAACATAAGGACATGATGTTGGTCTGTGGCGTCGTTAGAAGGAGAAGGCTATTGTAAAAGGTAGGACATTTCACACAGAGGAAGAATGCAGTATGTTAGAAGTCTCAGTGCAGCCTGTTTAACAAGTGAGGGAGCTAAACAAGAAGAGGTTTGTAGACATCCATCCTGTCCTGTTCTAGCCTTTACTCCCTCCCTTCCTAATCTCTTCTCTGTAACCTCTGACAGTACCAACATTCTTACGTGGGCGTGCACTGCAACTTGCCTAACACAGTGTAGGCTATTAATGTTGATCAACCTCAAATTGCATAATTAAATTCAAGTCTTCTATGGACATACTGTCTGAATTAGCATGCTAAACATTTCAGTTCTTAAATATGAATTTGATGCACTCTGAATATTACTATACATTGTTTATCTCCCAGATTATGAATTTGGAGCTCCTCCTCCTCCCATGGACATCATGAGCAAAAATCACTCCACATAAGCGAAAAGAGGTATCATGTCCATTTCCATAACATAGCTATATCTGCAACGAAATCATACCTCCTTCATGAAATGAAATCCTCCACTAATACCCTCATATTTAATGAGGAGAAAAGATCAAAGCCACGAGTGTGGCTCGTATGATAGGCATTGAATTCGGTTGTGTTTTTTCCGAGATTATCCCCAACAGTAAGGCAAATGTTAGGTAGTCTAAGAAAAATCCTTGACCTCATCTTGCCAAATACCATGTCACTATCACCAGTTCCATCTATGCTAAACAACCTAGTAGTTTATATAGCATATTTAAACAGCTGAAATTAAAAGGTCAGTTTAACGGACTTAGCTTCAGCTTGTGTAACAACTCTAATGAATAGGATATTGTTCTCACTTCATTGTTGCACCCGAAGATAAAGATAGAATTATCGATACATTGTGAATTCCTTATTCATTACCAGTAATGGAAAAAAAAGTCTAGTCTACTCTCCTGAGTCCTGAGACATTTGTTCTATTTTTAAAGTTTTTTATAATTCTACACTTAAAAAAAAAGTCACTGGCATGAGGAAAAATGCAGAAAACATTTTGCAGGTTACAGTTAGAGCACAAATGTATGTATATTATATTATACTTCGGATCTCTGCACATCTTATAACATGATAATGTATGAAGTATGCTATAGTATTACTATACTGTCAGGACTTGGGAGGCTATGCCCCTTCTAACAGTCCACAGTTACTTTCTCCCTTTTTAGAGCAACACAAAGTAAGCCAGCCATCTGTTTAATTTTGATTTTTGTGTTCCAGACTCTGAGCAAGTTTAGAACACTTTTTTACTGTAGAATACATTTTCTGAAATATTTTGTGCTCTGACATTGAATGTACTGTCTACAAATTGCAAATACAGCACATCAATAAATTGAATAGTGTATAAAAGTGACTTACATTCGTCTAGTTCTAGCCTGAATTACGGAATTGGAAAAAAATTAATATTGAATTTATTGTCTTCAAGAAATAAAATCCATTAATAAATATACCTAAGCCTATTTCTAAAAATAAATCTGTATTCACAAGAAACCAATTCAGTCTAAGCTTTGTCCTATGTAGATGGTTGTTGGAGATTAATGACTGCTATCAAGTGTATCATATCTATCTTTGTATATGCTATTGGTGTCTTTGATTTCAGTAAATTCGTCATCTCAAATTTCTGAGTTGTAGTTGGAAGATACTTAAAAAAGATGGAGGGGATATTTGCACATATATGAACAGTTGTACCGTATATAATTCCTAGTGTTGCTGGTCGTTAACCAAGATATCTAACTTGTAATAGTTATCAGATATGTCATGTGTAATTCTTCACCATGTGATATGTACTGATGTCATATCAGTTAAGCTCTGTCTTTCAACAGTAAATTAATATTTTCCTTGAATATCATACTCTGTCCCTGTTTTGTTGGACATCTCTAAAGAATGGATATTGACTAAATCACAACTCGAAAGAATAGAACTGCAGAAATGAGATTCCTAAGATATCTAACTGAATTCTCTCTACTGGACGAAAAATGTAATATAAAAAAAAAATCATTTATAAGGTTATTCAAAAGTAAGTTCCCATTTTGAAACAGCTGTATCTTCTGTACATATCAGCTGTTTGGTTTCATGTAGGTACCATTACTGTTTAGAAGATTTGAATTTTTTTTTATCGATGCATATTTCGTTGTTATGGTACTGTAACTGTGTCACACTTGTATAAACAATAATTGTTGTTCAGAATACAGACGGCAGTTGTTGGAGAGTAATTTTAATAATTTTTACAATCAGCATATTCCGAATCTCACCGGTCCAGTGGCATCAATGATGTTACGTTGCAGCGAAATAAGGAACAAAACTGCTGGAAGGATCGATGGCTGTCGTGGCGACTGTACAAGTTGTCTGTGCTACGCTAGCAAAATTTTCGTACTCCCATCTCGTTCAAAGAAAAGATAGTATAAACAATTTATTTTTGAACCGGTAGTAATAACGGGTCCGTTGACATGTTCGCTCATAAGCCATTGTTGTGTCATGGCGGTGTGTTCTGCTGTATTGTTTTTAATGAGCGTAATATAAAAACAATACAGCAGAACACACCGCCATGACACAACAGTGCACGATGTTATTCGTCTGCTAATTCCCGCCCTATACAAGAACCAATCAGATTCACTGATGGCGACTGATGCAAGTTGATGGCACCGGTGCGACACCGGTGAAGCATCAATGACGTCATTGGTAGAATTCGGAACACCGTGATGCCATCGGATTGCTCACCGGTGAGATTCGGAATACACTCAATGGTTTTACTGTTAAGAGTTCGAATTGGCCTCCTTCAGTGTTATTACGAATGCAAGACACAATGCATATGCATTGTGAAGATATCGAACATTACATGGATAAACCTGTGAAGTTCTGCCTGTTGGATCCACCACAGAGAAATATTGGAGAGCAAGAGCATCGGATAACAACAATAACAACATTACATGGATTGAGGAATGGACAGATGAAGCACATTTCGAATTGAACGGAGGTGTTAACACTCACAATTGCAGGATATAGGCAGAAGATAATTCGAACACAATTATACAGCAAGGATTACATGATATCAAGGTTACTTCCTGGTGTGATTTTACATCACATTTCATAAAGGCCTGTATTTCTATGAAGATATTGAAAATTGACAAATAAAAACAGTGATGGTAACCATGCAGCGATATTATCAAATGTTGCAAGACTTTGCAATACCAGCATTATAGAATCACGAAATCGAAAACATTTTTTTCATGCAAGATGGTGCTCTAAATCACATACACAGTAATGTAACACGCTATTGTGCAACACATTTGGTAATCGTGTAATTAGTAGACATAAATACAACTCACTACTGGTTATAGAGTTATCTAAAAGAAAAGGTAGATCTACTACACGTGGGGAACTGAAATCAATATCATTGAAAACATGCCTAGGAATGTGTTTAGCTACCAATGCCGTTTATAACATAGAATAAAGACTATTTCTGATCGAAAAAAACTGGTGGTCATATTAAATTTTTTCGCGTTTTTAATAAAATCCCATTTCTTTACGAACAGATTAGTGTTTTTATTTAAGTGGAAGCTATAAAATTTGACAAACTTATTACCATTTCCATATCATTTGAATAACCGCGCGTGCGTCCCCCCCCCCCCCCCCGCAACATGCCCCATTACAAAAGTAATATTACATGTTTTAGTTTTCTTTTAGCTGTATGTGTGTGTGTGTGTTTTTTTTACAGTACAAATAAATAAAAGTATAGGCTATATATAACTTAAAAAGTATGTACAAAATTGGTTTTAATATTTAAATAGAATGGAAAGTAATTGAATACTAATCCTAATGAAAAGAGAAATAATAGGAAGACCAAGGTTGTGATGATAGAAGTACTAGTTTTATGCACAAGGCTGGAACGAACAATCAGGTTCAAACCATGAAGTTGATCATTATGTTTTTCTTTTAGCAACCTGTCGATCTTATTTTCTCACTTTTCTTACACAAACCTTATGCCTTTAAAAACTCCTCCTCTTATATCCTCATATTACACTTATTTCATCTCTTCAGTCTTTTCTTTTCTTAGATGAAACTATTTATTTCACAGTATTTTGTGACAGACTATGGGTAATCATCAGTGATGGTATTTTTATTTTTATATTGCTGGTTACAATATTTTGCAAGCTTATATCACTCACCAAACGTGAGATAGACTTACCTGCATAAAAAGAAACAATTTGTTTCAACATAATATATCCAAAGAAGAATTAGGTATAAGTAAAACACTACAAACGTGCTAGAAAATAAATCCCCTAGGGAATGGGTTCAACATGGAGCTGTTTAAGTTTACTGAGGAAATTTTAAAGTCATGATTTTTTAATCTTCTGAACAAGATATTGGAAGAAATCGAACCCCCCGTACATGTGCGCATGCACACACACACACACACACACAGAGGAGGCAGAAAACTAGCCATCCAATATTCAAAATGGGACATAATAAAGGCTGTGAAAATTACTGAGGCATAAATGTAATCATTAGTGACTGTAAAATAGGCCTATAAAATATTCACAAAAATGATAAATTAGAAGAATTTGTGAAGAACAGAAGAATTTCGCAAGTAGGTCATGTGCTGATGGTTATTTCTATCTAAAATTATTGGTTAAAAAAAACAGGGAATTCAACAAGCAAACACATGGCATTTATAGGTTTATAATATTGTGAAGGATTTTGATAGAGTTTATAGAAGTAAACCTTAATTCTGGTTGGTGATGAAACCCCCAAATCAAATAACATCTGCAGTACTTTGTATACAAAAACAATTTGTTGACAATAAAAATTAGGATAAGAATTTCGAAATAATATATATATATATATATATATATATACTACAGTGTTCGACAAGATTCTCTTACCTATATTTTTCAGTATATTATAGCCTACTTAGAATAACATATTAAAACACTGGTAATATGCATGGTAATTACATGGTAATATGCTACATGAAAACACCTCTCTTGGCACATTTTAGTTTGCAGATGATCAAACACTTCTAGCCTATACTGAAATAATTTAAGTATTCTTTAACCATCTTCATCTCATAGCAACGAAATTTAATGTCCAAGTAAATATCAGCTTATGAAACTAGGGAAAAGTCCCAATACGAAGTGAAGTATGCATCAGAAAGGAAACACAATATTGGAACAAGTCGGCTCATTTAAATATTTAGACTATAACCTATCTCATAATGAAGAACAAGGTATTCAGATAATAATAATAATCCGTGGCGCTACAGCCTGTGAAGGGCCTAGACCGACCAGCCGATTGCTGGCCTCATGCCCACATGCCGAAGCAGAGGTGGACGATCATCCAACCGGAATGGAGGTAGTATGTGGTTAGCATGATGATCCCCCCAGCCGTTATAGCTGGCATTCGCAATCGGATTTCGCTACCTATCGTAGCTCCCCAAGTGCATCACGATGCTGGGTGGGCACCGGCACCGAAATTTCATGAGAAAATTTCTTCCCCCATGAGGACTCGAACCAGCGCGCATTCCGTAACGCGAGTCCTAGGCAGGATGCCTTAGACCGTGATGCCACGGCGTGGGACAAGGTATTCAGATAGAAATTAAAAATGTCCAGATTGCTGAGAATAATCAACCAAACCTTTCATTGCTATGGAAGTCCAAAGGCACACCAGAGTGAAAGCTTAAAAAAGTATGAGAAAACTGGTACGCATTACAGTAATGAAGAATAGCAATTTAGGAAAGAAAGTGCTTGATCACTTCAGTCGAGATTACATTTCACAGAGACACTGCAGGCTACATGTTACTAGACCAGAAGAGGAATTCAGATATTGCAGAAGAACTCCAAATGACAGCAATAACAGACTACATCAATCAGTACAGAACTAATTTTCATTCTGGTATATTGTTCCCAAAGATCTGCCTAGACTGTTAATTTTTTCTCCTTTTCCTTCTTTCCCTCCATCCTCCATTATTTTTCAAATTTCATATCTGTAAAGGACACTTTATACTGTAAGTATATGAATTTAGATATTCCTGTGATGCTTTTCTCTTCTTACAACACTTGAATTTCTTCCACCTCAAGAATTTCTGCTATCCCTAATCCTTACATTTGTATTATGTTTGGTATAATTTTCATACCAAGAATTTGTTCTTTCCTTAGAGGCATGGTTAACATAGTTTCACTACAAAATATTATTTTGTGAAGGTTAATATTTTAGATTTTCATTTAATTTTTCTACAATATAGCTATTTGAAGTTTTCATATATTGTCAGCTTACTTCT
This sequence comes from Periplaneta americana, assembly GCF_040183065.1. NCBI lineage: Eukaryota > Metazoa > Arthropoda > Insecta > Blattodea > Blattidae > Periplaneta > Periplaneta americana. Next base: position 125,134,383 of record NC_091129.1, read on the forward strand.
AAAACCTCGTAAGTCCAATTTTTCCGGAATGTCGAAATGTGTGTATATTTTTACAATGAGTCTGCTGACAACACCTCGTAAATATGCAAATGTTCCTATATTTTATATACAGTGAGGTTAGTCGAGGACACTCAAGTTTTCGTTTGGGGCCGGTCTGGCTATCAATGTGTTGGTTACCGCAAGGAACACGTGTGTGTCTCCAGCACTTTCAGACCTACAATCCTACTGTTACAATGCTTAAAAATTACAGTACTTACCAAGCTCACACTCGTTGCTCAAAATGTTGTCCATTTACTGCAACACACATTTAACATCTTTTTATGAAATTTGCAGTCACAAGATTTTTGAGGGGTGTGTTTCAATCTTTCACCAATCTTGTCTAATTTCTCTTCTGACAGAACATTGCATTCTCTTTTCAGTTTTTCAATGTTTACCGAACCTGTCCACATGAATTTCTTATAAAGTCTTCTTATTGCACTGGCAGCGGAGCAGGTCTTGCTGGAAACTTTTTCCGAAATTTGTGTCTTGTGCTGCACAAGATTTTAGTTTCCATATGTATATATTGCATAGATAAGTATGTTCAGGTAATGAATAAGTCATTACAACAGAGCCTACACAGAGCACTTTAAACTTAACTTAAACTTTTAAGATTGCAACTTTCACAACACAACTAAAGTGAAACTGCTTCCATGCACCGATAATGCAGGTGCATTATTCCTGATGATCATGCAATGTCTTGGCAGGGAACGGCTCCTACAAAACTCGAACATCTCCAACTAACCTCACTGTATAACAAATACATAACAGTTGTTAGCTGGAGTATAAAAAGAATTTGTGCAGTTTCCTTAAAATGTTGTTACAAGGTTTTAAAAATAAGCCAACAATATGTTTTTATCTGAACTATAAATAATTGTTTCTTTGTACCATACTCTAAGCACAATTTCTAAATAGCCTATGTGCTTGTTTTGGTTAGGACGACAGAAGTAGAATAACCTGTCTTGGTGATGTTGAAGTCTGCATTAAAAATTTTCTGTTTTTAATGTACTAAATGCTGTTATGGTTATTTTATGGTCAGATATATACCAGAGCATGTATAAATATTTTTCCTTAGCACAAATGTTAATCTCTTGGAGCGTTTATGTTGATTAGAGGTTACCTTTACTGTTACCATAGTCAAGTGTAAAGGTACAAGGTGAGTGAGAAAGTAATGTCCTGTTTGTTTTACTCCATAACTAAATGTTTATCGTAATGCCTTCATTTGTTATAAGTAATGTAATTTTTCTGATCATAAAAGCTACGTATATTGATGGTTTTGAAAATTTAACTTAATGGACAACTACTCCACTATTCAAATGACAAATGGCTTGTCCTTGTGACCAGTGTCCAGTCAGAAGAAGTTCTTCCTAGAATGTTAAATGTAGTGTTTTAAACCATTATTATCATCATCATTGTCACATTTTTTTGTACGATGTGTTTTATAAAATGGGAGGACATGTAATTGCAAAACTCAGATTAAAATTTTATTTTTTTATATAAGTGTGACACATTTTGTGGTATCTTTTGTACTCACCCCCCCCCCTCGCCCCTCAGTTATTCATTAATGGCATTTAAACCATGGCTGTTATACAGAATTTGTGGAGGGAATTGATTTATTAAAAAGAAAACTTCATTATTGATGCTTTAGAAACTTTAAAGTATTAAACATAGCCACTATGATTTAAGAGAAAACCTCTCTCTCTCTCTCTCCTTTTTTTTTTTTTTTTTTTTTTGTTACAATAATTTCGTAATGATTATTGCTCTTTTACACGTCACTACGAATTTTCTAGAATCCTCTTGCTAACTCATGATAAAATTGAAGGGCTTGAGGAAACATAGTGATAAGTCCTGTTGCCTCAAGCCCTTCAATTGCAGCAATGTGTTAGTCGTCTCTCTAAGTCTGGAGTTATCCTAGGAATGAAAATGTTGTGTATTGTAACTGTAGTGTTGTTCAAGTTTTGTGTAAAAAGTGCTGCACAAACAGTAAAATGGTGCTTGGAGTCAGACTTGAAAAGCATGTTCAGGCACTTCCAGTGTGACGTAATATGGAGATACTACCACTTGTTCTTCTAACATTCTCTTCATACCTGCAGCAAAGTAGGCCTGTGTGTATATTGTACTGAGCCAGAAACAAAATTTGGGCCACTTCCTGGGCATGCGCAGTGTGTTATAACTGGAACTTGGAAAATTCAGGTGACCCAAATTTTGTTTCTGGGTCTATACACAGAATTACGAACTTTACAGTAATTGGGGATTCACAGTAGCATGACGGTTAAGGCATAATGCTACAAAGTTGCAAGGTCATGGGTTTGATTCCTGTAGGGGTCATTTAATACTTCTGGCTGCATTATGATCCCTGGGTTCATCTCAGCCTCTAGCAAAAATGAGTACCAGGGACATTTCCTTGGCAGTAAGGCAGCGACCATATAGGTCTGATATCCCTACTGTCAAGCCTAATTGCTGTTAAGGTGCGAGCCTTTAACTTCCCGCCACCCTCTGGGCTGATTGGCTTTTAATGGAGTTGACTTTACTTTACAGTGAATGACCAAGTTTTGAATCTGAGATGTGAGTGTTGTTACCAATCATGATAATTTCTGGAGCCCTAAGCCAACCGCTCACCCAATCAAAGACGATAACACTCTTTACAGAGCTTTTCGTCTTACCTCACCCACCCTTTCTTTTCAATCATGAATTACAGTACCTGTGTAGATTGGATAGAACCAAAATAAACTGAATTTCCGAAAATCGCTAGTGTAAGCAATGCTTATCTTTTTAATGCAGAAGAAATGATTGCGAGTTTTTCCCTGAAAATTACTGTTCTCCATCCAGGGATTAAAAGACCAGGAGATTAACTGTGATCTAATTTTGTAAATATGTCATGGTCATGTCCTTCGTGTAATATTGTTTTGTTTTATTCTGAAATGCCATTAGTTCTCAAAACTGACGAAAGATGGAGTTTTGAAAATAGGAAAATTATGTAGGAAAACTAACGCTTCACTGAAAGTTACTATTTTCTGCAAATCCTTGGATCCCAAGCTTCAAAATGATGGGTCATTCAATAAAATCTGTTCAGCAGTTTTCCCGTAATTTCCATTATCAGTTCAAATTATATATATAGATGTTAGCTTTAAGAACATTCTGTACATAGTTGTGTTCGGGACATGATCATTTTAGTTTCATAAAATGGTTGGGGATGGAGATAGAGTAGACTTGAATACATTTTACATCATTTTAAAGTCGAAACAAAGTGTAGAAGAAGAAGAATCGTATAAGAGCATAAATTACTTTGTGATATAATAATGTATGGCTTTTGTCCTTTTCCTTTTCTCGTTTGAAAGTAAATTATTGAGATATTTTGTATAATCAATATTTACAGTAGCTCTATTTTATGTCACCAAATATGGAAAATATATTCCATACTTACAGATAATGTCCTGCTAATAACTATAAAGGTTTCGTGTGTGTTAATTAATAGTACTAAAGGATTATCATTGAAAAGCATAATGGTAGACTCAACTCCACAGTAATGTATTTGTAATTTGTCAGTTTGTCAGTTCTTCCTTAGTTTTATGAACACTGACTCGTTAGATTTTATGTCTGAGGAAGAACAGTCCTTTAATGGCAGCAAAATATAACTTCGAATAATGGTATAAATCACATCAAATTCGTTCTGTTGTGGAAATATAATATGGGTATGCCAGATATTTGAACTTATGCCATCTTACATTATTAAATATACAAGTTATCAAGTACAGTATAACTTGGTTATAACGACATCCAAGGGACCTTGAAAATTATGTTGTTATAAACGAGTGTCGTAGTAACCGAGATTCATATTATCAGTCTAGTGAGGTGGAAAATGAAAAATAATAAACATAATTAGGCTTATTTTACATTTATGTCTTCACTTTTAAGCATACTATGAACACAATAAAATACATGTACAATTATAAATACAGTATTGTGTATTAAAACAGTTTGTTCATTACTCACCAAACTTGTTTACTGAGGAGTGAACTAATCAGTCATTTTACTCTGTTGTCTCCTACTTGCCCAATATACGCTTTCTAAATTAAATTCTATGTTTATTATTTCAGTTGCAATTTCACTGCTCCTTCTCCTAGCTTCTTACTCCTTCCTCTAGCTTCATAGAAATGTTCACAATTCTAATGGCTTCTAAAGTGTTACTCACTTCTTTTAATGGCCACACTGCGTTAAAATGCGTGGACTTGGTGAAAACTTCCTGTTGAAACTGACATCATGCAGGTACCATTAATACCGCATGAATTCGGGCAGGTTACAATGGGATGGTGAATCTGCCTGCATTCCAGAGGTCTATGATAGAAGGGAACAGTAAAGGATTTGCCAGATTTCAGCAAAATATTTCTTAAAATACTTTGGTTCTTAGAAAATTGTATTCCAAACTGAGATTGAAAATGACGTTATGTGAGGTAGACGCATATACGTTTGTCATATTAAGCAAGGTAGAAAAGCATATGTCTTATGGGGAATTAGTTGGGACCACAGAATATTTGACGTTATAGGCAAGGTGTCGCACAAAACGAGGTCGCTATAACCAAGTTCTACTGTATATCTTTTTATGGAAATTGGACCTGGATTAGACTGCAAATGGAGGTGTATTTCCACCAATTTTGTAAGTTATAGCCACACTTCATTAATATCATTTGTATGGTGTCATACCCAAATACCAACTTCAGCGGTCTGCTTGTTTCATAGAATACATATCATAGGAGTCCCATGACATTGGTTTTTGTTCCTGGTATTACATTGACAGTAAAGGTAATAATGGTGGCACATTGCAAGGGGAAAACCTACACCAGTACTTCAGTCCACCAGGACTCGATGCGAATTGAAGTCATGTCTGCAGCATGAGGAGCTCATGTTTAGCCCTTTGATATATTGTGCATTTTTGTTGTTTGAGAGTGCTATTGGCTATAGAGAGTAATATTCTTCATATTTTCATCTGCCGTACGTAAATATTTGTTAGGGTTTGCTGTATTCATCTTCAATCAATACCAAGGAAAAATTTTGAAATCTTACACTTCTACCTCTTTTAAGACCTCCACGTCAGGCTGCTCTGTCATTTATTTGAACTTGTTTCTTCTGATATTAAGTTTGAGTGTTACCTTTTCTCTACTTTGCACGTAGAAGTGTTTGAACTTTAAAATACACTAAATAAAAAAAATTAGTAATAAACGCTATTACTGACATCACATCAATTTGTAGTTATTTGTCAGATTTTTAATTAACCATGATGCAGCACATTATGTCCTCTTCATTACTTTATAAAGTTATTTACTCTTCAGTCACCTTAAAAATTAGAGTACTTCTAAGGAAGACATTTATTATGTATACATGTTTTCATAGGTAGACATGACGTGCTCTTCGAAAATATTTATCTTAGTATCTGAATTTTTTTCCTTTGATTTAACTTGATAATTTATTCCATGTCTTAAAATTCAGCTTCTACTATAAACGAGCTGGGCTCAGCAAATTTATGTTGACAACTATTGATTGCGTTTCTAAGGGAATAATGAATTTATGCTTACCAACGCTAATATAATATTAAGGAATGCTTGCACTGACCAGTAATGATCTACTGTGGTGTATAGGAAATGTGATTTTACAGTGGCGTAACACCTGCATCATCTCTTGGTTCCCTTCGACTTAACAGGTTGAAACATTCAAGCCTCAGACTAATATGTATTAAGTTAGCAAGATTTTCGGCATTCATATGAGATAATAAAGGATATCGGATTGACATCGTATAAATGCTAATGTGCAAGGTGGAATTATGACTCACGACCATCGCTTAGATTCAGTAATAATATATATTTATTTAGATATTTATTTGTTCATAAGTTTAGAGTATAAAAAATGAGAAAAAGAAAAAAACACGTTTAAATTTGAAAATGTTGGAATTTGGCTCTTTTATTAAGACATCCTTTCATCGCATAGCAACTACCCGTGACGTCAGTGAGGGCCCTTTAAGTTTTACTTGCATAAATTCTTTGTTTTATAGGAAATTAAAGATGCTCTGCAAAGTGAATAAACAACAGAATACCACTCATGTTTACGTGATGTTAGATGTATTTTGATAAAGCAAGGTTTTCATGCAACTTTTGTTTGTCTTACACAAGGTTTCCTGCAACGTTTGTTTATCTTATTGAGTTACAAATTTGTATTGTCAGATGTTCATAACAGGTATGGATTGAACGAATTAGCTATTGTATTGTACTGCCATGTAAGAGAAGGCAATATATACTGTGAACAATAAAAATTAGTAGTAAGCGATGGACATAAATCAAGAGGAAGGTGGCATTAGAAGTTCCTTTGTAGTATCGCGCGGTACTTCAGTATTCCAGCAATTTCTGCTACAGGCAATCAAGAATGAGGAACTTGAGGCAAACGACCTTGCGTAGCACAGGCTACTCAACGCGTTGCTCGAAACAAACCCTACGTATCCTTTTCATATGTAAACCATTAGGAAATTATCATGTTATTAGTAAGAAATATAAATTATGAAATATTAACCTTATTAGTGAGTCACTTCAAGAGGTCAAGCTATAGTTTTGAGGGGGGGCATGGAACTAACAAAACTTCATATGGAGGTCGTCGGCAAAGTAGTGGTCGACCTCTAGATTGCTCTGTCGACATTCACTGGCGGACGGAGTAGCTAACCGCGAGATTCAAAAACAACCAATGGTCGAACAGCTATCTCAGTCACAGCTGTGTAGAGATTAGTGGTCTCATGGTTTCCAAGCAATTGGATGCAGTATATCCAGTTCAAGTGTTGTTGCCAAGATCGGAAACTGTTGTAGGGGATGCCTATACGTGTATTGTAAGCTCGAGTGCTGTTGTATGGTGGTGACGAGTGGTGTCCATGCCTTTGAGTTGTGTAGTTTTTGTACGCTGTAAGGCTAATCGCTTTCGTGTTAAAGGAATGTCAGGTTTAACAAGCGAGTGAAGAAGTTTAGGATAAGATAAATGGTCGTAATGAGTTGGTTATTTTTATAGAGATAGAGGTATCACAGTCTGCTTTCATTATACATATATTATGAAGTTATGATTCTGCGTAGAGTAATTCACAGTTCGTTTTGATTGTCATTCACAGGAAAAGATGGTTCGAATGTTCACGTTTTAAGAAATAAAAACATATGTAAAAACGTAATGTTGTTTGTCACGATACCTCCATTCTGGTTGAATGATCGTCCACCTCTGCTTCGGTATGTGAATGTAAGACCAGCAGCCGGCTGGTCGTCTGGCCCTTCAAGGGCTGTGACGCCACGGGTTATTATTAATGTTTGCTCCACGTCAAAAAAGTTGACTACCGTACCATTCTTCAAGCGAGGAAAAAATGATAATTTTGGACCACGATAACAGCAGTGTTCTAGCCGAACATATTTTTTGACACTACATAACAGTTTCTGAAAGTGTCTTAAGATTGATTCGTGCCGGGCTCTATACCACACGTTTTGCAATGGTTTACGTTTGCCCACCTTTTATGTTAGTTGTAATTTTGTTTCTCTCCCTACTTTTCGTCACCAGTACGAATATAACATGTTATTTAAGCTAAATGCAAATGGTAAGTAGTATCTTGGTGAACGTGTGTAGTTCATGTTTTCTGTCTGTGGTTTCCAATTAGACAACGTAGGACGTGAACTTGTGCAACGAGCACCATATTCACCGGACTGAATTTAAGTTGGCGATTGTAAATTCGCTTTCGAAGCTGCTACTAATGTGTATGACATAATTTCGTAAAGGTTAAGATGCTACAGTTTTTGCGGTTAAGCAATTTTATTTTATTTTTTTTTTTTTTTTCATTTTTATTTTATTACTCAAATTTTCCTGCTCATTTCAGTGAAAATGTTTTAATTATCTGCAATGCCTCTGAATTGGGAAATATATTTGTAGTCCGAATTTCTCTATTGGAAGAACATCAATTTAACTTTAATTTCTCTAAATTTGTCGATTAGTTCCAAATTTAGTATGTTTTGAAACGATTTACCTCATAATTTAAGAATAAACGTACTTCTGAAGATTTATTTATTGCATACCGGTATTATTCTTGTGGTTTGTTTTGGTTGTGAAGTGGTTACCATATTTGCAAGTACAATGCATACATTTTATTTTTTCCACTCTCACGAAAATGCAGTGGAAGCGATAGTGTATAGCGCAGCTGCCTACATGCGAGCGTGGAAAGCTAAAATGTATGCACTAGGCTATAGATTCACATTTCTAACTCAGTTGAGAGCGATGAATATTTAAGGACAATGTCGAAATACCTTCCTTCGGTATGAATGAAAGCTGGATAATACATGTCGTAAGTTTACGGCACATAAAATCATTCCGGAATGAGACAGCTGCAGACGAAATTTTTCCCTGAGAAAGTAGCACTGTGGACGCATATGGGTGGCCAATTTGCGTATGATTTTTGTCATACCCTTTCATCTGTAATCCATTCGTTATTTACGTGATATCTAAAAACAAAATATAACATTAATTGTTTAATAAACGAAAAGCGTGAATGGCATAATGTAAGCATTTCTGGAAATGTATTAGGCCTCTGTAGCCACCATTTGAACTCACAATTGCAATTATTGTTTTGGAATTTTTAAATTCCGAATGCACTTTCACAGAATAGTGTCGTAGATTTTTCCCCCTAATAGTGGGTAGGGCCTGCTTGACTGTTCATCATTCCCTATGTATTATAGAGCCAGTTGTGTAGACCAATTTATCAACAGAGATGTGTCACAAGAGCTGGCCAACGCTACTCACAATGAATTGAAGTGATCAGATGATAGAAATTTGTTGGGATGTCACAGAGGAACCGGAGTTCTCAGAGAAAACCTCTTTTTCCTGGGCCACAGACTTGCCTTACACAAGTCATAAATCGGTGGGACAACGAGGATCGAACCCGGGCCTACAGGATTAGTCCATCGCTGTAGTCACTGGATCTCTGAAATGTTCGTGTCGTAGATACTAAACTAAAATTAATTGAAGAAGGAGTTAAGATTTATATGGCATAACATATCCTTTTTTTTATACTGAAGCTGTATGTGCTCCCTTAACGCGCTTCCAGTCATATTGTCACGCGAATTAAAAATAATGTATACAAGTGACGTAAAATCCTCACCCCAATTATTCCTAGATCAGATTTATTGGCGGCCTGCGCTGTCGGGTAGACTGTAATCGTCACAGTTGCTGGCTCGATTTCGTCATTGGAATATGCATATGTAGGCCTCTTGAAGCAAATATGGAAGATTTTGTTTTAAGTTGACTTCTCTTTCGAAACAGTCTATAATGTTAAATAAGTTGACTGCGATCATCTAGTTGTATTGGTTGGGCGTTTGCCTCGTTCGCCCACCCATCTTCGTCACTACTGTTCGTGCACTTTCGATTATTACAGTTCCTGAAATGTATATTTTAATAGAATTTCTTCACTTTCTTCTTACTTTGAAGTGATGCCATTAAATTCCGTGCGGTCTATTTATTATTACAATTAAAAAAATGTTTATGCTCGACCATGCCGAAATGTAGTAATTATACACCTGGTAGTAGCCCTTTAATGCACCTCATTAAAGTACACCTATTCATTATAATTCAGTTGTTCAGCCAATGAGAAATCACCATTGTACCATTACGAAACCGAAAGTATCGATTATTCTCGGATATGCAATCGAAAGACAATTAGCGAAAAGTCACGGAGGCTGGAAATCCAATACTGTCGCAGGTTATGTTCTGTTACTATAATAATTAGCGTTAATTGTAAATAATATTCAAATAAATTCAATTTGTCATCTCGTTTTTCAATTCTAAATCAATTTCCAGGTTATATCAAGACTACAGTAATCTTCGTGTTATTCTCTAGATTATATCAAGGTCAATGACATTCGTGCCTCGGAAAAATTCAATACTTTCGCGTCTGCGCACATCTCACAATTCAGGTCAGTTCCGCTCCTCACTTATATAACCATAACATGAAGACTTGTGAATAATTTCAAGTTAGAAATATGGTCGAGCATAAAAAGTCGTATGAAACTTGCCTATAATGGTAATTAAGACGCTCGTATGAAAATTATGAAACTCGCTAGCGCTCGTTTCATAAACAAACATACTCGCGTCTTAATTAGGCCTACTACCATTATAGGCTCGTTGCATAATGTACTATTTCTTTATCATGTTTTACTTTAGTCGATAAGAGACAGTATTATGATGCTGCAAATAATCTTATTTGAGATATTCACGAAAATTAATGTTTCTACATCCCTGATGCCAGGAAAGTAGTTCCGGGCATGTAGTCTATGTACAGCGATTTTTCCTAGATATTGATCGCATTTTACCCATGGATGCTGCACGTGAAATAAGATTGTAGTAAAAACTTGAAAGGTCTTATTTGAAATCGAAAACAAAGTGGCAGTGATCTTGTTCTTTATTGCATAATTTGAAAGGATAAATGAACGGTTTATCCTGACACCCTTAGACCCCTTTGTTCAGAATTTTAGAAGTATCTCTACTTTTCATTTAGAATTGTTTCGAATTCCAGCTGTGAAATATGGAAGATTCAACGGCCCCACTACTGCAAAAGAAAAAAAATCATTTGTTGCAAAACACGCATGAATTAACCATTACAAAATATCCTAAAGGTTTGTAATGAAAACGAAGGGATTATTTGTTCTTGATCTAGTGATACACCAGTAACCATTTTGTGACATTTAAATGCAGATTTTCGTAAATAGAAATGTATTAAGAAATATTACAATATACTGTACATACACCATATCTTATGTGAATTAGTGAAAAATTAATTATATCTGTTTAAACAGTACAGCTTAAAAATGAAGTGAAATATATTCGGCTTTGTAGAGAAATACTTTTGTGATTAAAGATCTAAAGTTAAACTTCTAATTAATTTAGATTCATATTAAATAATAAATTGTAATCTCATTTGAATATGTACCTATCTTGATGTAATAATAAAAACACTCTCTTAGCAGCTATATATTAAATGCTGTAGTAGTATAAAATATCATCTAGCACATGTGGGTGAATCCAGAAATGCATATGGAGTGTTTGAAGACCCGAGAGAAAAAGACCTTTGGGGAGGCCGAGACGTAGATGAGAGGGTAATATTAAAATGAATGCGAGGGAAGTGGGATATGATGGTAGGGACTGGATTAATCTTGCTTAGGATAGGGACCAGTGGCGAGCTTATGTGAGGGCGGCAATGAACCTCCGAGTTCTCTAAAAGTCATTTGTAAGTGAGTATAAAATATAACTATTTACTCTACTTATACATTTGTTTATTGAATCGGTCAATTAGGCTGTATTAATTGGCATATCGTGTCTTCAAAAAGGGCAGCTATCCACTTAAGGTTTTCCTCTTGGTAATATTCCCGACGTGATAAATGAGCCGATCATTGCGAAACGCGTAAAACTCTTACAGTCAGAAAGTATGTCACTGTAGGAGAGAGACACCAATTTTCTCTTAAGCCATATTTAGTGTTACCAGAATTTACCCATCCTTATTTATTATTCGGCTTATTTAAGTGTGTTGTATTTGAGCATTAATGAATACTTCTTTTTCCGACCACCAAGATAATTGTTCTTCCGGAGCTAATTGTAATGGGATTATCACAGTTTTTTCCTCTCCCTAGAATATATTATTTTACACCAATCAAGTAATGAATTGACAACTACTAGGCCAATACACACTAACTGTTCATAACATTTTGCTACGTGCTTATGTTCATTTCCGAAATAACCATAATCATTGCCTTATGTAATCTCGAAAATGACAGTTCTGAGATAAATCAACGTACAGTACATCTCCAGTTCTTCACTCCCATTATTTTAACGAACTGGAAGGTTCTGGGGTCAATCCTGGGTGGCGGAATTTTCTCGCCGGAATTTCCAGAACGGTGCCGAGTTTCACTTAAGTCTCCTGCGAAGTTTGGGTATCTAGTTTTTCCCGGAGGTAAGAGGCCGTCGAAGTGTGGTGCCAGCCACAATACCTCATTCTAGTGCCGAGGTCAAGAAAGCATGGATCCCAAGCCTCTTCATGGCAGGAGATACCTTTTTACGTACGAGGTATGATGAGAAAGTTTCAAGACAGTTTAAATATAAAAACATGGAGATACTTAACAGGATAAGTAGTGCTTGTCTGCTTCAAAGTACTCTCCTCATAATGTAATACAGGTCTGCCAGCGTCCCTGCCACATTTCAAAATGTCTTTGGAAGTCACTTTCCTGGAGACTGTTTAGTTCCCGTGTTGCATTCTTCTTAATGGTAGGAATGTCATCGAACCTATGCCCTTTGAGTTTCATTTTTAGTCGGGGAAACTAGAAAAAGTCTGCAAATCTGGATCCAGAAACAAAGGCTCATCCCCCGCAATGGAAGTCGCCAAATTTTCCTCGCCCTAAGAAAGCGAGACAAGTGCAGCCAAATGTCAAAATAATGCTGAACGCTTTCTTTGAAATTAGAGATGTGATACACTGTGAATTTGTTCCCAGGGGCCAAACAATTAACCAATACTTCTATAAAGAAATTTTACCACGTTTGCGCGAGAAAGTGCGAAGAAAACGTCCTGAATTGTTTCATAATTAGAATTGGATCCTCCACCAAGACAATGCCCTGGCCCATTGTGCCTTCTCCATCCAAGAACACCTGCCTCCCCCCCCCCCCCCAAAAAAAATCCCTAACTATTCGCCAGATTTGGCTCCCGCAGACTTTTTCTTGTTTCCCCGACTAAAAATGAAACCCAAAAAACATAGGTTTGATGCATTTCTACTATTGAAGAGAATGTGACAAGGGAACTAAACAGTCTTCAGGAAAGTTACTTCCAAAGGCGTTCTGAAATGTGGCAGGGATGCTGGCAGACCTGCATTACATCAGAGGGAGAGTACTCTGAAGGAGACAAGCACTAATTATCCTGTAAGTATCTCCATTGTTTTTATATTAAAACTGTCTTGAGACTTTTTGATCAGACCTTGTATATGTATATTTAATATATCAGAGCTAGTTTTTTTTTTAATGTCTAATTACCAAAATTCCTAGCGCCGTGGTTTAAGGCATCATGCCGGAGCTCGCGTTACGAAATGATTGTTGGTTCGCGTCCTCGTGGAGAAGGAATTTTCTTATGAAATTTCGACCAGTGTATGGTGCCCACTCAACATCGTTATGAAAAGTTTGTAATTTTTAAGCTACACCACATTTCGCAATTGGGCCTCGTTTTGTTAATACAAGACCTAGCCATTGTTTGTCCAAAATGCATTCGAAAGAATTGTTTTGTGAAATATTTTCTCTGTCAGTTTTCGCAGAGACGTAAACGATGTTCAACCGTAGTCCGGACATGGTCACGCTGAACTTAGCAACAAGTCGCCATGTTTTTCGTAACAGAGTAACACAAAACATTGTTGGTCACAACTATAATAAGTTTCTATTTCATTTAGTTGCGATTCAGATATTATTACATGTTTCTAGTGAGTAGGGAGAGACTACTGCAATGCGGTCTGCTAGCAGACTTGCTTAGCTTAAGAATGGTAGTCTACTAGTACCGGTATCTAAATGTAAAACAAGACAATATAAATATTGTGATGAAACTGTTAAACACATTGCCTTTTATGATCGTGCGTACGTGGAAGAATGTTGATGGGAGTTTTGTTCCTTTGAGAGTATTTATGTTTAAATTTATTCCATTGATGTTAGCTTACTTACAAATGGCTTTTAAGGAACCCGATTATCCTCCCATCTACGTCTCGACCTCCCCAAAGGTATTTTTCCCTCTGGCCTCCCAACTAACACTCTATATGCATTTCTGGATTCGCCCATGCGTGCTACATTCCCTGCCCATCTCAAACGTCTGGATTGATATTATCACCAATAATAATTGATTCACTCCTTATATTTGCCTTTTTCGTCCCCCCCCCCCTTCGAGAATGTTGAATTTCATATTGCTTCTAAAATACATTAACTAACATAATTGTAAAGGTTATCGAAAAATGAGTAACCCCCCCTGTCCAGAGTAGGTGAAGTGCGAAGCGCGTTGTGTGTACAAGCTTATCTCGCATATCACTTGACCGGATGAACTCACTCCAGGTACATGCTGTTTCGTATATAATGTAACATTCTCAGCATGTTTTCACACCCTTGCAGTTAGCATGAGTATCTAATTTTTATACGTATTTGTCAGAGTTCCGTGGAGATGTATGAGCGCCGTTTGAAGGGATGTTTCGAAAATGAATTTTAGTAAGAGTTCCCTTGTAAATCATGGTTCGGTTCCCTGTCATGATAGGGTTTATGTCGTGCCGTAACATTAAGTGTAAGACTCACGGTGATTGGGCGTTGAGAGAGATTCCTGAGATTTTGGACCATCTAGAGCAGGAACATCCAACGTTCGGAGCTACATATCAAGAAAGGAGAACCTCTCATTTGTTTCAGTTGCTAAGGGCTGTTCTCTAGGACTGGTTCAGACCACCAGATAGATTCCTCTTGCATTGATTTCCGTGAATTATGGGGCCGATACATACACTACCGGTCAGAAGTTTTCGATCACCTATCACAACTATGGATTTGTGATTAAAACAGGGATTTCGTTTTGAATATTGCATCATATAATGCTAGAGAGAGAAAATATTTATTTTGTTGAGTCTATTTAGTTTTTGCGATGTGTTTGTACATTGAAATAAAGTATAAGTTATAGTTGTTTTTATAGCTGATCGAAAACTTTTGACCGATAGTGTAGTTCAGAAACTTGGATGGATCTGTGGTATGGTGCAAAAACCCCCAAAAAATACTCACCCTTGCCTTAATGTATTTCTGTTATGTTACTCAGTATTATCCCAGATCACACATAACGGATTGATCATTCTTATGGGTTTTGAAGACAACTTTTATCTGTTTCACTAGGGTACCATCAAGCGACAGTAGAAGAAGTCACGTTATGACTTCCATTTGAATTGCATGGAGCAACTGTACTTCCATTTAGCGGTCGTTACTAATCGATAGTGGCGATCCTGGTGGTTGTTCTCTTCTACATGTTACCGTTTTTAACATGGGGATGGCCATTGTTACATATGTAATCAGGGGTATTACTTGAAATCTTAGTTTTCTGTAGTGATAGTTGAAAATGTTACATTAATTTCAACACTAGTTTATGCCATGTAAAATGCATTCACGGTGTAACACTAAGACGTACTCTTCAAATCAGGTAGTTCCGAAATACATAATTTATAATAGAAGCATTTTAGTAAAATTGTTTTGCACACTTAGTCAGCATTCGCTCTTTGTCTGCTGGTATGGAGATCGTTCAGAAAATGTTTTGGCTCCGTTGCATCTGTTCCAAATATAGAAGACGAAGGAAGGAGAAACTCGTGTCAGTATTGAAGGTCGCGCCGCATTAATCTACATAAGCTTAGCGTAACGAGATTAATATTCGTGTTGGATGTGCATCAGAGGGTTCTGCCGTTAATATGCCTACGTAAGAAGTTTGTATCAGTTTATTTGGACCGTACAAGATGCTACTTGTTCGAAGAAGTAATTGACTGTTATTATGCATATTAGTGAGAGGCCGTGAAAAACGTTTAATCGGCTTTATGAATAGATTGTTACAAGTCTGCTCGTCTATAAGTTGCAGAAGAAGTTACTATACAGTCACACGTTATCAGTCTATCAACAAAACATGAGTATTTATTTTTATTTTTGAAAGTCATATTTGGTTTCAGATAACCTGGAATTATAATAGAAATGGTTATATAGTTTGTCAGAAACTTATAAATACAGAATAAATTTTATGTCACATCACATTAAAAAACAACAAAATTGAACACGGATATACATTAGGTGAACACTTGTATGCTTTACAAAATTAAACCTGTATACTCATAATAAGAAAATAAGTGTGGCTCTAAGTCACAACAGCATGGGCTATTCCATATGAAATCGATCAGTAAAAAGCCTCGCATTTTTATACCCTAATTTTTTCCCTATTTATACAAGGTGCTGAGGAGATGCATTTGCAAAAATATACTATCGAAAGTCAAACTGTTTTCATATTGTTGAGCGACAAATTTAGCGTATTTTAGAAAAACAAGCCTCTTTCAGCGCTCAGAACTCTGGAACCTTTTACTGCAGAACATTGAACGAAAGCTTACTTTGAAGCTGACATTTCGTAAGTTACGTTAAGAAGTAATCCTTATTTTTTATTGTACACAGAGCGACAGATAATGTGATTTTACTTGCTTTTAGGCTTTTTGGCCATTTGTAAAAATGTAAAAAAATATTGAGATAAAACTTTGCATTATTAAGAGGGTTTCGGCATTGTTTGCTTAGTGGCTCGGCAATAAGTTTCGAGGGTATTAAATAAATTATTTTCACACTCCTAGACTTGAACGGCGTAGTACCGCAAGCACTTGCCGAGAGCTGAAGACAAGCGAGCGGTGGGCGTCATTTTACTCCTGTGTTTATGAAAACTTGTGATAAAGCTAGCCCAGCCATGACTGCAAGACAACACATCACGCGTTTGTCTCTTGGCCTTGCTTGTCTCGACTACCTCCCGTCTCACAGTCAGCTAGCTTGTTCACGCGCGTACTATTTATTTTCTTTATTTGATATTTTCAATACTTTCTTATCAACGTACCACCAGTAAAAAATATGTGTTTATTTGTACTTTCAATGCGGAATCTAACCATATATTTTAAAAATATTTTTTTCGTGGCCAAAGGCGTCTTAATGAAGAAAAATCTAAATTTCTTCATTTCCATAAAAAAGCAAGAAAAACTGTTTACATGTCAATATAAACTTTAACTTCTCAGCATCAAAATAAACCATGATTTTGGTCATTGGGTGAAAGGGTTTCGGAGCCACAACAGTTTAAAGTTGCTAATTTTATGAAAATACGATACATTTAAATATTATTAATTTAAATACTATAAAGTTCTGATGCCTCAAACTTTGCACAAAGCATTATAACACAGTTGTCTAAGGACAGAAAAAGTTTCATTGTATTTAAAAATTGCAAGGTCAATTTTCTCTATATTTCGGTCGATTTTAGATGGAATATCCCGCATGCAGCGTCCTTGCTCGCAAACTATGAAGTTCAGGGTTCGGATGCTGTTGAGAAAAGAGTTTTTTAATTAATTATGTGATCATTCTATTTTACTGAACGACTTATAAATAATTATGTACTGATAAAATAGATAAATAGATAAATTTTCATCACATGTCTTCATATGCCTTTCGGGTTACAACAATCGAAGTAAAATGAATTTCAATAATTGCCAAAGCGATCGTGTGTGTACCACTGCTTTGGAGCTCGGAGCATGCGCAATGCGTTGAATCTGGAACTTCGAAGATTCAGACGGACGCACTGAAGACTACATGGTACATTTCCGTGAAAGCCGAACAATTTGTGCCACTAAATCATGTCTTGAATTGTCATCACAATATGATGCCGTGTAAATGTGCGAACTATAAGTTAGTGGCTCTGAATTTTTAAAATTCCTTAGCATTTCCTCTAAAAAGTGTGAGAAACACTGTCGTAAGTGGATGTTCAGTATTGTGATTGTCCTTATGTAGCAGCATTTCCGTTTAAAGTCTAGTTGGTGCGTAAGTAAATAAAGAAAACGACTGTCAGTGGCAAAATCACCGAAACAGTTATTAACTTATTTATCTCGCGCTGCTACAAACATAAGAATAGCTTTGGAACAGAGCAAGGCAATAGGAAAGGATGGTATTTTCTGAGGTTCTCTTGAATATGTGATTATCTTCATGACACATAATCACTCCTGTCATTTAAAACTAGCAACATTTGTTTTGCATTGCTGTTATTGGTAATGTAATTGCACGACTGGCTTCTCCTTGGCTTGTAGCCCAAGTCAGCCTTTCCTTTCTCTCCTGACCTCCGTCGTTCAGACCTCGATATTGAATGCAGATTATTCCTGTAGCAAACCTTGTTCCCTTTGAATTACAGGCGTCAGTGTCTTACATAACAGGACAGTTACGTATTTGATGGTGGTACAATTGGACTATATAAATTGCATTTGCGTCGTGATAACGTCACAGGCACATCTGGACACTTCAGTGTACGTTTACCGTAGTGGATCCTATCACGTGTTCAGGATTCAATTGCCAAGGTTATGTGTGTGTGTTATTTATCGCCCTTTTTATAGATATTTCCGTCCTTTTGATCGTAAGCAAACGTGTTGCTAACCTGGTGTAAATACTCCTGTCATTATATTCAAAATTTTGACGTTGAGAATTTTATTTTTTTTCCCCTTCATCCGAAACTAAATCTTAAAAAAATTTCAAACCCCATTCCCTCTGTTCATCTCGAGGTATAAAATAGAAATTTTGTACCAAAAGATAACATCCTAATGTTAATTCGTCAATGTTCGTAAAAATAATTTTCTCATTATACGGTAAAGGTTTTTTTATTCATTGTACTTTGTGATAGATTGGCAAAAGTCTTGCTGGAAGTAAAGATATTACATTTTTCCATAGTTTTCTTTGATTAATTTGAGAAATTGCTTCTTAAAACAATAGTTTTAAATTAATTTTAACGTGAAAGAATGGTTACTGAATTCTCTTATTGTCAGCGAGTTCCTAATTTTTATGCCTTGTTCTAGTTTAATAGAGCGTAAGTAATGTCTATTTTAGACATAAAACTTAATTTGAAGACCCAAAAGTCCCTTGTCTATTGATAAAGTATTGCCTATGTTAGATACTGAATCTTAAGTGTCATCTGGATGGACTTTGTGCGATAAACGTGACTTGGAAGAGAGTTTGTTTAGCGAGAGACTCGTTATTTCGTATCTCGCAATTTGAGGAAGTATTTTAATTATTTGGTTCTATAAACAGTCGTAAGTACGCATAATTTAATTTTATACTTAACAGCTGTAGTTACTGTGGTATCTTTTCAGAAAAATTGCTCATCGTTTTCTAGTTTTATGTAGTTTTCTACGAAGTATTGATATTTTAGCACGTCCTTGCATTAAAAACTGAAATGATAGTCCGCACATGGTAAAAAAGTAAAATCAACAGCAGTACATTTGACAGATGCTTTTCGCGAGATAAATTTCCTGATTTACTATTTCAGTTCCCTATTTGTTAGTTTGCTTACTTCATGTTACCTTTTTTGATGACAGACTAGCTAGACGTTTGTCGTACATTTACGTCAAACAGGTTATTACTTTTCTTCAGCATATAGATGCTGTTTTGGCCTTATATACCGTATTTACATCCACATGTGTATGTGTTTATAGAGTACGTTCATCTAACCATATTAAGGAACTGCTTCAGATGTGGACTCCGAAGTAGTATGTGCTCATGAATTTAACAAGCTGGCCATTTTAGGTAATATTGTTTACAGAGTCTCTGTTGTTATGGAACTGCTGCGCTACTACAAAATATATTTTTATGAAACCTCGTATTTGTGTATAATTAAGCAGAACAACTTTGAAGAAAGTGGGAGTTTCATAGAGCCGTTAAAACGAAATTTACTTCACATTTATGTTCAACATCAGTATGTTGATTATTTAACTGCGGTTTATTTTATCTGAGTACTGAGATTTTTTATTTCATCGCCGTTTTTTATGGTCACATTCAATAAATAAGCTGAGTTCCAATTATTGTCCAAATTCCACTAATCGTGTTCTTCTTCTCCTCCTCCTCCTCCTTCTTCTTCTTCCTCCTCTTCTTCTTCTTCTTCTTCTTCTTCTTCTTCTTCTTCTTCTTCTTCTTCTTCTGGATAACGTGTACATTGTTTGGAATGTTGAGAGCCACGCGACTAGTCCTGTACTTCGGGAATTCAGTTTTAAAAATTGAGTTGAATCATAGCTATCGCCAAAGGGGGTTTCGTTGTAGGTAGAGTGCCCGTCTGTTTCGCGCAAAATTGCTTTAAATTGCAACGATTGTGAAAACACCAAATAAGTCTGGAAGTGTTACTGCTTTAGAAAGTACTTTAGAAATTCATTAATGATTTTGAGACAGGTAAGCGAATTGTGAACATACTGTGCCACACAGTCTTTCGCTTACAATGATCAGAACAATCATTTATGTATGGATTTAATCTTCTCAAAAAGAATATTGGACAAAATTTTGTACGACGTCGACAAAAGTGATATTCCTCGAAAGTTACTACAGCTAATTTTGTCCCCCCTTCTTAAAAATAGGTACAGTTATGGACTCTTTCCATTTTCTGGTACAGTTTCCTTTTCCCAAATAGCAAGTACAAGCTTATAAATTTCGCTAGATAATGCGCTTCCGCCCTCTTATATTAATTCTGCTGAAATTTGATCGATACCTGGAGACTTGTACTTTTTCAGATTTTCTATCGCAATATATTGGATTATATTAGCCCCAACAATTACTGGTAAGACATTGGTATATAGCACATTCCTCTCAGGGAAAGTAAAGAAAAAAATTGAATTTTCTCACGGATTTTGGATCACTGTGGCATTGATTTCTCACACTCAGCATCGTACATTTGATTAATTTAGCAACTTTCTTCGGGCGAAATAAACAATAGGGAAGCGAATATATATCAAGTGAGAACTCGATTCCTAATATAGCTGTTGATAAAAATAACAATGTGGGAAATTGACACTGGTATTGCAAAAAGCGTTTCTCCCCTTATTCTCTTGCTCCGCGATCTGTACTCCAGAGTAAGAGTAATTCACCGCCCAAGTTTTGAAAAGTTGTACTTCGGACAAGAACGATGACATGGAAGCTTGTTTATAGCAGAGACTTCGTAGATATCAGTACCTTCGTTATCTTTGTTGAAAGTTCTCGTGTGCTAAGAAATTATCTGGATGTGCAGTAATCTCCCTCCTTAGCTTACCAAGAAAGTTGCGCTAAGTGAAAATACTCAAAATTGCTCGGACTCATAGTATGTTTCCTTAGTACAGTGTTTCGACCAATTTTATGTTTTCAGTTTGTTATTGTACGTAATTTTGATTAAACCCAGGGGCCTGTTTCATAAATGTTTTACACAATTCATAAAATGTGCACAGTAACATTATGAATTTATTAATGAGCTCATTCTATATGAGTCGTGGATGGTCATGCGTGGTAAACAGTGATTATAGTGTGTTTATATCGTTTGCAACCATCGTAAATAAATGATTTGAGGCTAAGGCTGACAGACATAACCAATTATTGGTCTACAGCTTTTTAATTATTATCCCATATACTCTCTAACAATTAGAGAGCATTTGATTATCCTCTCTGTTAACTTTTACAAATATTGAATATTTCTAATTTATATATCTTCTCACCATTCGTGAGCTGCCACAAGGGACAAAGAGTACTTAACCATAGAAATTTTTACAAGTTCGTGAAAACCCATTGATTTTGTTTTAACAATGAAATTCCTACAAATAATTTCTTTTTGAGATTAGTGAAAATATACCTATTTTTAGAAAGGTAAGTGTTACAAAAAAGTAAAGAATGCTACTGAACTTAGTTTGATTTCGAATATAGGTGATTCTTCAGGAGAGCAATTGACTCTTTCAATGCAGCTAAGGTTACATTCGGAATAATAGATGTAGGTATTCCAAGCCTCTTAAACACATCATTCATGACGAGAGTAGCGGTACCTCTTGCTCCAACCAGAAGTCCGATTACTTCAAGCTCTTTTAGCTGGTATTTTTTGAGGTAATAGGGAAGGTAGGATTGTATATATTCTTTTTTTTTTCATTATCCACTTCTGCTGGCTGTTCCTCATCCGTTTCGAAACGCACAGTGGGATCAATTATGTATCCAGATCTTGTAGATTCTTTGAAAGCTATTATATCTATGCGCTGTGTACTGCCAGTGACGGAGAGACCATGTACTTCTTCAAAGGTATTGTTAGGTTTCGATGTACCGTATTTAATAGCAACAACAGAGTAAATCGTAATACGTATAAAAGGGAGACGATTTATTTCAGATGGGATTGTAAATCTTTGCAACTCGAAGTTATTGTTTCTGCTATTTGTTACATGGTTGACTATTGAAAAGAAACAATTTGCTAAATCTAAAATATTGTGAACAGACATTTGTATTCCTAATTGTTCACGTCTCTGCTGATGCAAAATTCGAAATCATAAAAACAGCGTCTCAGTCACAGAAGCATGTTAACTAAGGACCATATCAAAAAGTTAAGCAGTGAAACCTTTTGATGACAGTGTTGTAGCAGCCTTATTACAGTTAAACGACAGGTTTAGTAGTCCTTGCAAAGCATCTTATCGCAATTTAAAGTTCTGTTATACTTCGGAATACTGCGCAAATACTTGCCGACATATATAAAAAAAATACTTTAAAATTAAAAAATAAAAATTATTGGTACAAGAGTAAATAAATAAATAAATAAATAAATAAACACACAAAAATTATCCTTGCACCAAAAATAAATAATTCAGTAATGAAATAACATAAGTACTTACGCGGTGAAGTCGTTCTTAGAAAATATTGAGGAGTTTGAAGGTGTTGTAGAAGATTAATGTTCCAATGAAATGAGTAAAAATACTCGAATGTCTGTATTTTTTTATTGTTGATGTGTTGTAATTAGTGCTCTCAAGAAGTTGCCTGACTGTACAAAATGCAAATAATGTTCTAGTTAAAGATTGTGATGTGAAATTGAAGGTACCCTAAAGATCCTGTAAGTTACTTTTAGTTGATCAATAGGGGTAGTTTAAAGTAGCCGACGTTCCTGCACTTGTAGAATATAGCAGGTGAGTGACTGAATTAATAAATCCTCTCGTTTTTGCCAGTTACTTTGTCTCACCAAGATCTTCACAATGTTAATTACTGAAGAGTATGTACACTTTTAAGATTCAGGTTGTCATATACGTTGAAAAAACATTTCAATACAGAAAATATTAATATTATTTTATGATGTAGGTATCCCATGTTCTTTTAAAACTACTCTTAAAACAAAAAAATTGAAACTTGTGACCAATAGGTCTAGGTATATATTTCTGAACAATTATTATAATTTGAAAAGTGATAACGTGAAAGGAGGGAAAAACGTTAAGTCAAATGACAACATAAAATAATGCAAAACATAATTGCTTTACAATAGTTCTATACTGTAATTTAATTTAGGTTTCGTCTTTTCCAGTTCCCCTTTCCCAATTAGGTAAAATCGGTCAATTTTTTTTTCTCATTTTAAGCATAATGGGTACTGTAGTAGATTTTATGGCTTTCAATTTCATGGTCCATCTACATTTGCGCCTGTGACAGTCATTTGTAAGTACAAAGAGATGGTCATTCATTTTATCTCTGATACTTTTTAAAATGGGGGGGGGGGGGAAGAAAAGAAAAGAGCTTGAAGAGAGACCACTATTTGAGTCAGAATTATCCATTTCAAATGTTTTCACGGTTTTATCTACAAAATCTAACCCTACAATGGCATTTATTTTTTTACAATTGATTAAAGTGATTAAACTATTAGTTAAAAATACACTCATGGAACTAACGTTAATAATATTAATAAATTGTATTATCTTTGCTGCTTTATGAAACACTTTACTAATATTATTATTTATTTTAGTAATATGAGAGTTTACAGTAATAAATAATATTAATTAATTAATACTTTTATGAAAGGGAACAATAATATTGCTTAATGTTATCTTTTTACTAATAATATTAATTCATTATTTTTATGAAACAGGCTCTTGGTTAAGTGCTCACTGATATTGCTGTCAAGATGATTTATTGTTAGAACAAATTTTAATCGATTTCGGAAAACATTTGAAATGTGGTTTTCGATTATACGGCTAAAAAGAAAACAGCGTACACTCGAACTGTGACATTTTGCACGCTATACATACTTCTTTCGTTATGTATAGTCATTAATGTTATATACATAATTATATAACCGTGCAGTGTTCTCATTACATGTACGAGTATCTACTCGTATATCCGGAAAACAGCTTGTGTGTTGTGAACCCTGATTGAGGGCATCATACTCGTAGATGT
Organism: Periplaneta americana; assembly: GCF_040183065.1. NCBI lineage: Eukaryota > Metazoa > Arthropoda > Insecta > Blattodea > Blattidae > Periplaneta > Periplaneta americana. The sequence goes on from NC_091129.1 coordinate 125,158,401, forward strand.
TCTAGCTAACTTCCTTAGCTGTGATTGAAAGAAGGTCGATGATCTGGTTCTGATCGTGTATAGCATCTTAACTGCGATTCTTACCGTCATTTGTTATTCCACATCTGAAAACCTAGATGTTATTTCCGTGTTTTTGTTTCTATTTTCAAGGCAGACATCATTTCTTTGAAATGAACTTCTGTAGTGGCAGAAGAGTTAACATAAACTCACAGGTTAACTTCATTAAACCTCTTCATGTTTCATCTTTGCATTTTAACTTGAATAATATTACATTATGCACATATTCTCTTTGCAATTAATTATGTCAGATCTTTTTTCTTCAATTTTCATATATATATATATATATATATATATATATATATATATATTTCAGTATTGGTTATTTTCTGCGTAATGTTCTCCCTGCCCATTGGTTTTCAAACTCAGTGGTTCCAGGATGTCTGTGCCTTTTGCAGAAATTCCCAAAAACGCGTTGCACAGTCAATTGTAAATTTTCACATTTGCGTGTCTATGTTCTCATTGTACAAAGTGCTGTAAGGTGTTACAAAAATAATTTCTCGATGATTTCAGCATCCCATGTGCCGAAAAATTGTTTTGGACATGTCTTGTGTCTGTACATTGTTTTCTCCTGAAATATTGGATATAGTTTGCATTCATATCTACGTGTGCATGTTTCAGGAAGTTCTGCATAAAATATAATTATTGGTAAGAAATTGATGTCCATATCCTAGGCTGAATTCACACTGGACCGTGATTTCACACGAAGTCTCTGCTTAAGATGTAACAGTATACCATTGTCGGTCTCCATATTACATAATAGACATAAGTGCGATATCATCGGGTCTCTCTAATCTTGGGTGGTGTATTCTCTCTCTCTCTCTCTCTCTCTCGATAACATTTAACCTCCTCATGGCCTGACATTTGATACTTTGCACCAACATCGTACGATTTGAAGAGTTCTCCACTATTTCCATCTGCCTGTAATCAAATGGCGACTTATATAGTATTTTTAATAGCTCGTGTCTACATTTTTTTATTGGTGGTGGATGCACTTCCGAAGAATGTGGGGAGGTTTGTTTTTGGAGATGCGATAATTCTCATTTTTTAGAGTTGAAATTCCTCCTGTTTTCGTTACGGTATTTGATGTTAATTGTACGTAGACAGATCAATAATTGTTATACCCCTTTTCATGCGGCTTAGTTCATGGTGGTCGCAGTTTTTGGCCTCCCAAAACATGAACCATTCGTGCCTAAGCAACGTTGCCAAGCTGTGAAGTTAAGATTTGGTAGCTTTTAGTTATGGTAAGTTACATATAACCTGTGCCTAGACAAAAAATTTTAGCCACGAAGATGAGGCATATGAATTAAGTCGCATGAGAATTAATGGAGGACAGTTAATCGTCTTAATATTTCTGGAAGACAAATACTAAATCCTGAACTTCTTTCTTACGGGAACCTACTCGACAAGACTGCAACATCCTGAAACAGTAACTGCGTAATATTATTTGAGAGCTTCGTTCTTAACGCAAGCAAAATTTTGTTGCATTGAAAGTTTGCGGTAACACCTCACATAATATTATGTTGCAAACAAACTGATCATATCATTTTAGGAGAAATTGACTACTACAGTATTTCTGCTTCTAAGCTCGTTTCGTAACTTTTTTTTTTTGTAACACATAAATAGCTTGTAGCTCAAACATCATAAATCATAAACTTACGTATTAATAAATTTATAGCCTATGTTATTTCTTGATTTAAACTCGTAGAGTTATTGAAAATTGTAAGAGTTGAACTGTTGTTGTTTTCACTGTTGCTTGAGATACGCTACTAGTTCGTGTGCAAGTGGTTCTTTCTCTTCGAGTAATCGTTTGTAGTGGTGAAGTGACTAAATAGAGTGCAAAACTCAACTTTGTTGGCAACAGTGTCGTTAAACGGGAAGTGAAGTTGTTGTTTAAAATTTACCCGTGATAATTAATTGTCTCATGTTTCATGTCATTATTACTTTATTGATGGATATAAGATGAAGGCTGAACGTAATGGCCTCCAGAATGACCTTTCTTCTAATCATTACATGTGGTATATTGATAGGTACATATCCATATAAAGTTGTAAGTTTAATAAGCACATCTTTCACTATTATTCGGAGGATATTGTCTAAGCTTGTTTGGTTCACGAAGTCGTGCTCTTTTTTTTATTCGACTGTAACGTGAATCACAGTCCATATTATTTAGGATTTGGGTTTTGTGTGAATGTGTAGCCGCATAAGGCATCTGTCATTGTCCTTGACTGAAGGTTTCATTGGCCCTTCTCTGTGAGCAGTACATAAAACGTTTTGAAGTAGACCATGGCCACTTTCTCTGTTTCTTCCCGGTTCACAGTGCAGCATCATTTCATGGGACTACAACGATATAACATGGATCGTGGGTTCGAATTTTTACGATTATACTTTCTGTAATATGGTGCCTGTTTTCGTTCATCTTTAATACAGTATTAAAGCGAAGATAGTCCGGTTATATCAGCTGTTAAATTACTGTTGCTGTATATGCTATTTGTACAATGCCATGTCTGTCTTTGAAGAGCTTTCTTAATTAATTTACTTACGATTTTATGATATGTTATGCAAATATCTGTGTACATAGGGCGGTTTAACAAGCCTCTCCGTCACGTTACGAGATCACAAGTTTAACATCATAACTTTACCTCCTTAGAGAAATAGAAAACAAAAAAGACTAAATACTTCGGCATTCAAATTGAATCTTGTATTCATAGAAAATAAAGGTACCCAACCTAAAGCCCTTTAGCATGATTCCATAAGCCACATTATAATTTCCCCCAATACTACACGGACGTTATGGGACTCCGCCTAATCTGTGGTTAAGGGCGTCCTCAGTGTTGTTGTTTCTCGGTCCGCTGGTCACTTTGAAATCTTGCGCTTCGTTTCCCAACCCCTATGTGTTTACTAAAGTTTCACTAAATGTATAATACCTATGATATTTCTGTTTTGCCACTTATGCGGTCTAGTATGTGTTTCTTATTCAGTGTTGCTTGCTTTGTTATTTTCATAAAAATCCTCGCCTTCTTTTCTCAGACGTGTGTCGGATGGATTGGACCATTTGTAGCGGCACCAACCTGTAGGATACATTCGCCCCTAATTATTTTCTCAGAACATTCTTCAAAACGTTTCGAGTCCTCTTAATGACAAGTAAATCTTGAAGTGTCCCGGAAACATTTTGTTATGAACGTAATGGAAATTATTTCCAGAGTAGTAAAGGTTATTTGCATGTTTATATATCAGATTCCAGAAGAAATTTGATAAAACACGCAAATTGATATCTAGTGGTAATTTATCTTCAAAAATAGTTAACGGACGTGGAAATCGTGACATCGATTTTTTTAATCTAAGGACAAATTGAAGTAATTGCCGTACTGTATTAACAGATATTCTTGGAAAGATGAATACTTGAAATGATCTCTTGTTGATGTGAGCACCAGTATCATGTATGTATGCACGTACGAGGTAAGGTTTTTACTCCCGTCTTTCTCAGGAGGTCTACACCTGTGGAATAACGGTCAGCGGCGTCTGGCCGCGAAACCAGGTGGCCCGGGTTCGAATCCCGGTCGGGGCAAGTTACCTGGTTGAGGTTTTTTCCGGGGTTTTCCCTAAACCCAATACGAGCAAATGCTGAGTAACTTTCAGTGCTGGACCCCGGACTCATTTCACCGGCATTATCACCTTCATTTCATTCAGACGCTAAATAACCTAGATGTTGATACAGCGTCGTAAAATAACCCAATAAAATAAAATAAAATAAAAAATTTCTCAGGAGTACATAGAGATGCCAGTTTTGGCGGTTACTGTTTCACCATCTTGGCTTACCAGGCATTGTACCTACAATACAGCCTGCGCATAAAATCTCGCTATTTGAAGTTTTATGAATTGTGAGACTTTAACAGTTCATTAAACAATTACAAGATAAAAACTTTTAGTGCATTTATATTGTAATATAATAGTATTTAAATATCTCGCGGAATGAAGCCACCGTGAGTTAATAAAGAATAATAATAGTATTTAAATATCTCGCGGAATGAGAGCCATCGTGAGTTAATAAAGGATAATAATAGTATTTAAATATCTCGCGGAATGAGAGCCACCGTGAGTTAATAAAGGAGCTTTTCTGATACTGATGTCTCGGTTTGCCGATTTTGTGGATAGGTTCGTAAGTTTCGTTTCTCAAGATCAATAATTGTTGTGTTAGGTAAATGTTGCTAAATTCAGACTTTATTAATTCTTAGAAGTTTATTTTGATTAACGAAATTATTTTCTTTCCGAACATTGCATTATTAAAAAATCATTTTTCCCTCTTTTTCTGTCCCATACTCTTTTTTTAAGAGCGTGATATTAAATCGAAGATTTCTGCATTTTATTTACGAAAATACTTCTCCCCCTCGAGAAGGTGAATTTAACATGCTGGCTTGTGGCTAGCGTTTGATTCTACACCATTGGACGTATTTTTTTTATCACATTCTGTGTTGGATCAGTTCATTCGGAAATGGTACACATCAGATGGCAGAAACGTATTGCAACACTTCTAATCTGTTATAATGGGCTCTGTAGAATGATGATATACGATTTATCCAACAAATAAACCTGGTGAATGGTAGAAGAAAAGTACTCTCCCTCTCTTTAATATTTTCTTCACTAAAGTAATGACAGTTTTAGTCAGCTGCTCAGTGTTGTGAACAGGTTGTAGAAAGCTGTAAAGAGGGAAGACCTTAATATAGCGGGAGATTGTACTTTAAATGCGACAGTGTTGCCACGGGGCTCAAGAATTTCTGAGCGCACTATATGGCTTAAATTGGTAATTAAGTAGATTCCAATGGCAACTGTAAAAATACAATAAACGAAATATGCCAAGTTTTAATGTAGTAGGTAGTACAGTAGAATGACGATGGAGATTCATAACCAGTCCCACATACGAATATTTTGGGTGGTAGAAGATTCTTTTCCTCGTTAAAACGTTTTACTTAAAGGCATCGTAACAGCCATTCGTCTGTAGGTGTCGTCTTTTTCCTTGTGAATGCGGGGAAGACTACTATTGTGATTTTTGTAAGAAATTCGCCGGAAGACCGAGAGGGAAGTGGGTGGGGATATTTCAACATGACTTCGGATGTATTTCCTTCCGAGCTTATCATTCGTTCAGTTTGGTGTTTGACATTATTCTGTTGAAATGTATATCGTATGTGTGCTTCGACCTTACTTCAGAAAATGGTTGTAATGGGGTGTTGTTTTTCCAATTCAAATCACTTAACGTGAGAATAATATTCTCTTTCATGTCTGAAATTTTGACGTAAATGTATTATATATAGTTTTAAATGGTCTGGTGCCGCATAGTATCATGCTTGCTTAATAAACAATTTGTATTTGTACCCACACAACTAAACTCAAGTTACACCAACTTGAGTTTAGTTGTGTGGATATTTCAGAGACTTCTTATGATTTCTTTTAGTAATTGTTACATACACGTAGTCAGGAAATTTTACACACGGCACGGACTGTGTGTCGATGACAGTATCATATGCTTTGCAGCTTGAACTTTAGAGTGATTTGAGAGTTCAAATAAACATGTAATGTAAGAGGTTATCCTTAAAAGTCAAGTCACCAGATGCTGTGCATATTGAATTTGAATGTACATATCGAATAACCCAAATCTATTTTCGTATTACTTCAAGCGTTACTTTTCTAATTCTTGTAAAATGTCCAATTATTACTCATTGACAACAAAAAGAAATTCTCAATATGACAGTCGGTTACGTTCTCTTAATTTATTAAGTAAATGGACATAATGACTGAAAATTTAATGAAGTAAGATATATTGTTGCTCCTAATTTTATTATGTGTAATCTTATCGAAGTGATGCATACAACTAGAAATGTTGCACTTACTCAGACATTATGTAACTTGTCAGTTTTGAGCTCTTAATAATTTTATTATATACTGGAGTCAATATTTGTTTTATGTATTTCTTTATTTATTTTTCTTTCGTGATTTCTAATATTTATTTTAAGTTGGAGATTTATGGATGTATAAAGTATGTTTTCGGAAACGAAAATGCTGGTATGTTCTGAGATTAGAGAGAGAGGAAGTGTGAACGATTTTGTTCTCTCTTGATGAGAGTGCGAGTAGGGAAAAAATGCTTGAAAAAAATTTTTGTTCCCTCACTATAAATTTATTTCTTTTGGCCGTAATAACCAGGAGAATTGATTTTCTTCAAGGGATGCTGTATATATTTAAATTTTATTGTTAGAATACAAAATATACCAATAACAGCTTCTCTCTTTTGGTAAACAGCGTGAGAAATTATAGGCTAGTTAAACCTTTCATTATATAAAAAGTAATTATTGAATGTGTTTTTTTCTCATTGTTTTACTCCTCCCAAAGGCAATGCTTTAGTTCATGTTTCCTTTGTATATAATGTGCGAGGCTGTTGATAAAAATACAGAAATACTCATTTGAATGGAAACAATATCCGATAGATGTTAAAGAACTCTCATTTTATCACTTTTCTTTGATCAATTTTGTGGTTAGTAATACGAAGATGGATTTGTGGCGCGATACATGAATTGAAATCAATGAATCAGTAATTAATTGTCACATTTATTAATACTGAATAATATAGAATGAGAATAAAATCCTTATTGTAATTTGTATGAGTTTGGTAAATATTTTAACGAGATAGCAGATATGTTTTATATTGGAAGTGTTTTGTATCTGAAGTGTCAAATTGAATGTCCGTTTCCGAGTTTATTAGATGTCCCGAAAAAATTATACGATGTAATTTTCCACGTGTCTTTGGTTAGACCGTTAGACTATTTTTCCACATTGCAGTTCGTTTTATATTTTACGCAACAGAATCGTTTCTCTGGGTGTTTGTTATGGAAGTTCTTTGTATTGAATGCTTTGTCCATTTTTTTTTTTTTCCGGATATTTTTACTATACCGTCTAATTAAATTTATCAATACTGTCTTCTCGCGGAACATCAAATGGCAACACCCCTCTATATTTCCCCTCTCCCCTGAATTTTCTGTCACATTCATTTTTATAATTAATTTTCTTTCAAAATTCGAGTACTGAACCACATATATACAGTATATAATATTGTTTATACTTCCACGGACGACAAATGGACTCTTAATTGTTTTATATTTGAACAAAAGAATCTTGAAATTTGAAAGATAATCATTTTTAATTGGTAGTGTAAAGTTTCCACGTCGAAAAATTACTCTACAAATCTTGCGAAAACTTCTCAGATTTTGTTTTTCGTAAAAAAAAAAAAAGCCACGCAATCAAATTACTATTGACTTCGGTTCGGTGCTAATAGTAGGCAAACAGGTGATGAACGGGGTTGAATGGGACTAATTGGATATATTACTGTGTTGCCATACATAGTACACAGCTTCAAGAGGGAAATGTCAACCTAAATTTGCTTTTCCTTTATATTGAATGTAAAGTAGGCAAGAGAGTAAGAAAGTAAATAATAAGTATGTAGAATTGTGAATTAATTTATAAAAAGTTAAATGTACTTAATATTGTTGCGATTTTCTCGAACCTTTACGAGTTTTCCTCGTGCCCATCGACTTTTCCTAGTTTGAGGAAAATTTCTCAAAATTAATGTAAATTCTGATTGATGAGACATTTTTGTTTTAGCGAGATGTTAAACGAATTAATTGTTGTTAATTTGACTCGTACCAAAGGTTTGCGGAAGAAAATTGAACTATTGTTAATTAATGATTACCAAACGTTCGCGAAACTGGCTATTAATAAAGTGAATGATTATTAATGTAATTGTTACAGTAGCGAAAGGGCGCAACGTTCTCGACAGCATGAACGTGGCACAAGTGCAGAGCGCCGGTATAAGCGGAGCCATCGGCGTTCACCGACATCAAGTAACCATCGCCGTCAACACAGGCACCGCCATCACGGTGGGCATGGGGGTGGTCACTCTCATCGCGGACACAGAGACTTGGCCGAACACAGCCGTCGCTCCTATTCGTCGAGTCAGGTGAGTGTCCAGCAGGTCAGTAAAGCTACGAAAACAACACTTCCCTGCGGGTTCCTACAGCAGCATTCGTTATGCACTTCAACTATTACCACAGCAAATATTTTGTTATATATTTGTTATTATTGAAAGTTTTTAAGATGCTGTCTTCCTTCTTCTTCCTCCTCTTCTTCTTTCTTTTTTTAAGTCTCAAGGCCTTAACTGATATATTAGGGGCTACATTTCGAAAGCTGGTATTGTGTTTAGTCTGTGTATGTGTACATGTTAGGCTAAATGAAAGTTTTTGTTCTTTTTATATATTTACAAATAAAATCACATTGTATAGTTAATTATAGAGAAATAGGATAACATCAGGTGGTGTTTTGCTTAAGAAGATAACATTTTCCTATTCCATGAGCTTGCAAGGGAAATGTAATAAGTACCCGTCCGCCTATAAAGTTGCTTGTGCTCAACTGGATTTCTTGGTCAGGGTCTTTTGTAGTGCGTTACCTATATTTGCAGAACGTATTATTTTATGATTACAGGTAAACTTGTGTTAATACATTATTCCACTTGTGAAAATATTGCATGATTTTAAGGCGATAATGGACCCTCCTTTCTCCTGCTAGGTATAGATTACTAGCTTCGTGAAGAATATGCAAACCGGACAGATTTCGAGATCACATGCAGGCAAGAAATGAATATTTTTAACAGTCTCTTGAGTTCGCAACATTTTTTATGTTCATTGCATCTGTATTGTACAAACATTATAAGAGCATATTATTTTGCACATACACCTTCAAAATTTCTTGTTTAACTTCGTTACGTGGAACTTGATTTATTGTTAATGAAACATAGTCCGAAAAGTCTATCAATAGTATTTTTATACGTTCATATCGTAGTCTCGTGTTCTTATTCAAATCACTAATAATTCTATGCAGATCATTATTAAGATGTAAAAAATCCCTCAGATTTTGTTCAATTATACTTTTAATGTGATATGGGCTACTTTCCTTGTGGTAATCTGACTTGAGATAATAAACAGTGACTGTCCTTTAAAAGTAATTGGCCATCCCTGATCAAGACCATGAAGGTCAACAGTGATATAATCTGATGCTAAACCTCTACAGTTCGTGTTGAGCAGTCATATTGCGTAAATGAGTATACCAATATTCTGCGTCTTATGTTAAAAGTTGCATGGACTTGCCAAGGAAGTAGTTTCAAAAATACTTTTCAAGACATGCAAGTACAAATCGTAATTTTAAACATTACTTTTTTTCAAATTTGTATTATAGTTCTTCACAGAAGTAAAAACATAAGAGCAATGCTTATATTCAGTTTAGTGTAATTTTAACAATTACGTAATATAGGAGCTTACGATAGCCTTAATGAATTGAGGCCATCAAATTAAAAACACTTTCTATAGATTAAAAGCCCAGTGCACAGATATCGGTTATTACCTGTCAGTTTCTGTTTGTAGTTTGAAGGTAAAATTTTGCTAAGTTGTGCCCGAACGATTTGTTTCAGTCTATGATATCATGTTAGGTTATAAATAAAAACATTGCTCCGAAAAAGATGTGCCGTTTGGTTATGGGAGCACATAGAGCTAGTCAAAATTGTCAGCAATGAATGACAGTTTGTTGTGAACATCACGTTTTTGAGGACGTTGTCTAACCTCTTCCTTCATGTACGTTTGGTATTACTGTACGAATATAATATTGCCTATAAAAATCTCGAAATCTATTATCTACAACTTCATAATGACAATTGAGTTTGAACTACTCATGAAAGTATAATATTGTACTGTTTTTCAAGGCTTCAGATTTTGCGTAAGTGAATAATATTGCATTTAGAAATTTTGATACTCGTGCTTATAAGTTATTAATTCGTTTATTTATGAGTTTCACAGCTTATATTTGCGATTTTTTTTTTAAATCTTCGTGAGCCTCAGAGTTGTCAATATAAAGAGAAAAGGATTGTTAAGAGGAGGAGGGTCTATATAAGTTACACAACACTTAATATAAACTTCATATGTTTAATTTACATATTGCAAGTATTTATATTAGTAAAACAGCAGGCAGTGTTTGCATGGAGAAAATGGTGAAAGCATTCTCAGTTTAAAAAGGTAAGTTTGTTCAATTTAAGTAAAGTTGTTAAGTTGAACTTTGTCTTTCAGAAGATGCTAATTTGAGAAAAAATAATTATTATTTAATAATGAAAGGAGGCATTTCTCAAAAGTCGGCGTATATCTTAATGTTAAATTACTTTCGACATATTTGTGGAACTTCCTCATTGGAGAAATCGCAATTTTCCATATCTAAAATTTGAGTATGAACAATACCATTTTGGTAATATTAAAATATGATTTAAAATTATCTGTGGGAAATAGAGGATAATGTAGAGGATATCCATCCAATTATTTGTATATATGTTACAAACTTTGCTACTATTGTATTATTTACATACTTCCCATGTAACAACACTTAACAATCATGAAAAATGTTTTAAACTTTGCTTACCCTAATTAGATAGTCGAATCTTTCACTGTTTGAAGTTACATTAATATTCTTCCCACTTGCGTTTCGAAATATAGTTATTCCGTGTTACGAGATCACTAATAAAACTATTTTTGTGACGTATGGAAGTATAAAACTCAGCACTTACACGAATTAAACATTGCTTTACTCTAAGTCTAATTGGACACGTTGATCCTTTCATTATTGAAATTACAGTACTATTCATCCATTTGCGTCTCGAAATGCAGTCACTCCGTGTTACATAAACAAATACTTTTTTTATTGTGACGTTTGATAGTTTAAAAAGAATCAACACTCGTAACTAATTAATTTAATTCCAAACTTACTATACATTTCATGGTCTGCCATAAGACAAAGTATACTAATCAAGTATAATATAAAGTATGTTACTGACTTTAACAAATGCGATTGCAATTAGATATTAAAGTAAGAGAAACAAATTCGATAAATAATAAAAGATGAAGAAAAACATTCTTAAAATACAAATACACTGACGTGTTAATTAAGTTACTGTTTGGTATAGATGGTTCCTTAAGTTGGAATAGGAATAATCACGATTGTTCAGTCTGAGACGGAAGCATTTTAGACGTAGCCCATAGTCTGTAAAAATGCACCAACTCAGACACTTGACCATTGATATAAAATCTAAGAAAATACCGTATCTCCCCTGTGTACCGTCCTCGACTTCACGCCTACGAAGATTCAGTGATGCTTTCAACCGCATGGTGTGGGAATAATGGCGGTCAGATAGCGAGCATTAGATATACTGTAATGTTGAAATATGTAGCAGTATTTTATTGGTAAGTATACAAATGACCTATTGTATCTTCTGTTTTTTTTTAATGAAGTAAGTACATTATTATGGTCTTTAAAAGGACGCAAAACATTAAGAAAGAATAGCACGGCTTTTACTCTCAAGCTAACCCATCTTTCTCGGCAAAAGTTGCGACATGTTTATGCTTGTTTGGCCGCAGTCTCTTGTGACAATGTTAACGTTGTTTTAATGCTGCAAGTATGAGTATGAGTCGTGGTGGATGGTTCATGCTCCTTTCTCACCAATGGATATCTATTTCTGGTGTGACGGACTATTTTTGAATCGGCTTCGTCACGAGGTAGCCACTCCGCTATGCCGTCCGTTCGCGAGTGCGCGTGTTGGTCGAAGAGATGGCCGGCCAGCTGTGCAGGTCGTTGCTGCAGATTCTGCGCTTGCGGTGATCGTCTTTGAGTGGCGCTGGAGGTGGCGGCGGCGGCGGTGGTGATGGCGCCCTACACAACAGTGTTAAGATTCGGTGCTGCAGTCGACATGTGTTACGTTTTTTGGAAACAAGTGCTGGTTGTTCGGGCCGTGTAAATTTCAATCGATGTGATGTGCTCGAAATAGCATCTTGACCTGACTTGTGCGTTTAAACATGGAAATTTGTCAAATCGTTGTTGTCGTTGGCTGCAACACGGCTCCAGGGTGTTTAGTTTAAAAAAAATTGTATTCCTTGTCGCAGCAGTAGTGACCGTGTGACGAAGTAATATATATCTTTTTTTTTTTTCGTGTGTACGTAATGCGTGTTGTATAAATGCTTCCCGTGCGATTCGTACAAAGCGGCATGGAAGCAGACTGGTCGCAACCCGACCACCATCAGCTCGGTCTGTACTGCGAGCCGCCCCAGCAGCTGTATTGCCATCAGCCCCAGCACCAGTTGCTGCAGCAACAAATGTGCGAGTTATCGCAATCGGCGCCACCACCTCCTCCGCCGCAGCCCCAGATGACACTCGTCCAGTCGTCCTGGTGGCCTGTGGTCGACCTCCCGAACGGCGCCGCCTCCAGACTCCCATGGACGTGGATTCCCTGCATGGAATCCACAGTCGAGGCAGGCCGCGACACGGAGCCAGAACCCGAAATCGAACCCGATCCCGACCCCGAGCCCGAGGTAGTTGGCATGATTCTGTCCATATTAGGCACGGGATGTATAAATTTTTGGTACCCTTAAGACGGTGCTGCCTGCTCCACAGAAATTTAATAATAATAATAATATAACGCTTAAAAATATTCATTTGTTTATGAGCCAGGTTGCATTATTTCGAAATAGTGCAGTCTGTTATTCATGTAGTGAAATTTAATCTTAGTGAAAGTGTATTACCCACATTCGAACAAACAGCGATTTTTGCGTCATAAGCACAAGAGGAAAATTTGGTGGCCTTGAATGTTATTCTTTTTCTGGTTATTGTATGAATGTTATGAGGTTTCAAATTCTGACAATGTTTGGATTGTGAAGAATATTTTGGATTATTCAGTTTAATTCAATTGAATTGAACGTGTTTCGATTTAATATCTCCGACGTTTCCTACAGGATTCATCATCGCTCAATACAGGTTTTGATTTCATATTAACTGATGATATAATATTTAACTGCTTCTAAAATAGGTCATTAAATGTCAGATATCACGCCTAAGTAATAAATTTCTCTTCACACTATAATGATGCGTTAAGTTTTTTCCTCCAATATTGAATTTTATTGCCCTGATTATGTGTGCACTTGATACGAATAAACAGTATTTAGATATCGCAGCCTTGAACTCTCCTTTGTACAGCAGATTAGCACTTACTATGGAGAATAAAAATATCGTAGTACAAGAACGCTAGCTAATAACCTTCATAGCCAACTGTCCGGCACTGAAAGAGAGCAACATATTGTGGAGAAAACACAATTTTTTTTAGATTTTCGTTAATAAGCTGTTTTAATCTTCTAACGCTTTGAGGTTGAATATAGAATGTAATAAATTTGGTTACAACTGTTCTCGAGACAAAATAGAACACTAAATTAATGTAAAGATATTGAATTGGTTTATTCTCGATTATAGTAAAAATGTGACTGAAGTTTCCTGCTTCCTAATGTTCATTTTTAATTTACATTATAAGCACTGATGGAATAATTTCTGCTTGTTTTTATTGTACGTATATCTATATATATTTGATCTGATGCTTCTACTAATGCTGATAATAAGCTTATGTAGTATTACTAATATGTATTTTAACTGCACAAACGAACTCTTAGCTATAAATTGTGTGTATGGAGCTCGAATAGCTTATTCTGTATTTAAATTGATGTTACACTATCAGATAGACCTCGGAAACAGTCCACTTGGAATAAATTATACTTTGAGATCGATGCCTGGATAACGTAAGTTTTAATGTTCAAATAGCACTGACGCAGATACCTTCATAGCCACGTGCAGAAAGATGATTGCATCGCCTACTGCGCTTGCAGTAGAATAACAATGCTGTGCGTCGTACGTAAGCGCTTGTGTCTACGTTGCATTTGAACAGATAAATTATCCTTCTTCACACACTGACACCCTTTGTCTGCCCATAGAGCCGTTACTTCAAAAAGGCTTTTAAATCTGATATCTTCGAAGATAGCCACGATCACCGTCCCCGAAAGCTGCCACTTGACTCAAGCATTGTTACATTCCAGTCTCGCACTTCACACGTCTTCAAAAATATTTCATGGCTACCAGTATCAACAGCTTCAGAGAATGTGTTCTTCCTGGCTTAAAATCCATCTGCTGTCACAGTTCTTCGCTTCGATTTGTAATTTAGGAAAGATGCGTTCCAGTCTTGTAATACAAGCCAGATGTTGCTGTAATACCGAAGAATGGGCTAAAGTAAAACATTACCTCACTATAAAAACGGAACTATTTTAAATCGTGTGAAATAGTAAACTTCGGGTGTTTTTGTGTAAAAGTATTCCTTCATTCATCGCCAAACAGTACGTGCATATCTTTTTATGTATTCTGTCACTGACGTTAAAAATATTCATTTGCTGCTCTTATAATAAGGGAGAGAGTATTCTACTACTGAATATAGGAATCTTAAGTTAATTTTCGCCACTTGTAGAACTTATACTTTATAAAGTGGAGCCTTCGTTAAATCACAGGAAGTGAATCCATTTTTTTCACGAGAACAAATCTTGTCTCACAGTTTTGAAATAACCCTATAAAGAGCGAATTATTTTAAGCTTAAACTCATTGCGTAGTATCATGATCGCCCACGTTTTAGAGGTAGTTCAGGATACGTTGACATATGAATGTGGCATTGGTACGATAATTTGTCATGACTCGCCAGCAATGTTACTTCGTCTGCACCTTTCGCACATTTTACTCTACCGTACTTATTACTCATAGGGCTTCTACAGAATAATACTTTATTATAAGAAAGTTTTGGTTTGGTAGTTTTAACGATTTGGAAACAACGCATGGATGTACTCTTCGCTGACATGGATTCAAAACAAACACAAACGATTGTGGATCCGTCAGTTTACAAATCACCTTGTATAAAGCTTGTCGTAATTATGTCACGATCTGTATATTATTTAATTTTGATGCAGGAAACGTAAATAGTGAATAGCTAACTCGTATTATTTACCTGACACATTACCGACGTTACGCAAAGAGAATCTGTTGCGTAAAGATTCCTGCAACCCATTATATAAATAAGAAAAGGAAGAATTAAACTTAACATTGACTACATTTTGTTCAGTTTCATCCTTTTATCGTGACAGATGTTGGACGGGACCTTATGTTAGCTATTTTAGTATTAGCTTCAGTTCTAATTCCAGCACTTGACATCACCACTGACTACGAAAGACTCCACATAAACAAGGGAGTATTGTCCAATTTCTTGACTGTGAACTTGGTGTAAAATAAAATGCATGCTTAATTTGGACCAGTAATTATTCGTAGCTTAGTGAGATACACAATTAACGAAGTATACGTGAAAAAATCCAAACTTTATATTAATAGTAATCGAAATTATGGTGAAAGATAACTTTCAATACTACTGTATTTATATTCTCATACAAAGTACAAGGTGAGTCAAAAGTCGCGTTCCCCAAACACTTCCTTACATTTATACATTCAATTTACATTTGACTACACATTTCTTTACAGATTTTGTTCACAATGGAGACATGACATCGGAAAAACAGTGACGTCACGAACATGGTTGTCAATCCAACACTTATTACACCAGCTATTCGTTTATTCAAGTTACGACATCTGTATGTGTGTAAAAATATGAAACCCAAAAACGAATATTGGGAAAAGCTATTTTTGACCGACCTTGCATAAAGAAGTATGTGATGCTGTAAAAATAGATTTCCATATTTTCATTAAAAAAACACACCGTTTCATTTCTATGGTATTGAAAAATGTTAACTATTGGACATCATTCAGATTCTTACATAAATCAATTCAACCAGAAATTATGGTTTTCTCATAATGAATTGGTCTTTCAAACGATAAAATGAAATGGCGATTTACTTAAATTGGCTCATACGATTTGTTTTCCAAAGGTTTGTTTTACAGCTAAGAAAAATTGATGTTCCACATCCATACTTTTAAGATTAATTATTTTACGTAATCATACCTCCTGTCGAGAAGCCTATTTTTAGAAAAAAAATAAAGGACTTCAAAAATTACACAAATTGCCTCGCAAAATTAACAATCTGTAAGGAAGACAACAAAATGATTTTATTTTTCTTTAGAAGCTAATGGAGTTTCAAATGGAAATATATTCAAGGCAGCAAGTTTGGAAGTTACATATCTACCTAATCTATTACTTTTTAAAATTAGTGTAATTCTATCTAATACGGACGTAGATAAAAAAAAATATTACTTTCATAGACAAAGTATCCTCTGATTGAGGTTCTGGCCTGTATGTACTTCTATTATCAGGCAGTACACCTCACTTGACGATGTGTGTCAGTGGAAGAACAATTGTTTGTATACATCTGAAGTCTGACTAGTGTAATATGTAGCAAGTCGGCGATGTATGCAATGGAGGGGGAAAGAAACTGGCCACCCACCCATTATCTCCTGGCTTAGTTGCCTCATAAGTAGTGCCTCGTTGGTATCACTTGTGAGGTTCAGACCTGTCTTCGGACAGTTGACTAAACGACAACGTAGACAAGTCACAGTTACAGTCCGAATTTCTGGCCCCAAATAATTTCCACTTTTATACACAAAAACTTAAGTACGCTCTCTTAAAAACTCCCGTATGGAAAGCATATGGTAGTATAGAAAAATAGTCGCGTGCACTCACGTAAAGGTTGAGTTGCATGTAGGGTTGCCAACGCTCCCGTATTTCCCGGGATCTCCTGATTTGCCCCTAATTTTTAACAGTCTCACGGCTTCCGTATTTTTCTTCTCTTTGAGCATTTTTCTCCTTAATGTTTTGCGTAATGTAAAAATCTTTATTCTAAGCATTTGATTTTGCCGCGAATTATTATTTTATATGATTAATTTTGTTGTTCAAGAGATGCATTAAAATATGCAGTCTTTATGGAACGTAATGCTTGCCAGAAATGGGTTTTAGTGTTCACCCTTTTAAAAAATCAAACCACATTAATGTTACAAATGTGGAAAAACTGGCTAGTTTTGTTCTAAGCTTACCATGTACTAATGCTCATACATAGAGGGTGTTTCATCTCATAAACAATAACCGGACAGATGTTCGAAACATGAGCACAACCAGGGCCATCTTTGAGCCATCTTGCTCTGGCACAACACATCTAATCAAATCAGAGCTGGAAACTGCAGTTGACTTCAACTATTACGCGGGATAAAATCTGTCTCAAAATACTTTAATTGAAACCTAGCTGTCGAAGTGTAGAATAAAGTTGTATTTTAGTAACTAAACTCAATAATTTGTCTATTTTCTATGTGAAATTTTATCGATTCCTTAGTCTCCCATATTGTCTTCAAAAAAAAGTTGGCAATCCTAGTTTCATGCACACAAACATTTACTAAATAACTTTCTTTTTAACTTTATTATTATTATTGCTTATTTGTCAAATTATTCAAAATCTATTGGAATGTTTGCGATCTTATATTTATTCCGTCACATCACTTTATTTCCATAACAAACTTTATTTTTTCCCCAGGGAACAAACTTTCCTCGATCCGCGCTCTTTAACAGGTGTAAACTAAAACTCAAGTGTCCCGAGTGAATAATAATAATAATAATAATAATAATAATAATCCATGGCGCCACAGCTCTTGAAAGTCCGAGACCGACCAACCGGCTGCTGGCCTCATGTTCACATGCCGAAGCAGAGGTGGACGATTATCCAACCAGAATGCAGGTATCGTGTGGTTAGACGATAATCTCCCCAGATAAGCTGGCTTTCGCAACCGGATTTCGCTACATATCGTAGCTCCCCAAGTGCATCATGAAGCTGGGTAGGCATAGGTCCCATACACTGGCCGAAATTTCATGACAAAATTTCTTCCCCCATGAGGACTAGAACCAGCGCGCATTCCGTAACGCGAGTCCTAGACAGGATGCCTTAGATCACGATGCCACTGCGCGGGACTCAAGTGAATATTCGATGTGTGTGTGTGAAAACCATCTACACCAAATCTGTCTAGAGATAAATACATTAAATTTACTTAAATAGGTTTTTAACAAAAGATAATGTATTGTTGACATACGAATAGATATTCTGCAGTCGCGGGATGCGCAGCATAACCTGACGTTCCATTACGAAATGTTATAGTCCGTGTTACGAGCAGTAAGCGATTTCTACTGCTAAACTCAATTTGACACACATTACCAAATACATATCACGAGATTTTGTAATGTATTCACTCAACATATTTCCCAGTTTGGCAGTGGGATGAGCGTGCTTACGTACAGTCCACCTGCCGTGATTCGACTGCTGTTAATCTTAACAATCCGTTCCCGTGCCGACTGCTAGCTATTCAGGTTATCTCGACGATTAGAGGCGGGCTGGACACGATGCTTCCAATGAAGAACCATCTGCTGTCATGAATCTAGATTTAGCGGCTTTGGTCACGGAATGAGAGCGAGCACGCCGGATGTTTGCCAAGAGTTGGCTGAAGGTAACAGCCATTGAGTGTGATCGGTGGCTGTTTCCTCAATCTGTGCGTCATGTAATGGGAAGATGTTTTGTCTCTTTCCAGACTTCTGTGAGCTGGAGAGAATTTCTGTGTGTTCGCCCCAAAAATTATGTATACTAGTTGTTTCGTATAAATGGCTTGTGTAAGTAATATCGTTTGAAGAAGCAGAGCACTTTACGAAGGGGTCACTGACTTTGTTGGTTACGTGCATGCCTCGACCTAAGTATCATGAGTTCAAACCGACTGATAGTGAGAATTTTTTCTATGACATGACGCCCCAAAGTTCAATGCGCCATAGCAAATTATTCGGAAACTCTGGTGGGGAACAAAAATTTGTGAGTCGTCCTTCAGCTGTTGAGTGTAACATATCGGAAAGGTTGGGCGAAAGGAAAATAAAAGTGTGTTTAGCATTTTACGTTATAGAAATAAATCGCATTGTAATGTAAAATTGTAATTTAGCTTTGTTGAGTTTAGGTGTTACACCAACAATTCTGAATGCTATCATATTTTTCTGTGGGAACCCAAGTGCTGAAAGGTTAAAATTCCAAGTTTTCAGACGCTATTATTCAGATGCCTCAACAAAACTTTCCGCAAAAGAATCTAGAAATTGTTGAACAATTAGCTAAAGACTAAATTTAACATTAGAAATAATTTAAGTAATAGGTTAAAAAAAAAAACAATAGTTTTTTCAGATTTTGCTGACTGCTCAGTGCGTCTTGCTTTATGCCTTGGCAATTTTACATTTGGAGGACTTCCTTAACAATTGTATATTGAAGCATTTGTAGCATAATTTTACAATACGGAAAAGTATAGTATTTTATACTGCATGTATTTAAAACTGTACATAATTTTATGATAACTTGGTACATTTTCATATTTTAAAATATGGTAAAATTCGGAATAAAATATATTTTTCTTGTTAATTTACTCAAACAGATGTTCCGCTCTAAAACAGTGTAATAAGAAATATGTATCAACGAAATACACATTTCTTATTTCGTGAACAAAGAGAAATTATATTTTCCGTGTCAGAATACATCTTCATTCATTTAATCAATACTGTGATTTTAACACTTTTTTTATTTTGTATGGGGCAGCTTTTGAGACCCAAAAATCGGGATATACCAATTTTTCAGAATATGAGGAAATACCTCTGGCCCATCCCAGCCTAATTAGTTAAACATCACTCAGCACATTAAGAATAAGGATTTACAAAAATGTTAATGGTAAGAAAATGTTAACACAAACTTTGTTCCAAGCATTTACATTAAAACTATGGAAAAGTTAAATACTGCAGAATCTTATTATCGTGTCTAATCTATACGGAAGGTGAACTGGATAAAGAAAAATATATATGGACATCCGGGTTTCCCTGCATCAGATATATCTTTGTCTTAATAATTTCCTTCATTGAAACCATCGTCATTTTTCGTTTGTTTAAACAGCACTGTTTCGTGTGACTTTGACCTAAGTTGCAAAGTTCGCAAGGTTAAAGTAAATTAAAACTGATGGTTTTTTTGTGCCGCAACAATGAACAAAATAAATACTGTTATTGCGCACTTCTGGCGAAGAAATAATGTATTTTATTTAATAATTCAATTTATATTCCATCATACTAGTATTATTGTATACATGATTACGCAATTTAAACATTTCCGTATATGGACATAGATCATAATTGCCTTAGTGGCAATAGTACTTGTTGAAAATACTAGGAAGTGCTGATACGAATGTTTTTTTCAGGGATTGTCAGTTTTGGAATTGGCGTAAAAGTGACGAAGTTACTGCTTCTTACACCCAAAGAAGTAATAGAGATGAGTAATAAATCCCGAAACTTTCTTGGGCGTACGAAGGAAGGATACATATTCCTTGTCTATCCTCTCCCTGGAGAGAAGTGAAGTACTGCAATTCGCTACATTTATCTGAAAACTGTCTATATCAACTGATGTTCGTAGTAAACATAAGAAAGGAAGCGGTTGTGACCTCGTGGAAATATCGGAGGAAAACCACAAATATGTACAGAATTCAATAATACAGTACCAGTATAGCCTACATGTTTTGCATTTCGTAGCTGTCTTGGGCTAGATCGTTGTTATGAATATTACAGTATTCTACCACTTCGAATACAGTAGCCCCATGCTCTTCTTACGAAATACATTTCTGTCACTGAAGTGCGATGATATTATTATTATTATTATTATTATTATTATTTAAGGTTAGTTCCATACTGTGCTGCAGTTATTTTTAGAATTGTCCACGGTCACCTTCAAATTTCCCTCATCTTCATACTCACTCGTCCACAGGGACTGAATCGGCAACTTTTCTAGCTATAAATCCAGCTGCAGAAATGTAAATTTGTCTCTCTCCCCGTAAAAATGTAATGTATGCCCCTTGTCTCGCGTTTGTATTCCGTTTTAAGCTTGTAATGACGAGTGAGTTGTGTGCTCGAGTGTAATGTTGTTCAATCCTCAGAAGAGGGAGAACGGAAAGATTCGAGAAGCTCAAACCCGGATAATAAAGTAAACGTTACCGTCGATGACATGGAATGGTTTTATTCTGTTGTCTCAGGTAGGAATGCAAAAGTATACTCGGTATTTGAGTGAAAATTGTGACATTTCATGTTCTTAACAAATAGACTTTCGAGAATAATGAGCTTATTCGTGCAACAACTGTAGAGGAAGGGCTGTATTCAGATCACATTTCAGTTTTTTCATGTCGAGAACTTGCATATACTTAAATCTCGAAATATATTTTTCAGTATCACATTACTTTCCCTGTACCCTGTATGAAGGGAGAATGTAATAAAATAACAGATCATAGAGAGGAAGGGTGATACTATTCTAATTAGTAGCTCCGTCCAATGAGCAGCTACGAAATGTAACATTGTGTAACTCTGTGCCATGACCATTACTTCTGTTGGCGTCAGTGTTCGCCAAGTTTGTTTACATATGATCAACAAGCTGTTCTGACGCCTCGTGTATTCTTAAACTTAGTTTGTGACAGATTGCGATGTGAACATAAAAGTAGTTCAGTATCTTATTGAGATACTTCCGTGTCGCGAGTGTTGTGTGTGCCTGATTATGAGTACAAAGATATTGATTTGATTCTTCACTAATATGCTGGTAAAGATGTGAACTTTGTACTATTAAGGAATGGAATGCAGAATGTTACTTTATTTCTTCATAGGTCATGAACCACGTATAAAGATTGTGAGCAGAAAAATTAAATATTCGCTTTTCTGCGTCTTGGGAGTTTTCATTAACTCCATTTGTCTATGTACAACCTTCAGGTTTTGGAAAATGCATATGAAATATTTTATTTCATTTCAAAAAATGAATTTATTTATTTTGTTCTAAAAATGTAACTGAGAGAGAGTTGATTTACCCGAAATATCGATTTTCTTCTGGATCTTTTTTCCTTGCGCAACACAATAGTTAAATGCTATAGGTCTGAAATGTTTACCTCCTAATAATAATTTATAAATACAAAAATGTGACAATTTCAGGATCTTATAATTTCAGAGAGTGAAATGAATTTCTTGATTGAAAAAACGTAAGGTTAACCGTAAAAGTAGGGCGGCAAGAACAGAAAAGGTGCTGTCGCTCGATTGAAGAAACTGTATGGAAATAATATAGAAAATCCTGAATTTCTGCAGCAATTTATAAATACCTGCCAGCTTATATTACGGAAAAATGACAATTTAGATGAGAAGGAATTTGTTGTCCGCTTGTTCCTTTTTCAAATAGAATTTTTTAAAAATGAAACTAAAGTAAGATGTTTTGCCTTTTATTGTGTTATACTTTAATGTTGGAAACAGTGATAGTAAGTCATTTAAACTGTCGTTAGGATGCAACCTAACTGAAAGCCTGATATAAATGAAACACACGCTCGGTATTGGATGCTTAGTTCGTCGCATTGTGGCTGTGAATGGTTTTCTTCGTCATCATCGTCGGTAGAAGAAAGCTAAGTTGTTTGATAGTAAACAAGCTAGAATAAGGAAATAAAACTATACAACATGACTCACGTTCTGCAAATAGATCTTCTGCACCGCACTGTTTTGCAGCTTTCGGGTCGCGTCTACTCTTCCGAAAAGCTCACGAGGGCCTGTGTCGTTCCTGTAATTTATTTGTGGAATATCGCGGTAATGTATGGATATAAACATATCTATTTTTTTTATTCCCCCCCCCCTCGATTTACGTAAGAAATTAGCAGAAAGCTACTGCGTTGCGCATTCTTTCTTGGAGCTCGTTCTGCCTGGTATTTTTAGTCAGGCCAGTATTTGGCAGGGGAGGCAAGCTTAGCCAGAGTATCTTTAGTTGCATCCCTGGCTGCGGCGTTGTCACATTGCTAGCGAGTACGTGGGGGAGGTCGGGAGAATATATTTTATTTATGATTACGAAAGTGAGTCGTTAGTATGACATGACACCGCAGTATGGTCGAGGCATTATCTCCCATGAAGGAAGAAGGAATGACGCACATGCTTTGTTGCCGGGGAAAGTGTGGATGAATGAACTGACCTATGGTGGTCAGTGGTACCCACGTGCAATATGTGACAACGCCGAACGGACAGTTCGGCCTCCAAGATTTCTCGTCACCTTTTCGTGCCGTGGGGGCCAGATCGGAACTGGCCTCTGAAGATAGCAGGAGGATGGCTTCTCGTGCTGCGAACGAGACTGCTGCTGCTTCTTCGACTCAGGCCAGGAGACATCGCTACTCACGTTCTTCGACCACGAGTGTTACCCAGCTGTTGACGGAGTCTTGCTCCAGTTTGCTTCAACGCATAACGACGCGGGTTCGCGGAACATCTACCACCGCCGATAATGTGACAACAACTACTGCCGCGGCTACTTCTGCGTCCGCAGTGGGCACCCTTGGTTTGGGTACCACAAGATCCAGACTGGAGGACAAGTACTCGTCGGTGCTGGATAAGTATGGACGTCGCCGTGGGGATACGGGCACTCGCAGAGGCGGCACGGAATCCCGGCGGAATGCGGTAGATGGCGAGCGGGAAATATCAAAGTCGCCCCCGCCGCTTAGCAAGAGTGCGACCACGGCTAATGTGGTGCTCGCAGAAAAGGCGTATCCCTACGTGAGTAACAGTACAGTGGCCCCCGTGCGCGAGAAGACACCTTACCGTCACGGTGAGCACAGGCTGTTGCAACAGCAGCAGCAAATTTACAGCGGCACTAACGTCAGCAGTGGCCATCGCCACAGACATAAGTCTGGTCAGGGTGACCGATCACGCCGGGCCCCAGTGCGTCCTGTAAGAATGGGAAAAAGTGAACAGGCCGAGCGAAGACTAATTGCGTCAGGTTTGCGTCTCTGCCCTGTTGAGATAGAGCCTTCCAGCATCGACGAACCTCCCAAGCAGGAAACTCCACTTGAAGACACTGTAAACGAACGTGAGGCTAGGCGAAAGGAGATCCAGAGTTTGATAATGAAGTATACTGCTCTGGACGAAGCGTACAATAAAAGAGCGAAAGCAGAAAAATTAGAGGCAAAAGATGCAGTAGAGGAATCCAGTTCGAGACCTAAAGTACCAGAAGGCAAATATTACTTGTTAGATGATGTCTATAGCAGGCCTTACGAGTCAACTTCAAACAAACAAAAATCTGTGAAGGCTCCCAATGTTGCCAGCAAATACCATCAACACAAATATCCGTCTGCAATGGTGGCAACTGTAAGTAATGATCCGGCCTTGAGAGCATGAACCAAGCAACCTTGTGTGATGACGTACAACTACATGGTGTTATTAAAATGAATACTTAATATTCGAAATTTTGCAGCATTTTTAAAGTTTAATTACTTTTGTGTGACGATTGGAATTTTTTATGGCAGGTGGGAAATTATGATTATGCTTAGTAATTTTTGTGCAGTTAGATATTTAAGATTTTATTTTTCTCTTGTCACATATTCCGAGATCTATGCTAAAATTATTTGAAACTGGCATACAGTACATAAAAAGTATAGATGCATGAATTCTGCTTTATAATACTAAACGTTGTCCCATTAATGGTTCACAAAATGTCATTCATATTTGAGCCATAAGCTGTAGTGACAGCACTGAAGCGCGATAGACATTTTTAACCACATTACCATATTTTGCATTTACTGTGTGTTTCTTTGAAGGGATGTGTGTGACTAACAGCAAGTGCCTGTCTGATCCACTGATCTGACCCCAGCAGCATGCTAAGTCTTAGTTCTAGCTGTGCGGCTCGCAGTAAGAGACGCTGGTAAGAAGCAAATTTTTAGTCACTAGTAAATTAAGGATATCCAGTTGAGCATGTAAGCACTGAAATGGACGTTATTAAAATTTAAACAATGGCATTTATAATAGTACAATTACTATTCTCTTACTTTTGCCAATGAAAGCTGTGGTGGTAGTTGATTTGACTAAATCCCACCCTTTCAATAAATAATTCTAGTTAATTTTTAAAGGTTCATCAAGATGATTCCCCTATGCCATTGCCTCCATTTGTTTGTTGTATTGCTATGGTAACGCTTTGTTATTTTGTTCCCATGGCAATCATTGTTAACATCATTTGTTGACATGGCAAACCATTTTGCCCTCTCCCCTCTTTGTCTCTTGATTGTTGGGTTCGCATCTCGGTTTGAATTGGCGGCAATGAAATGGCACCTCCACCTCTACCTATCGCCCACTGCGCCACGTGATCGGATGTGCCTGTTTGCCCTGCCCGCCCTGTTCACCCCGCTCGGTCGGTCGGTGTAAATTGGCGACGGCTTGGACCATGTCCTGTGACTGACGGACGGTGTGGTGTGGTGGTGCGGTGACTTGCCATCCTGCAGAGCTCTCGGGCACCCTCGGTGGAAGACGACGAAGATGGCCACCTGATATATCGTCATGGCGACGTTCTTCAAGACCGATGTTCGTGAATACAACAACTTTGTAGTAGATATACTAATAGACAATATCATTTCCCCTGATATTACATCAATTCCATGGGGAGAACAGACATTTTTACACGTCATTCTCAATTAGAGTGCATTAATAACAACCATTCCTTTTCAGCGCTGTGTGTGTTGTGGGAGGGGGGAAGACGGGTTGTAGATGGCATGATAATATGAGTTCAGGGGGAGAAAAAAATTGGATTTAAATTAAATTCTTTTATATAAAAATATTTTTAAGCATGATAGTACAAATATTTTCAAACTTAAAATATTGGATTTTGGCTTTAAGATGTGAAAAAAAAAAGGACACATTTTTATAGCAGTTGGGCGATTTTTTACTGCCTAAGAGGGAGATAAGGTATTTAACAATGTCTTAGTTGTAGACTGTGCATGTTGGAAACCACTTGCGTAATTTGAAATATTGTAATTGTTCACTTAAACAAAAAGGTTTATATTCTAATATAAAAACCGAACAATTAGTACCTCATTATTAATCATACACAAATATGTAGCATCTTACAAAATAGTGTTACAAAAAATGTCAGTCATGTTAAACATAATTTTAATATAATTTAACGTAATTGTAATATAATTTCCATGAAACAGATGACTTTTTGGTAAGTGAGGTTATCTGGATTCGTGTGGTCTTGTTGTTTAAAGACGAAGTGGTTTCTAACAATAGCCCAGTCATCTAACTAGCATGTTCTAATTTATCTGTGGATTTAATTTTCAGATAAGATACTGGCCACCCTTGGGGAGGGCACTTTCGGCAAAGTCGTAAAAGTAAAGGATTTGCATGCGTAAGTATGATCTTATCTTCCACACTTTTAATATTAATTCTGGTATCTTTGATAGTCTGTATGTATAACTACGTAATAAAATAAAATGTAATTGTGTTTTCGACTGCAGAAAGAAATGTCAAACGTTGCAGTTGAGAAAGAAATTAATGGCTCTGGACGTCTAGACATTAAACTGATCTCTCTCTCTCTCTCTCTCTGTACAATGGCAGGACCTTAACTTGTTTTTCACTCTGACTCTTAAGAGCGGGCTCATGAGTAATTCGGTCACAAGCACAGCATAAGAACAGAAATATTGATATTTTTTCGTGGGTTAATAGAAGGGGAGGACCACCAGTATTATTTTTATTGGCTGAAGTTAAAAGTTTGGCAGAATATGAACTGCTTGAAGATTAATGCAATTCTTTTGCAATTTTTTCATTATTTAAATTTCTTAATTTGTAAAGACTTTTATTAGAATTGCTGCTTGATACTGAACATTCATTTTTTCAACCATATGATGTCTATAATTTTATGCGGTTTCAAATCTACTGGGAGGTTGAAACTATTGAAGACAATTAAAATGACGTATTTTGTCAGAAAGTACGTGAAAATAAATTAGGTCTAGTTTCCCAAATCTAGTATGTTGAATTATAATTCATTCCATATGCAACATTTTAGTGGAAAAGTGTATTTCACCTCTCTGGATGTGAATCGTCTTATAGGACAAATTTTGTTTTTTCAAGTTCATAGAATTTCATATTATGTTTGCCTTAATAAAGATATTTATGAAAATTGCCATAGTTATTTTCATTTTACTTGTTAGTGTATTGGTAGAAAGAGAGAGATTGAATATTATGTTGTCAGTCATATCACACACATCCCCTTTTACTGAAGTACATCTAAAATCAATTTTTTTTTTCCATTGTCTTAAGATCCACAAAGAAAATGCACATTAAATTAGAATTAGCATTTCAATTACGAATGCATTTGATATCTCTGTACTGTTATGTATTATGGAAAGTAAGCAAATTAATGTCTTATATAAAATCTCAGTTGTGTTAATAATTTTTATTGTCTTGCAGAGATCATGTAATGGCGCTCAAGATCATCAAGAATGTTGAAAAGTACCGAGAGGCAGCAAAATTGGAGATCAATGCTCTAGAAAAGATTGCTGAAAAAGATCCTGAGTGTAGACAGTAAGTATACTACAAATGACTGGATTTAAACTGTTATGAGTTTGTGCTTTGAGTACCTCTTGCAGGCTATGCAGTGTATATGTATTCCAAATTAAAATACAGAAATCATGATTATTAATTTTTAATTATTTTTTATATTTGAAAATGTTTGTCAGTCTATTGACACTGTATTATACTTCCAATCAGGGAAACATTTTACACAATTTAAATTTTTTACTTTCTGTATAAGAGTATGTAACTTGGTCAGAATAAAGTCTAATGACAATTTTAAGGTATTTAATTTTCTACAGCCATGACAAGTTTGGATAGTGAATACATTTTCTTCTATGTATATCAAAATAAAATTAAATACAATATGTGGCTAACGATTCAGAATCAGGGTATTTTAATGATCTTATATCGAATATAAAAAGAAAACCCCTATTATTTTTTTTCTAAAGCACATTTCAGGAACTATTACTTATTGAGCGAATTTTAAATTATGCTATTTGCATTTTTTCTTCAAATGAATATGTAGTTTCTGATGGTATTTAATGTTTACTCTCCTTTTTTTTTTCCAGCCTGTGTGTCAAGATGCTTGATTGGTTCGATTATCATGGTCATATGTGCATTGCATTTGAAATGTTGGGCCTTAGTGTATTTGACTTCTTGGTAAGTTTTGAGCTGTGATTTTTTTTTATAAAATGTGTTTACTGTGTGGCAAAAAAAAAAAAATTAGGAAATCAAAGTGATGACAAGTGAAAATTTAACTTTGTTACTGTCAGCCCTTTGAGTTGATTGTAATCAAAATTTTCTGGATTGAAGCAAGGTGCTTACTGAGCGTGCGCAGTACGTTATAACTGGAACTTTGAAATTCGGTAGCTCAAATTTTGTTTCTGGGTCTGTACAATAACATATTTGGAAGAAACTTAAATTTCCTGCTCAAGTTACTTTCTAGTTGCTTAAACTAAATTCTGTCAGTGATGGGGAGGGGAGGTTCTCTTCATATCGAATTTTCATCCAGATTATCAAAATTAGTATTGGTGAATGATTTCACAGTAAGAGTAGTTATGTAGAGGCATAAAATTTATTGCTTTCAAATGATTTCTTGTGTGGCTCTTTAGAATACACTTTTAAACCATAAAAGTACTGAAAGGATTTATGTTTGAAAATCTTTGACTAAGAGAGAAAGAAGTTGAACGAGATTTATCCTGAGATGTGATCCTGGATTTCAATTTATAAAAGAATTCCAACACTTGTCACAGAGATAGTAACTTTCTATGGTGACAGGATGTTTATTTGTATGGTAATTTTTTTAGATAGCATGTATAGATGGAATATGAGCAGTGGCGTGTAGTGAAAGCAATAATACAAATTTTTATATATATAGTACAAAACTGATAGCAACCTACTCACCTAAATATATTTGAAGACCAAAGCAGTTCTCCTCTCTTCAGCAGCAAAATCTTCGAACAGAAAGAAACTAATCCGTATTGGCCAGTACAGGCATCTCAAGCTAAGAATATGTAACGAATCTGCCTCATCTGGGACAGGTGCTCAGAGAAAAAATTTTGTGACATTTTAAGATTAGAGAATTCATAGTTCTCACGATTAAAATAAAATTTCTGCATTAAATTTCTTCTTTCTTGCTTTATGACCAGGGGAAGCAATGCTTCCATGTACAGCACCCCACTGAATGTGAGTCACTGTTTAAAGTATTTCAACCATTTTCTGACATGACAATTTTGCTCTGCTTTAGAAATTCTTGCTTGTTCCACCCCTTTGTAATCATAAAATGCCTCAAACTTTGCATCATTGCTGTTAAATGTGATTGGTAATTTGTTCAATTTAAATATATGAAACATTTTGATCTACACTTTTTTCATACTAACATTGGAACAAGTAAACATTTTCAAACATAAATAAGGCATTGATACTGTATATTGGAACATTCACTTACAGTATATTGAGTGGGACTGATGGCAGAAACGATGCTGTTTGTTAATATGTAATAAGGTTCTTGATTAGTATCTAAACTTTCAAGGGAATATTGTTACAGAGATGTCGAAACCTCTGTTTAGGCTGTACACACTGTTAGATCTTCATAGCAAATGGATAAATGCAGCAAATTAGTTTACTCACTTCAGGTAAAGAAAATGAATGTATCCCATTTGCATTCCAGTATACAGTAGTGTATTTAAACGAAACCCACATAATGTTTGAATCTTGATTGTTACAGATAAAGTTTAAACAGTTTTAAAATAAAAGTTTGTCTTCTGAGCCATATTTAGATATTTTTAAGGTTAAATTATTTCTAACGTTTCTGCAATTAATTCCATTTATCTAAAGTTCAAACGTGAGTGTAGTGAATTGTTTGGTTGAGAATATCAAAATTACTTCTCATCCTAGTTAAAGTTGTGGAGCCTATATTACATCAAGTTCGCAACCTTGAAACATTCGAGTGATTTGTGTTTTAAACAAAATTCTCAGAATTGCTATTACATAATCTGCCTGTAGCACCTACACCAGTTGAAGGTGACTATTGACTAAATATTGTTCCCGTTTGGTATCTAAAAGTAGAAATAGTAAACATTTTCTAGTGTTAGTATAGTATTGCAGATGCACCGAGATTGACCATAGAGATATCTGTGGATGTTATGAATTGGTTAATAAAAATATGTACACATTGAAAGAACTAACTTTGATCAATGGAAAAGAACAGATTAGTACATTAATGTTTCTAAGAGAAACAGGCTCTTAAAATTTTCCATGTGCTTTTTCAATGACTCAAAAAATGTTTTGATGGAAGGTTGAACTTAGAATGAGAACTGTGACATTCAAGTTTGTTTTTTAGATATGTATAGATAAAGACTTAACTCTGAATTATTAGAGAATTTCTCATTTTTTTATTACAGAAAGATAACAATTACCAGCCATATCCATTGGAAACTGTTCGTCATGTTGCGTACCAGTTGTGTTATTCTGTCAAATTTCTTCATGACAACAAACTCACTCACACCGATCTCAAACCTGAAAACATTCTATTTGTGGACTCAGACTTCGAAATAACATACAACAGTAAAAAGGTAAGTTATGCATTAATTCAGTCTTCGTTGTTTCTGTGTGTTATAAATATATGAAAACTTGACACAAATCAGGTAACATGGTCTGTGATTTTTGCGTATGTCTGCAGAAACGAGATATCAGGAGAGTGAAAAGGACAGATGTAAGATTGATCGATTTTGGTAGTGCAACTTTTGACCATGAACACCATAGCACAATTGTGTCTACAAGGCATTACAGAGCACCAGAAGTCATTCTTGGTAAGCTGAAATTAATGAAGTGAGACTTCTAACAAAACACGTACAGTTTTATATTGGAATTTGGTAAGAAAGGAAATTATATTGAGATGAGATAGCAGTCTTAATAATATTGGTTGCAGTTTTACGAGAATTAGGTTTGATAGGTTTCATGAATTAATATTACGAAATCTTGACAATAAGTTAAGTATAATGTGTTAAACCTGTAAGTGGATTTGCTTTAACTCATGAGATTGAAATTGTAATAAAAGTAACTTATGAACAAGATGTGTCTTTCGTGTATATTTTGTTCTTAACAATGCAGTTAATAAATCAAAGACTGCGTTAATAAAGTTGCACGTGAAGTTGAAATACACACGGGTTTGTGATGTTATTCAAATGTACCTACGAGTTTTTTTTATTATTTTAGTATATCTAATCAATGATATGAATAATTTTATTTATGGATGGTCCACTGCTATGTAGTAATGGTTAGCTTTCCTGACTGTGGAATGAGTGGGCCCCGGTGTAAACCCTGTTTGGGACAAGTTACTTGATTGGGTTTTTCTGTGAGGTTTTCCCTCAACCACTCGAAGCAGAATTACTGGGTAACTTTCGGCGTTGGACCTCGTACTCATTTCGCCTTCATTAGTATCATTTCATTAATCATCTTCAAGTTATAGATTGACCAGAAGGACATGGCAGACGTGGTTCAAGGATCCGCCTACAGATGTCGTCTGTCTGTGGGAGCTGCACATAATCAGAGAAGCTAGGGGCTTTAGTAAGCAGACTGCTGTTTGATCAGGAGAGTGTAGCTCTCTCGTATAGACGGCATCTTGGTGAGTTGTGGAATTGACGGTGGCATGGCCTTCTGGTTGAGGATGCAACAGATTCAGGCACATGAATTGCAAACAGATGCCATCGATCTGAGGAGGCTGCAGAATAACATCACAGGCAGATGGAGAAACAGTCTCCAGTCAGAACTGGATGCTGTGACTGAATTGATACGATGGCACTATGAAGTGAATCATGCGCTTGAGGAGTGATCCTAAATGAACTTCAACAATCATTCCAACATAAGAAGGTTCCACAATAAGCCTAAAGCTGTGGTGCTTACCTACGGGTCCTCCTCTGGAGAAGAAGAAAAAGTTAAGGATCTTGAAACTGAAAAATATAAGAGAGTCTTGGATTCTTTACAATGAATAACTACCTGTTTATTATTAAAAATATTGTGAATTAAAATTCTTCGTGGGCCGCAAGTGGCAGTATTCGTCAAATAATCAAGCAGTTATGGGTTCGATTCTTCACACACAACTGGTGGTTTTCTTTCCATAGGGGCTAGTTGTGTCCACTGTCTTGTTTGTCTTGTGGTGTCTTAAGTAGTGACTTCGTGTCATACAGACCACATGATTAATGAATTCGAGCCTGAGAGGATAGAATAGGTCAAAAGAGATAATCCTTGAAAGTTAATGACAAAGACTACTTTTAGCCCCTTCTGTGTTGAGTATATTTATTTCTTGTGCCATTTGCCTATATTGTACATTAATTTTAAATTTGACAAAACTCTCATAATTTCTCGGCTTATTTAGGCTAATTCATTATTACATAAACTTAGTGCGTTTCACATCGTCAATTTGTAAATATCTCCTATCAGTCTGATCAAAGACTCGTAATTCACATCTAATATGTTGCTATCTTCAGAATAGTCGAAATATTGTATCTGGTGTGTGTTTAAGAGAAATGGATTTTTTTCACATAGTGTTTTCTTTAATTGTAAGATAATACCTATATGTAGTGTTTTAGTGTTACATTCAATTGATTTGATTCAGTTGCATGGACTTAACCTAATTCGTTATTATTATTATTACATTATGCGGTAATTATCTAAGAACTGAAATTATTTTCTGGTGCATGTTATTAGTGTTCAAGGTCTTGCATGTAGTCTTACTTTCTTGTTTTATACTTCTAACATTACAGATGCTTGCAATAGCACAAAAACATTTTAATAAGAAAAGTTAGAGCAGTATAATATATAACATAATAAACAAAAAAATATCTTATATAAATCAATATAGAACATAAATATTTTGTGATATAAATGTATGATTCTGTACACCATTTTTGCAAATGAACTCTCATTATTCATAATTCTATCTTTTTACTTTCGCGTTTTAATACAATATATGTAAATAACATGGTAATTAAGAATTATGGTGACAGTATATGAAACAACCAATTATAACATGACTTTCTACAATGTGACGGCTATGTAGATTTATGTGTGTATCACAAGTATATTCATCTTTTAAAGTATGAATTTTTGTATCTAATATTTTCTATTATCTGGTGAAGATATACATATGTACATGGTGTTCTGTGAAATGGCAGGTCTTTCTTTGCAAACCAGCATTCTTCAATCTTTCCTATTTTCTGCCTTCCTCTTCGTCTTTGTATATGATCCATATATCTTAATGTCGTCTATCATCTGATATCTTCTTTTGCCCCAAACTCCTCTCCCGTTCACCATTCCTTCCAGAGTGAGGATATAGTAAACTAATAAATTGATGCGCATGCACAGCAAAAGAAAGACATCCAGAGAAGTCTGAAGACTACGCATCATATTACAATCTTGATCAGGAACATGCTGGGATTTTCAATTTAAAAAAATACCTTTGTACTGAATATATCTCTAAAGTTCAGAGTATGATGTTATATTGTCAACATATTGTGATTAAAATTCTTAGATATGAATGGAGAGATTGGCTTCTTCCTGCAGAGGAGTGAAATTAAACTGCTTTAACCATTGCAGTGCTTTCAAATCTTATTTTATGCCAGTATGCAACGATCAAGAAGAGATGAATGAAGACCATCTGAAGACTTGTGCAGCACTATCTGCAGAGAAAACTATAATTCAAAATTATTGAAGAGCAAGGACGCTAATGGCTTCACTGCCAGATGCAGGCCATTGAACATCAACTTCAAACTATCGTTTTAATGTTTTTACTCGTGAAAGATTAAAAATATGTTCTTTTTTTTTTTAAAAAAAAATGGTAATGTTTGTCATTCATTTCACAGTTAGAGTCCGTTTGTTGTGTTTATGAATTTTATCTGGAATTGGAATTTTGTGCTTCAAGATCACTTCATCTACATTAATTTCTACTCCTGTTTGTTCCCTAACCTGAATTGCTAGCACCGAATTTTCCAATGTAATTGTCACTTGACTGTTTCAAATATTGTGCCAACAACATATTAATTAAACCATGAACTAAAAATGTTTCTTCTTGCTCACATCATATTAAAATGCATGAGAACAGGTTGCAAGAGAGGTTTTACGTGTTAAACTCTAGGATAATAGCAATTTTGCAGAGAAACTGCAATGAATCAGCATTTTATGTAATCTAAAAATTAAAATACTATTTTAAATTAGTGTTCATTTAATTATTTCTGACATTGCAGAACTGGGGTGGTCACAACCTTGTGATGTTTGGTCCATCGGCTGCATAATTTTTGAGTTGTACCTGGGCATAACATTATTCCAAACTCATGATAATAGAGAACACCTTGCCATGATGGAAAGGATTCTAGGACCTATTCCCTACAGGTAAAGTTTTGCTTACATTGATGGGCATAAAAATGGATGTTAAAATTTGGTCATGTTTACATATATTAAATTTGAAGCATATATACAAATCTGTTTTAATGTTACCATAATATATTTTTTTCTTAGAATGGCAAGAAAGACTAAAACAAAGTACTTCTATCATGGGAAATTGGATTGGGACGAAAAGAGTTCTGCTGGTCGATATGTTCGAGAAAATTGCAAACCACTTCATGTAAGTACTTGTTCATATTTTGATTTAGAAGAGGAGTAATATAAGTTCTGTAAAAATTACGGAGTTCAATTTTTTCACAGTACTTTATGTTTCTGTAAGTTTTTGTCTGCTGTTTTGTGTTAAATATTTTTGTTGACTCAAAATATGTTCTCAGTTCAAGAAACTTCATGTATAAAGTTCCATGGATAAACTTTCTGCAAATAATGTTCTGCAAGATGTTATTCATTGTAAAAAAGCTCAATTGATGATGCTGAAAATTTTTCATTTTCAATTAAACAGACACCCATTATTTTGTGAATATTTGTGCATACGTGCCTATGTACCACATGAATTATTGTTAACTACACATCTTTAAATCCATTAGTGTTATTCATAATTTATCACATTCTGTAGCCCAGAAGGATTTTTCTGTGGAATTCAGAACACATTTTTAGCTTCAGAATACTAGCTAATTAAATAAATGATACTCCTGAATAGTTCAATCTTTATATGTAATATTCTTTTACCCTTGAAAGTTCATGGCCACAATGTGGTAGGAATGTTAATATTATAACCCCTTTTCCTTGGCTAGTTATAACTTGTACATTCACATGGCTGTCATGATTGTCCAAAATGAGCAATATTGGCTGATCTTTGATGTGATTTATTTTGTGCTCTAAACACTGTTTGAGAAAAATCTCTTCTGTCTTAGTTAGTGTGAGGTTACCTGGAATTTACCTTTCAGAAAGAAATCTTTGTATCCAGGGAACGCAAACAGCAGACAAAACATTTTTCAGTTGCATTCACTGTGAATAGTCCATTTATTTGCTTCCTATTTTTTGCGGATGTTACATAACTACTAGTTTTTCACCATGTTTTGTGAAAATCTTAGCTGGTGTGGTAATAGTAGAGATGTGTTTCATCGCAATTGAATATGTGATTTGGTGTGAGATTGCACTCTTCATAGGTGGGTATAAATTGTACAAGAATATATCAACATTTGCTTTATTGAAATTTGTTGCCCTTCCTAAGCTGATTGAATTCTCACCTGAACTGAAGTCAAACCATAATACATCACGTGGCACTGAAGAATAGATTTAGAAAGACCAAAAGTTTCGCTGTATGCCTTATACTGTTCCCCTCGTTGGTCTGTGTGATTGTCTCTAAAATATGAGACTTTCAAGCTCTTTCTTAATAAATAAAAAATATATAAAAAAATAATACAATTGTATACTTTCTCAGGTCATCCTAGAAAAATATATTACAGTAATAAAAATTAACTTATTTTTGTAGTAAATTCAAAAAGGAAGAAAATCATGTTCTCCCTTTAACATATTATAACATGTGCTTCTTGTACTAAAGATGGAGCAGGAAATACTTATTGTTCTACATCTGGTTAGAAAGAATAAATTGTCCTATTACATCTGGTTAAAAAGAATAAAAAGAGCTGACAAAAACTTATGAACTCTAAAAGAATACAGTGACAGAAGAGAATGAAGAAAAAAAGATACATTGTATGTGAAACATTAACTCTTTGCACTTTATCCACTATGTTACTGAACTACTCAAGCAGTAGCTGCTTATGTAACCGCTTATAATGTGTAGAAGGAAATTCAAAACCTAAAATATCGAAAATAACACCCTTTCGACAGGGTTTCGGGTGGATATTGTTTTTCAATTTGTCTAAATTGAACTCATAAATCGATGTCTGGAACAATGTGGACTCTTCTTGTCAGCATTCAGTTCATCGTTATGTGAAAAGTGTTTCTCCTTGCAGTACATGTACGAGAGATGTATTTACCATCTTATATATCTGGAATACTATTGGGAAGTTATTTTACTCATTGTATATTCAGTGACTGCTGTACATATTTCCCCCTTCCCCCAGTGCCTTGTTTATATTTTGCTGGTAAACAACCTGAACCATGACAGGAGACAGTCATTATTCTATCCATACTTCGAAGTCATTTATGTGGAAGCATTGAGGGCATTAGTCCATCTGAAGGTCTGTTTTGTTACCGAGAACATTTATTTATGCTCACAACCAGGAGATCGAAAGTGCTTACCAATATAAACACAGCATTATCATATACAAAAACTGCAGGAACATATTGATGAGCTATACAGTATTTATTTCATCTACACTAAAAGAACCATTTACTATCTACATCATTAGTTTTTCTTCGAGAAACTGAAAATGAAATATATGTTGAATCTATTGTTACAGCGATACCAGAACTCAGATGATGAAGACCATCGGCAGTTATTTGATCTGATAGCTCGCATGTTAGAGTATGAACCAAGCTCACGTCTTACATTAGGAGAAGCTTTACGCCATCCATTCTTCGATAAAATTCCACCACACCAGAGGCTAGGAGACTTCAGAGGTGCAGGCAACGAGGGACGAGAACGCAGCCATTCCCTGTCTCGGTGAATGAAGCAAGTGCTGAGTAAGCGTTAGTTGGGTACTCGAATTATGGGTAGGACGAGTACACTAATGACCTTATACATTTGTATAAGAAATATTCATTTGTGTCATGAAACTGTTGACCGTGATTTGTCTTCTTGTAAAGTGCATGTAGCAAGCATTTACCATTTCAGTTTTTACGGATTGAAATTGCATTGTATTTACTTGTGTTGTTTTCTGATTATTGTTTAATCATAGGCAATAAATTAATTTCAAAATAATTTTAGACTTGTTAATGTATTCAGTGTTTTCATTTAATTTGCAAAATAAAGTGGCATCTGTCGTGAAATCTGTAATATTTACGTTATTCATTTGTTTCTAAAACAACCAAACAAACAAAAATTCCAGTAGAAAAAATATGTAATATTTAATTCAGAATCTACAAATTTCATGATTGTTCAATTATTAATGCTTACATTTATAGGTAACAATACAGCTAGCTGGTGCAGATTACTTCATTAAAATAAAACATTCATGGAATTCACATTTTATATTAAGTTCACTGTAGAAAAAAAGGGAAGGGGAATGCATGGCATGTTTTCTGCTTTTGTTATTCAGTGAATCGAGAATTGCTTCTGATTTTCTTTCTTAATTTCTCAAAGTATTGCCAGAGACTGATTTATATGACGAAGTAGTGAATGGTGTATATTTTGAATTAAATGCAGACATGCAAAATTTAGTTTCAGTTTCATTATATGCTAATATAATATATAGAAAAAAAGTCGTATTGTTGCTGAAATAATTGTCAGTTTCATTTAGGAGAAAAAATTCTAGCGTTTGGGGAATGCTTTTAATTTTCTTTTAAATATTGTAGTGGAAAATCACAAGTAAATACAGCAACTTTTGTGTTCAGTACTAAAAGTTCTTTCTTCTAATTCACATGTAGTATTTTAATTATCAGTTGTTTCGTGTACCCATTATATGCCCAACTTGTACCTTAAACTATGTAGGCAATAGAATCAGGATATTTGTGACTTCTTTCATAATAAGTTACAATATATACAGTAAAATCTACAAATCCAAATAGTATATGTATATATTTATATCGTACATCTTCTGAAAACTTTGACATATAAGTCATATTTTATTGAATTTGGAAATAATTTCCAGCTCTGAATATGACCTACTTAAGTATCAATTACCACCACTGTGGAGTAATGGTTGACCTGTCTGACCGTGAAATAAGCAGGTCCAGGTTCAAATCCTGGTTGGGACAAGTTACCTGGTCGAGGTTTTTTCTGGGGTTTTTCACCCTCAATCCATTAAGAAAAAATGCTGGATAAGTTTTTGGTGCTGGACCCTGGACTCATCTCACTAGCATTATCACCATCTTGCTCAGACGCTAGATAACCAGAGCAGTTGATAAGGCGTCGTAAAATAACATCTATTAAGAAAAAAAGATGCAGCACAGTTCCCCCCCCCACTCCAAAAGAACCAAAATTTATCTGTGGAGAAACAGTTGGAGAGATAATTGGGCAGGTTTTCAATAAATACTTAAATTTCTCCTCCCATTCTCATTTCTTTCTCCAGTATTATCATATCATATTATATCCGAATAGTTTTTAGAAGTCATATACAAAACTACAAATACATTCTTATAAGGCTTTTTTTCTTCTTTAAAAAATAAGCACGAAAAGATGATTTGTGATTCATTGGTAACACTTCAATATGTGTTGGAAAGTTAATAGAGATCTGGTTTCCCCCCCCCCCCTCTCTCTCACAACGCAGTGCACGGATTCACATTACTACAGAATATATCAGATTTTTGCAATAGTTAATTTTTATTGTCTTTGTATTTGGATTTGTAAGATTTTTTCTGTCAAATGTTTCAGTTTTCTTGCAATAGTTTTACTAGATCAGTATCAGTAAAATACCATTATGATATTTCACATTTTTTTTTTCGGAAAAAAAAAATCATATAACAATATACATTGTTTAATTTTTAAACACTTTAAACATCACTATAATCGTATTTCACTGATTGAATGTAATGCAAAATTTGAACACAAGGATTGTGCAATGGGCAGACTTCATATTATTGTGACATAAATGTATCAGATTCGTCACTTCATTGTCCAATTTTATGATAAATCTTTTGGATTTCCAGTATATATTTTTATCTACTATATAGGTGAAATTCTTAATACTGTCTGTAATTTTATTTATTTATTTATTTATTTTCTGTCACAGTATGTATGTGTTGTCCACATGGGTTTCTGGAATAGAAAATAAGAGGAATTTTTAAAAAACGTGGGTTCATGTTGTCGCATGTCTGGTCTGCTTTCTTTTTTTGTCGGAATTTTTTAAAAGTTATAATTTGAAAAATTCTTTACCTGTTCATTATTCTTTGTGTAGTCCTCCAATAAACTGTTTTCACAAATCAGTTTGAATGTGTACAGTTGAAACCTTAAATTTGCCCTTGTGAAGAGTCACTATTATATGAAGTTTGTGATATGTATATAACTTCAAGCCATTCTCACATCCTTTTAGAACATACAGTAAAAAGAGATTAAAGGGGGAGTGAAGGAAAAGAAAAAGAAAAAAATCATCTTTATGAAGTGATAACAAGCAGCCAATACATATTTGTTGCTGGAACTGCTGTCAAACATTACTTATTCATGTTTTTCATTGTAATAGTTGCACATAAATTCTAATGGATTACTATTATTATCAATAATAAATACTGTTTGAAATTGCCTAAATATGAAAAAAAGTACACTTCTTCATAGATGTGCGCAAAAAGGAACTATTTTCATTTGTGCGCTGAACAATTTTGTGAAAAGATACGAGATTCTCCATGGTTACATCTGTGTTACAGAATTTAGGAGAATATACATTTAAATCACAAGAAGAATGATGCATGATAAAAACTGATTCTAGAAAATGTTGCAAATAATCGTACCATCTGCAGAAATCACTCGAAGAGTCATGTTGAAAGAATAAGTGAACCAAAATAGACTCACAGAAATTTCTGATCAACAAAAGAGCCATGTAGAGAGCTGGTCTATAGGCCCTTTTATGGGAGAATGTTTAATTTGGTTCTCCATTTTAAAATCTACTTGCTTACGTAGATAGTTTTGTTTCAATATCTTGTAAACAGAGGGCAGGGTAGCTAATCGAATGAAACCACACATCTTTACGTAGTTGTGAAACTCAGCAAACATCAGTGAAGATGAGCCTCACAGTGAGTGAGTCCATCCAGAATGTGCACTGAAGTGTAAACTGCACTCTGAAGATAAACTTTGAAGTGAGTGTGAAGCCATTCCAGATTAATACTAAATAACCTGTATTCTGTAACCTACAGATATTCTTTATTTTTACATATTCGGTACAATTTATGATGTAACTATGAGATACATGTAAGAAATATAATTTTATCAAAATGATTATGAACTTGTAAAACTCTGTAATGTGCGCTGTTCAATGCTGATGTTTAATTTCTGCTTAAAATATAATCATTTTGAAAATATTTTGATAAAATAAACTTGTTCTCTGGAAAAGAGTCTATAAAATGCTTCAATAAAATACATATACTTATAACAGTATTAAAGTCGGAATGCATTATTAAGCAAAAACTTGTAGACAAATATTATTGTAACAGTATGCAAATTATTTTGATAAAAGTACATTCAAATCGCAATTACATAAAAATAAATCTTTCAATCTTTGTTTTCTCGAAACATGACTTTTGCTTTTTCCAGCTACTGCCTCAATTGTGAATTACTGATTACATATTTAGATATGTCGCACTAGAGGTGTTTGCAGAAGAGAAATGTGCAACTATTACAAGGATAAAATTATGGTTTGTGACTGAAGATCAATAGAACGTATTTTAACTTATTACACTGTCTTGTTACAGACCCTCATGTGTGAAGACTGAGGTAAGGACCTGCAGACCATTGAACCCTATTTCCAACAGCTCTGTATTGCAGGCACCGTCCAAGTCTAGCAACTATCCGAGAAAATGACAGCAAAAGTGTACAGTAATGAAATCAAACTATGTTCTTTTTATCTACAACATAATATTTTGCAGTAGCAAACTAGAACATACTTTCAAGTCTTGTTGTAAAATGTGTCAGTACAAGTGTGACATGGAACAATTTCGAAAAGCTTGGACGAGTCAAACATTGTTATGTCAACCGAAAGTGTATTTGAAATCAACTGTTACTTCACATGTGAGCGAGTGAATGTTGAACTCGAATGACTTCAAATGTGTGTATGAACTGTGATAGATTGAAGAGTGCACATCTGTTTTGACAGTTGAAGAACTTTTTAGTTTACATGAATCTTTCTGAAAGAAAAGAGAACTTGAATTATAAAAGTTGCACTCCAGGTGACATATTGTGCATATATTATACATACTACTGAAGTATCTTGTTTAGTGTTTTTTTATGTAAATAGTTAAATACGTTTACTTTTGAGAGCATGGTTTATGGCTCACTTTTCACGTTAGTGTATGTATTTAAATTGGCAAGAAAGTCACATTGGCTATATCCAATTCACAAGCGCTGAGTTCAGTACCGTAAATAAAGATCTTTTCAAGAAACTCCTTTTTTTTATTACATCACAGTTGTGATGTGTCTTCTTATTTCCATTTGTCCGAGGAGGAATTACGTGTAAGACTTCAGAAATAACTTCATTGTTGGGAAGTTATTGGTTAGAGTGAATAAAAATTAAGTAGATACTAGTAGTATTAAGTACTACAGTAGAACCCTGATTATCCATCACCCTATTAATTGATCGACGGATTATCTGACTGTTTTTTTTTTCTGCAGAACAATGAAGTCATATACAGTTACTTCAGGTAGTGGGTGTTCTTCCCAATTTGTAAAATAGTCACTTATGCTTTCAAAGAAATGATTCCAAGAACTTCCACACAATTGCAAAATCCGAGTACCATTCAGTACTTGTCCTATTGTTGGGGTAGCATTATTGTATAACTTATATGTAAAATGTCTTTCATGGGAGTCAAAAGAAAACTTGCTAAGTATCGAAAAAAAAAAAAAAAAGCAAATAATTGAGAGATTTGGAAAAGCAGAAACTATCTCATGTCAAATCAGTATGCGAGATTGGCGTTACAAATGTGAGCGATTTAATAATAAAAGAAAAAGTAACGTGTATAAAGTACAAGTATGTAAATCTGCAACACGAGACCTCTACACCCATCTTTCCGCAGATCTACTAACTAGCATATTAAACACAAGACTACAAAGAAAATTATGAAACTGTAGACCTAAGTATTATGCACTTAAATTATGAAAATCTTTTATGGTACAGATTGTCCGATTTTTTTCGATTAACCGTTCAGACCACCCCCTTCATTTCCACAGATAATACAGGTCCTTCTTTAGTAGTAATTGTTGCTAGTTCATACTTAGAACCAAGTATTAGTTTTTTTCTTAGTTTTGTGTTAATTTTTTACTAGTGCTTATAAGTCTGTACTGGAGAACTGCTTTTTTTTTTTTTCTTTTTTTTTTTTTAACAATGTTTATGAGATTTACATAACCTTCATTTTCATTTTAAAAAATTTTAATAACAATACTCAATGTGAGTTCTGACTCAGAAAATATTATAAATAATGATAATGACACTCAACTTCGATTTACATGCTTTTGTGCTGTGAATACCAATATCTTTAGCAGTGGCACACCCTTGGGGGTGCTCCAGGTACCTAAGCCTCTTCCCCCAAATAAAAAAATAAGGGGGGGAAAAAAAAAAGCTTTTTAATACTGTCTATCTATTATTGTGGAAAGTGTCTCATCTTTTGAACATTTATTTTTAAATAGGCCTGTATGCGAATGGACTTCTTACAGCATACTTTTATTTTAAAAAGCTTGAACTTTCGATAATGTTCGAAATTCTGTAACTTCTATTCTGAGTGAGTTTGGTAGCTCCATTCCCACCACCCAGTAACCTCT
Organism: Periplaneta americana; assembly: GCF_040183065.1. Lineage (NCBI taxonomy): Eukaryota > Metazoa > Arthropoda > Insecta > Blattodea > Blattidae > Periplaneta > Periplaneta americana. The sequence goes on from NC_091129.1 coordinate 125,201,246, forward strand.
CAGTAACGCAGTTTCTACAAATACCATCATTGTTTCGCCTAATGGTATAGCTATACAGTTTTAACGTTGTTCTATGAGACTGATTATAAATAGCTCCCCTCCCCCAAACCATATTTCTGGATGAGCCTCTGCTTCAGCAACAATAATTTGATAGATCGCTTAAAAATCTAAGGAAAATTATTATCCTGTTTGTATGCATCTGATTTGAGGTTTTGGCTGATAGGGAGTACACTTCACTTGACATTGTCGAGGAAGAACAACTGTTGCATACATCTCAAGTCTGATTATAGTGAACTATGTTACTAGTTGCTTCATGAGTGATGCCTTATTGTTATCACTTACTTATTGGAGGTTCTAACCAGTCTTTGGACTGCTGACTACACATTCATTCTGTTCGTTGGTTGAGGCACCTCCTCGTGTTTAAATACTTTCTTCCAAAATATGCAGGTCACTTCATATTTTCCTCTCTGAATCTAAACAAACTGTGCTAATCTTGTTTTCAACCCTTGACTAGTTCTCTGTACACTTTATGCCCTCTTATTTTCATAAAAACTATCATTGTTAATGAGTAGGGAACGGATTTTTATGTAAATAAGAAGTATGTTTCTGCTTATAGGTAGAAGACTGTAAGTGACAAAAATTCCGAACCAGTACATGGTAATTTGTGTATGAAATTTTATTTCACATAAAAATCCATAAATTTTTTAATTCATTCCACAAACTCACACATACTACATATTAATGAAAATACATTTTGGATGAATTTCTTTCTTAAATGTATTGTATCATGACCTTGGCTGCACATGGTGTGTGGAACTAGAAGAATTCCTTATTTATGAAATGATGGCTAACACAATGCATTCAACTTGAATATTCTCCAGTGAAGGATGTTGGCTTGATCCATTCAGACTGTGAGTGCCTGGTGATATATTACTGAAAATGAAATGAAGTGTCCATTCCCGTTTGCAGCCATATGTTGCTGAATTTAGTGGAATTTTTACAAGTGACGGAAAAATTCTATTCTGTCAAAAATGTGGATTAGTGATCTCAAGTTTTGCAATATTTAGCAGGTAATAAACATAGAATGGCCGCTTCATATGCAACCTCTAGAAAAGTTCTTTTAGGTGAAGCAGCTTCCTCTTAGCATATCCCATTTTCAAAAAGTTTTGAATATTATGCAGATCTATGCAAAGCTTTTTTCATCTCCTATTCCTTTATATAAATTGAAAAGTCCAGAACTTAGAAAGTTTATTACAAAATACATACATTTTGAAACACCAGAAGAATCAGCATTAAGAAGAATCTGTATCCCTGCGTATTTTGGAGAAATGCTAGGAATGATCAGAGCAAAATGTGAAAATAAAAAGGATATGGGTAAGTATGGACGAATCACTGGACTCTAGCAGTAGGAAAGTGGGAAACGTGGTAAGTGTGCTAGAAAAAAATGAAATAGTTTCCAAGCTGTGTTTTCTATTAGCATGTAGGGAAATATCACATAGTATTAAATCATGTGATGATGGCTTGCTTATTCAATGGATCTGCAGTTATGACTGATTGGGGTCAAATTTGATAATGTTATACTCTTATGGATGCTGTTCCGTATATGAAGAAGACCTTTCTGAAAGTTTCCCAAACATGATACACTTAACTTATATAGTACATACGATGAAAGAGTAATGGAACGGAGAAAAATTCTCTCCGGCGCCGGGATTTGAACCCGGGTTTTCAGCTCTATGTGCTGATTCTTTATCCACTAAGCCACACCAGATACCCACCCCGGCATCGGATCCCGGCCAACTAGTCACTCATAACGAGTGCACCTCAGCACATGTGTGGACTTCAGTCCTACGTTCATAAGACTCTATGACGTAGTGCGGAGAGCGGCCACTAGAGGGAACCCAAGAGTTGGAACTTAAACTGAGATGATTCTGTCCAATGCCGGGGTGGGTATCCAGTGTGGCGTAGTGGGTAAAGCATCACCACGTAGAGCTGAAAACCCAGGCTCAAATCCTGGCATCGGAGAGAATTTTTCTCCATGCCATTACTCTTTCATCGTATGATGACGCAGAATATCTGCATGGAAATATCATATGTACTTCGGTACATTAAAATAATATATATTGTATAGTACATGGTTTACACAGAGTATGTGAGCAGGTACGTATCTTATATTCTGAAGTGACAAATTAATTTCAAATGACAAAAAAGTGATCATGAAAGCTCAAACAAGAATTGATTTTTTCAAAGCCAAAAATCTAGATCTTGCACTTTCACCTAGACCCATACTTACTTGGTGTTCATGGTTAGAAGCAATAGTGTATTATGCAGATAATTTTGAAAATTTTAAATCAGTGATAGATTAAATAAGAATGATGCTGCACCAATTGAAATTCTTCAGAACTTAAAGGACATTTCTTTAAAAAAATGAATTATATTACATATCTGCAAATTTGAGTTTTAGTGTCTCACTATAAAGAAATTGGAAACATCAACCAACTTGTTGACCGAGAATGACTTCACTGTTAAATATTGAGCATTAGATACACACACTTGTTGACTGAGACAATTTAGGGGCTCAGTGGAAAACACCTCTGTATGCTACGGTCACTGGAGGCTTGGTTTTCATCAGTTGCAACACAATACTTTTTCTTGTCGAAAAGCCATTTTAACTGATGCCTTTTTTAAACACAGAAATCATTCTGGTCAACAACAACATGTTCCATTACATTTAGCAATACTATATGTTTTGGTTTGCTATGTATGTATACATGTGTGTTGCAGAAGTAGGTAATTTTTAAGCTAACCTTTAAACAAAAGACTTTGTTAGTGCAGTTAACCTAAATTATTTATAGCATGAAACACTATTGTATGTGTCTAGGGGCACCTTTGAATTTCTTCATTGGGGGTACATTTGAACAAATGTACCCCCACTGAAGAAGTTATGTAAAGAACATATTTTATATGAATAGTTTCAATTTTTTTCTACTTAATGTGACTGAATCTGTAGCAGCTATGGTAGGAAACTATAAAGAAGACGCCAGAGATACCTGAAAATGTATACTGCGAGCAATAAAGGCAGTTTTGCAAGGGAACGTGAAATTGGGGGTAGCTGTTTCACTCTGACAAATCCATCAACCTCTTTTACCATGTCAGGAAAGGTCAATGCTACATTCTTAACTGGGAACACAATATATATATTACATTTTTGAGTGAAATAAACAGCAAAGGAGTATAGAAGTAGATTAAATTGATGAATTAGATGCTGCTCAGGGGTGATTTCTCAGGGCATGCTATGCTTGCTGTGCAAGCCCAATATTTTCGTAGAATGTGTATTTCTCAAAATGGGATTACGTGCATTAAAATCTATTTTGATTTTTGGAACATTGTATAGGTGTAATACCATCCACAGGTTGCACACCGCAAGTATCGCAACGCTTGCTTGTTTTTCGGAGCTACAGGAAAGATGTAGAAATAGCGTGAATATGATGCGCGCGCAAGTGCCTTCCTCCTTAGTCCGTCCTAGGCGCACATGCTTCTGTTATCTATTGTTTGAAGCTCTGGTCTGAGAGCTACGCCAACGACTATTTAACATTTTAACATTACACAGACCAGTATTGACAGTGGGAATGTGCTGTGATTTGCGAGTGCAATGTAATTGTATGAGCAGAATGCACGATGCATGTGTTAGCTGCTGCATGTATTATTAATTCTTAAACATTAATTTGAAGTATTGCAATGAGTTCGGAATTGTGTGTTATTGAAACCCTATTATTAAATCCATTTTCCCGAAGGACTATTCAAGAGAAGACAGACATTATAGAGAATATGTGCGCTCGTTCAGTGCAGTTCAATACAACAATATGCATTGGTTGGGAGGGTCGAAAAAAACTAAATAAACTGTTTTGTTGGCCATGTTTGTTATATGATATCGAACTTCTACATCTGATAAGCGAATAAGATCCATAACTCATAATGATTTCATAATTATGAATTATTATATCCTCCCATCTGCTCCTATGAATAAAAGAGCAAGCCTAACTTTCGTGACTAGCATTCGCCCCTGATGCTGCTTTTCCATTGTCAGCACCTCCTGAAGAATTGTGTTATATTTGAGCTGAAAAATAGTTTAGGGACTGAGAATTATCCAGAATTAGAGTGCCAGGATTGTCCAAGAGTAGGCTGTGAGGATGGTCCTAGTTTGGGGTGTGACATTGGTGATCAATGAGAGATACCAAGTTGCCTGAAAGGAGGGCCTTATTTCAATTTTTGCTTGAAAGAAGAGAAAGATTTTTTTTAGGAAAGATCATATAGGTTATGTCGTGTGGTGTACTTCCCTCCCCATTTCCTCTGAATTGAACTATTTCCTATGCCATAAACTAGGATGAACTTGACCATTAAAAAAAATTATTTGAACTATACCGAATGTATTCAACATTATTTTGAAAATTTCTTGAGAATTTTTTATTATTTTGTCTCAAATAGGGCTGATATGGTAGTTTTATTTTTTACAATGAAGTTTAACCCTATTTTACAATAAATTTCCAGTTTTCATGTAGGCCTAGTTTTAACTTTTTATCGTACTTATACAATATGTAATTTGCATGGACTTTCTGTTAATATGACGTAAGTGCAAACAAATTAAGACAATTTTATTCATAAAGAAATCTTAATTTCAATTATAATAAAAATAATTTTACTTTTATTTACAAAAGATAATCACAAGATCTATAAAATCAACGCCAATAACAGCCATGCAAATTATTACAGAAAATGACCCTATTTTATATGAAATTAAAAAAAAAAAAAAAGGCTCTTATTGGCTGAGAAATGAACCATTATGTCTGCCATCTGATAATGGTTTAACCTAGAAGACTTTGGAAAAATATCTGTAAAAAGTCAAAATCGACCCTCTGGAGACAATTTTTTCCAATAAATTAAGAAATATCGCACTTCAGATTAGTTTACCATATTTCCTGTACCCCTATGTCACACTAGAGCGTCCAGTAAGGTTAATGCTATAATCCGAGGAAACTAAAAAAAATTAATATTTTTACCCCAATGTCGTTCCTTTAAACCGTCAAAATATCGGTATCACAACCTGCAAGGAAGTGCATGGATGCAGATAATAACATGACTTCTAACCATGAAGTGTTGATCGTAGCTTCTCCAGTAATTATCATGTAGCCTCCCTGCAAAATAAGTGGGATTCGCCGGCACCTTTTAGTTCCCTCGTTTTCTGGGGATGAAGCGACAGCCAAACTGGAGGCTCTGTTGCAACACGGTTATACGAAATAAGTGGGATTCGTCGGCTGTGCTGACATTTCTTCATTTATTGAGAAAAATTATCCCCAGAAGATCGATTTTAACTCTTTTCCAGAAATTTCCGTGGTCATCGAGGCTAAATCATTGTGATTTGAGGAGAAACCTTGATGTTACAGATAGAGGTCAAGGACTCCCACCCAATGTTCTTATTTTCTTTCATGTACCTCACTACTGTAGAAATGTTGACGAAAGGGACGAAGTTCATTTTTTTTCGGGGATTGGGATTGCCAAGAATGTTTCTCTACGATGCCTGGTTGCCGAGATATTGACAGATTAATTAATGGGAGAATGTTGAGGTCAAAATGCCCTTTTCCGAGATTTCTTATGTTGAAACACCAGTCATACTGCAGGCTCTGTTGCGATACAGGGGCACATGAAATAAGTGGGATTCGTCTGGTGTGTCGATATTTCCTTATTTATTGAGAAAAATTCTCCCCAGAGGGTCGATTTTGACTCATTTTCAGAAATTTTCGGGCTCTTCCAGACTAAGCCTTAGTGAGTTGAGGGAAACCCTTGGTGTCACAGATAGAGGTCAGAGACCCCTATCATATGTTACTGTTTGCGTCCATGCACCTTCTTTGCAGGCAGAAATATTGCCGTGCATATTTTGGTGGAAAGAAAGTCTATAAAATCTTGCCTCTTTTTGGACGAAAATAGATTATTGTCAGGAATCGGCTTTCTGTGAATTATTTTAACCAAAATACATCGAGAAGATTTCAGAGCTGCCAAGAACACCTTACTGCGATGTCTCGTTGCCGAGATATTGACTGTTTAATGGGAGAATGTTGGGGTCAAAATGCCCAATTTTTTTTAGATTTCTTAGGTTGAAACGCCAGACATACTGGAGGCTCTGTTGCGAGACAGGGGCACATAAAATAAGTGGGACTCATCGGTCATGACGCTATTTCTTCATTTATCAAGAAAAAATTGTCCCTAAAGGAATTCCGTGATTATTCAGGCTAAACCATTGTGAGTTTAGTAGAAACCTTGGTGTCACAAATGGAGATGGAGGACTCCTATCGCATGTTTTCCTGCGTACATTCACCTCCCTTGCAGGCGGAAATATTGCCATTATCTTGCCTATTTTTGGACGAAAATCAATTATTGTCAGGGATCGGGTTTTCGTGAATTATTTTAACCAAAGTACGTCGAGAGGATGTCAGAGGTGCCAAGAACGTCTTCTTGTGATGCCTGGTTGATGGTTTAATGGGAGAACGTTGGGGTCAAATGCCCATTTTTTGGGGGGGGGGTTGAAGTGCTGAGCGTACTGGAGCTCTATTGCGAATCAGAATATACGAAATAAGTTGGATTTGTCAAGCATGCCGATATTTTTTCATTTGGTGGTAAAAATTCTCTACAGAAGATCGATTTTTACACATTTTCAGAAATTTCCGGGCTCTTCCAGGCTAAGCCTTTGTGAGTTGAGCGATATCCTTGGTGCCCTGGATAGAGGTCAAGGATCCCTATCGTACTGAATGTTTTTATGTTATTGTCTGTGTCCATGGATCTCCCTTGCAGGCGGAAATATTTCCGTAGCTACAAAATTTGGTGGAAGGGAAGACTATAAAATTCTTGCCTCATTTTGGACGAAAATAGATTGTTGTCAGGGATCGGCTTTTGTGAATTATTTTAACCAAAGTACGTCGAGAAGATTTCAGAGCTGCCAAGAACGCTTTCCTGCGATGTCTGGTTGCTGAGATATTGACAGTTATAATGGAAGAAAGTTGGAGTCAAAATGCCCATTTTTGGACGAAAATCAATTATTGTCAGGGATTGGGTTTGTGTGAATTATTTTAACCCAAGTACTTCGAGAGGATATCAGAGGTTACAAGAGCGACTTCCTGCGATGCCTGGTTTCCGAAATAATGACGGTTCAATGGAGAACGTTGGGATCAAATGTCCATTTTTTAGTTTTCTAGGGTTGAAGCGCAGAGCATTCTGGAGGCTCTATTGTAACTCAGGGTACACAAAATAAGATGAATCAGAAAGGAGAGGCTCGCGACAAGAAAAGTTTGGCTGTGGCGCATACGCGGACCTCTTATGAAGTGCCAGCGTGATCATTACCTGAATTTATTTTCGCGTGTACATTCCAGATCAAATCAAGAAGTTTTCTTCGTGCTCCGGTTACACATCTTGCATATACGAAGGTTAGGTTTGGTTAGTTTAGGTTTTTAGAGCGTTCTCTCCAGTTAGCTTCCTTCCAATCATCTCTGGTCATGGCATCTGTGCTAGAGAAGTCCGCTGGTATTTCTGTCTTCTTCCTACGATGTTCGGCGACAGTAGATTCATATGCCTGCGTGGATGGCAGCAGTACTTGTGTCAATGTGGGAAATTTGAAAATAGTGAAGCGCACAATGTGCTTTCATTTTGTGTGTAATCCAGTGGTGTGATCTGTAATTCATATTATGGGAAATTTCCCTCCTTTGGATATCCCTGGAGTAAGCCTGGAGCCCCTTTGGAGCCTTCGAAAGAATATAACCACAGTCTATAGTATATACAATCACGAAGCTTGACTTGTGAGGGTACTATATAGGAACGATAGACTGTGCCGGTAATATTTCGCATTGTCTGTAATGAGGCGATATTAGCGATCCTAGTGGTTAGCAACTATCTATGGATGCATATTTACTACGTATTGACCTTCGTGACTGTATATGACTGTTATATAACTACAACGTCTTTGCTTCGAACATAAAATAGAATTACTTTAATGCTCAAAGTTTGGAGCCAACTTATATGGACAATGGACATGAAATTGATTCTGCCAATGGACAATCTCTACTCTGCCCTACCCTGTTTCCCTTCCCCCCGCCCCTTTTCCACCAGAAATTTAATGGTATCTTCAGCGAATAGGGATTCGCATCGGTACCTAGTCGGACTGATTTCAATGACCTTCAAGCCAGCTAAAGCGTGAGATTCTGCTTTCTCCCTAGAGATGGCGCTGACATCACACCAGCTAGCAATCGACACAGCTGAAATATAACACATATAATTAATACATCTAGGTACATTATGTTGATGAAGATTGTTGCATGGTAGTAGAAAGAAGGAAACAGGCAAAATTGAAATTCTTACAGGATCCAGTTGAGGAGAAGAGAGATAATTATTTCAATGAAAGACGGGAAGCAAGTCGTACACTTAGGAATAAAAAGAGAGGTTACTTGAAGGAAAAACTGAATGAGGTAGAAACAAATAGTAAGAATAAAAACATTCGAGATTTATATAAGGGTATAAAGGAATTTAAGAACGGATATCAGCCAAGGGTAAACGTGATCAAGGATGAGAATGGTGACTTGCTTGCAGACTCTCCATCAATCCTAAACAGATGGAAAAACTATTTTGCGCAACTACTAAATGTACATAGGCCAAATAGAAATGATCGGGACGAAATTGAAATACAAACTGCTGAGCCATTTATACCCGAACCCACGCTTTCAGAAGTCGAAATTGCGATAGAAAATCTGAAAAAGTACAAGTCTCCAGGTATCGATCAAATTCCAGCAGAATTAATACAAGAGGGTGGAAGTGCATTATATAGCGAAATTTATAAACTTGTACTTGCTATTTGGGAAAAGGAAATTGTACCAGAACAATGGAAGGAGTCCATAATTGTACCTATTTTTAAAAAGGGGGACAAAACCAACTGTGGTAACTTTCGAGGAATATCACTTTTGTTGACGTCGTACAAAATTTTGTCCAATATTCTTTTGAGGAGATTAACTCCGTACGTAGATGAAATTATTGGGGATCATCAGTGCGGTTTTCGGCGTAATAGATCGACTATTGATCAGATTTTTTGTATTCGGCAGATAATGGAGAAAAAATGGGAGTATAAGGGTACAGTACATCAGTTATTCATAGATTTCAAAAAGGCTTATGACTCGGTTAAGAGGGAAGTATTATATGATATTCTTATTGAATTTGGTATTCCCAAGAAACTAGTTCGATTAATTAAAATGTGTCTCAGTGAAACATACAGCAGAGTCCGTATAGGTCAGTTTCTATCTGATGCTTTTCCAATTCACTGCGGGCTAAAGCAGGGAGATGCACTATCACCTTTACTTTTTAACTTCGCTTTAGAATATGCCATTAGGAAAGTTCAGGATAACAGGCAGGGTTTGGAATTGAACGGGCTACATCAGCTTCTTGTCTATGCAGATGACGTGAATATGTTAGGAGAAAATACACAAACGGTTAGGGAAAACACGGAAATTTTACTTGAAGCAAGTAAAGTGATCGGTTTGGAAGTAAATCCCGAAAAGACAAAGTATATGATTATGTCTCGTGACGGGAATATTGTACGAAATGGAAATATAAATATTGGAGATTTATCCTTCGAAGAGGTGGAAAAATTCAAATATCTTGGAGCAACAGTAACAAATATAAATGACACTCGGGAGGAAATTAAACGCAGAATAAATATGGGAAATGCGTGTTATTATTCGGTTGAGAAGCTCTTATCATCCAGTCTGCTGTCCAAAAATCTGAAAGTTAGAATTTATAAAACAGTTATATTACCGGTTCTTCTATATGGCTGTGAAACTTGGACTCTCACTCTGAGAGAGGAACATAGGTTAAGGGTTTTTGAGAATAAGGTGCTTAGGAAAATATTTGGGGCTAAGCGGGATGAAGTTACAGGAGAATGGAGAAAGTTACACAACACAGAACTGCACGCATTGTATTCTTCACCTGACATAATTAGGAACTTGAAATCCAGACGTTTGAGATGGGCAGGGCATGTAGCACGTATGGGCGAATCCAGAAATGCATATAGAGTGTTAGTTGGAAGACCGGAGGGAAAAAGACCTTTAGGGAGGCCGAGACGTAGATGGGAGGATAATATTAAAATGGATTTGAGGGAGGTGGGGTATGATGATAGAGACTGGCTTAATCTTGCACAGGATAGGGACCGATGGCGGGCTTATGTGAGGGCGGCAATGAACCTTCGGGTTCCTTAAAAGCCATTTGTAAGTAAGTAAGTAAGGTACATTATGTACTCAAATAAAATAAATTGGATCCATAAAATAATAAATCCGTCATTAACTGTAATGTCTAGACTCTAGAGTTCCTTTATAATGAGAGTTGAGACGTTGACCCTAATAACAATTAAAATATGTAATGATTTGATAGCGCTGAAAATGGAAAAACAAAACTCTTACGAGAAGTAAAACCATATAACTATATAATATTATATACAAATATTAAACGAATTCGATACTTAATTTTATAATATAATTTATTATATCTGAAATATAAAATATTATTATTACAACTAGTTTGTCACTCAGAAATAAGGAAAAGCTGTTAACTTGAATTTATTTGAAGCAAAGCGTTACTGGATTATGCAATAAGGTAGGCGATGTTTGGATCGTGTGTCTCAACTCTATTCTCAATTATTATCTTAGCGTATGCTCGATTACACTAACCTCTAGCGCTTGAAAGTGGAACTAAACGCCGGCGCACAGAGAAACAAAACACAGGAAAATTCGCTCAGTGTCAGAGCCTTCTTTAGTTACAAGCCGGGACATGGGTAGGTTTGGCAACGCAGAGTGGAGGCGGGAGATTTTAGAGTGATATTGTTTGCTCATTGCTTTCGTTATACGTAACGCGTATTTTTTCAATATTACTTCATGCACAAAGGTAAGATCAAAATTCAGAGTAGTGATGTAAATTATTACGGGTTCGAAAATAGTGTTTTATTGCAATCAATTAGCTATACTTCAGAATACGGCGTAAGTAGGCTACTTACATACAAAGGCTGCCACTTAAAATAATTACAAAAAAACATGTTTTTATTGATAGTACGAAGGTAAATAAATAAATAAAAAAGATATTCCTTGCACCGAAAATAATAAAATGAATAATGCAATAAAGACGTTAAGTTCCTACGCAGTATTCAGTTAACAAATTTGTGGCTAGCAAATTGACAGTGTTTTGCGACTTAATGGTGTTTCATCTGTGAAAGCTTTGGGATATATTTTAATATTATCTTCTGCGATTATCTATCGTGTTTTTCTACAAATAGGCCTATTTCAGATGCCTAGAAAGTGCTGTGTGCCTATGTGTCGTAGCAACTACACTTATAATTAAAAAAAAATAAAAACATACCTGTTTTTTTATTGGTGGTACAAGGGAAAATAAATAAATACTTAAAGAAATGTTACTTGTACCAAAAATAAATAAAATAATGACGTACTTTCGCAATACCCTATTCCAATCAATTAACCATTATGTGGCTAGTAAATTGACAATGTTTTGCCGCTTAATGTTGTTTCACCTCTGCCATGAAAGATGTAGGATATCATATGCATTTTAATTTCATGTGATTATGTCGTGCTTTTCTATAAATATTTCAGATGTCCAGGAAGCCAGTTTCAGTTTGAACCTGGCCAGTCACCATAACAACACTGTTATCCTAAATTATTTGTTATAAACTTTTTAAAATATAATTTTAAATAAATATAACTACAGAAAACAAGCTAAGAATGTGAATTATGCAAATAGGCCTAAAATAAAATGTAAACAGAAGAAACTATTGACATTCCTATTATAATAAAAGTATGAGGATGTAAATACAGTTAAGCCAAGTAAAATAATCTATGAAAAAATGAAAACACATCCCTTCAACATAATACGTAACAAATGTAGAGTATCCAACGCCCACTGAACGAATATTTCACTTTTATCACTGCCAATGTTGCGCTATAATCGTATATGCAAGGTAGGCTATAACAAAAACCTAAACTAACCAAACCTAACCTGTCAAAGAAGCAACAAGTTATACTAAATATGTGTAAAATTGGCCTATATCTCTATAGTGGGCGGGACATAAGTAACATTGACCAAACCAACAAAGTGATTATATGCATGTACAAATTATAGATAGTTCTGACGTATAGCAGGCATTCCGAATCTTCAACAAAACTGCAACATTTATGGGATCACAAAACAGCTGTTTACAATGACTTTGAAAACCAACGGCGTAACTTTATTGATATAGCAGGCGAGACCCAACAATTTGACTAGAATTCTGATACACACATATCACAAATAAGAATATAAAAATGTGGTTATACAATATTTAATAGATTAGTCAATTACTTTGTCATCCATAACCGTAAAAATTCCCAAAGACTGCAACCATTTTATTTTCATTTATTGTCTTGTTTTTTTTTTATCGCCAACACGCATTTAGTTTATAATACATCAACAATGAACGTTTGGTACGACCGCAAACATAATTCCATCGACACACACTTATATCGTAACATTAATTTACATTGGAAATCGGCATTAGCAGAAACACGTGTACTGTACGGTCAGCCTCCGGGTGACAGATAATTACAGTGTTGCCGACGTATGGCCCCGGCTTGTAACTAAAGAAGGCTCTGTCAGTGTCCATTCTTTATAATCCCTATTCGCTGGTATCTTGCTACAAAAAGCAGGCCACTATTGGACCTTTGCCTTTTCCAAAAGTTTATTACAATAAATTAATAATTAAAAGTCCTAACCAACTTTTTCACCAACGAAAGATGGTGTGCGACCCTGATGTTCATTCGCGCACATCGGAAATGTGATGTGATCCGTGGTATTTTTACTGTTCGGTGGTGGTACTGAACAATAGACAAATCGTTGCTTCGACTTTCGAGACAAATAATCAAAAATGACGGTCGCTTGGCGTATTGGTACGATCAAGTTCTAGAGAGTGAAATTTGTTAGTTAAATTAAACATTTATTTGCATTCGCAATGATCTGATGTAAATAGTATACGTATTTAAAATTAAAAGCGCATCAATTTCAAGCAAAATATGGGTGATACACAGACTTTTTCGCGTTCAGAAATAATTGGTTTAATTATTAGACTTGCACTTCTGACTGGTGTAACGTTTTTTAGTGTTAAATGGATGATCACGCAGTTGGATCCCACAAATAAACAGAAGAAAACCGCAAAAAAGAAGGTGGGTTTTGTATTTCCTTCAGAAAAATACATTTGTAACTACATACCGGTATATGTATTTCTGCATACTTTCATAACCTCTTTCTCGCTAGGCTATATAACTCATCACTTATAATAAGTTATACGTGATTAAGGAAAGAGATTTAAATGACTTTGAATAATTTAAACACTGATATTGGTGAAGCTTCGATACTTTGCTGTATCACACAGTGGAGAAAAGTGCTACTCAATTGATTGAAAATAACCTCTAAAAACAAGCAAACAACTCTGGAGACATCATGTAATCACTGCGAAAGCTATAAACGCACACAGTTCAAGTATTTTCCCTTCTTTTTTACTTCAACCTAACCTTATGATTTTGTCAGCCCATTTTCATAGTGGTATTACAATGACTTGCATTTCTTTCTTCGCTTTGGTCCAGAGTAAATCTTTGATAATCATAGTTTACGAAAACATTTCTTTCTTCTCTGGTCTAAATATCTACTTAGGCCTATCTACCAAAAAGCATACTGTACACGTATGCATGGTATACCGCGGGGGGGGGGGAGGTTTTTGTGTGTGTGTGTGTGTGTGTGTGTGTGTGTGTGTGTGTGTGTGTGTGTGTGTGTGTGTGTGTGTGTGTGTGTGTGTGTGTGTGTGTGTGTGTGTGTGTGTGTGTGTGTGTGTGTGTGTGTGTGTGTGTGTGTGTGTGTGTGTGTGTGTGTGTGTGTGTGTGTGTGTGTGTGTGTGTGTGTGTGTGTGTGTGTGTGTGTGTGTGTGTGTGTGTGTGTGTGTGTGTGTGTGTGTGTGTGTGTGTGTGTGTGTGTGTGTGTGTGTGTGTGTGTGTGTGTGTGTGTGTGTGTGTGTGTGTGTGTGTGTGTGTGTGTGTGTGTGTGTGTGTGTGTGTGTGTGTGTGTGTGTGTGTGTGTGTGTGTGTGTGTGTGTGTGTGTGTGTGTGTGTGTGTGTGTGTGTGTGTGTGTGTGTGTGTGTGTGTGTGTGTGTGTGTGTGTGTGTGTGTGTGTGTGTGTGTGTGTGTGTGTGTGTGTGTGTGTGTGTGTGTGTGTGTGTGTGTGTGTGTGTGTGTGTGTGTGTGTGTGTGTGTGTGTGTGTGTGTGTGTGTGTGTGTGTGTGTGTGTGTGTGTGTGTGTGTGTGTGTGTGTGTGTGTGTGTGTGTGTGTGTGTGTGTGTGTGTGTGTGTGTGTGTGTGTGTGTGTGTGTGTGTGTGTGTGTGTGTGTGTGTGTGTGTGTGTGTGTGTGTGTGTGTGTGTGTGTGTGTGTGTGTGTGTGTGTGTGTGTGTGTGTGTGTGTGTGTGTGTGTGTGTGTGTGTGTGTGTGTGTGTGTGTGTGTGTGTGTGTGTGTGTGTGTGTGTGTGTGTGTGTGTGTGTGTGTGTGTGTGTGTGTGTGTGTGTGTGTGTGTGTGTGTGTGTGTGTGTGTGTGTGTGTGTGTGTGTGTGTGTGTGTGTGTGTGTGTGTGTGTGTGTGTGTGTGTGTGTGTGTGTGTGTGTGTGTGTGTGTGTGTGTGTGTGTGTGTGTGTGTGTGTGTGTGTGTGTGTGTGTGTGTGTGTGTGTGTGTGTGTGTGTGTGTGTGTGTGTGTGTGTGTGTGTGTGTGTGTGTGTGTGTGTGTGTGTGTGTGTGTGTGTGTGTGTGTGTGTGTGTGTGTGTGTGTGTGTGTGTGTGTGTGTGTGTGTGTGTGTGTGTGTGTGTGTGTGTGTGTGTGTGTGTGTGTGTGTGTGTGTGTGTGTGTGTGTGTGTGTGTGTGTGTGTGTGTGTGTGTGTGTGTGTGTGTGTGTGTGTGTGTGTGTGTGTGTGTGTGTGTGTGTGTGTGTGTGTGTGTGTGTGTGTGTGTGTGTGTGTGTGTGTGTGTGTGTGTGTGTGTGTGTGTGTGTGTGTGTGTGTGTGTGTGTGTGTGTGTGTGTGTGTGTGTGTGTGTGTGTGTGTGTGTGTGTGTGTGTGTGTGTGTGTGTGTGTGTGTGTGTGTGTGTGTGTGTGTGTGTGTGTGTGTGTGTGTGTGTGTGTGTGTGTGTGTGTGTGTGTGTGTGTGTGTGTGTGTGTGTGTGTGTGTGTGTGTGTGTGTGTGTGTGTGTGTGTGTGTGTGTGTGTGTGTGTGGTTTTTTTTCTCTTTTTTTTTTTCTTATATTATACCTATTGATTAAAGGATAAAGGGTATCCCAAATAGGTACCAGTATTAAAGTTTGTGTTTGTTTTCAGTTTTTGCTGTACGTATTCGTTCATGGATTTTGCGTTATTATGGTACCTTGCTAGATGATACTGATACTGTGCAAAAAGGAAGCTTGTGTATCTTTGATAATCTGTAGATGCATATTTTACCAGGCCCTGGCACTTAATTGTTTTGAGATTTTCTTATCACTTCTTTTATTTCTTTCTGGGTTGTCTGGACTGAATTCTCTGTTGTTAGGGGTTATGCATTTGCTGTTTAGTCAACTGTCCAAAGACAGGTATGAACCTCACAAATGATACCAAAAAGCACCTCTTATGAGACAACTAGGCCCGGAGATAATGGGGTAGGGTGGCCAGTTCCTTTCCCCCTCCATTGCATATATCACCAACTAGCTATATATTACACTAATCAGACTTCAGATGCATACAAACAATTGTTTTTCCTCTGATACATATCGTCAAGTGAGAGGTACTGTCTGATAATAGATGTGCATATCAGCCAGAACCTCAATCAGAGGATAGGGTTATGCTGAATACTTTCCAACTTATATCCCAGGTTTGCATTGAGATTTTATTTGCCAGTTTTCCACCCCATTTCCTTACTGTGATGAATAGTCAATTCTCACTTCTGCTGTACTTTTCGCTTCTTCTTCTAGGTACTATAGTCAGCTCACTTTTCTTTCAGGAGCTGTTTATATGGTCTCCACCTCCCTGCATAACATCTCAGTTCCAATAGTTCTGAAATTGTGAAGGGCGTTTAGTGTTTCCTTTGTCTTTTGTAACGCTGTTTGTCAAATCAAGGTTGAGATTTATTTGTTTAGAATGGGGTATTGGCATCTTGAACTACTTCTAATGAGTCATTTATTTTGTTTGTTGCTATCGGTTTTCTTGCCATGTTAATTTCTTCCTTGTCGATTTTCCCAATAAAACTTGAAACTTTACCAGGCTAGACACTTCTGAAAGCAATAAGCTGTACTTGCATGGTTTTACAAGCCATTACCCAATCCTTCATCTGACTTGTATTTTGCCTTGTACTACAGTATCACTGCTACAGTTTGCTCCATAGTACATGAAACTTAAAAAATGACTAAATGATTTTCATACTACAGGACAAAGAATAGTACAACTTAACATTCGTATGTTTTTTTTTTTTTTTTTTAAACTAATGGTAGGTACTTGACTGTTCGTCATTCATTCACATGAAGCCAGTTATGTAGACGAATGTACCTACAGATGTTGCCCAGGATGTGCCATAGGAGGCTAGTCTACACTACACCTGCGATGAGGTGAGATGAGATGATAGTTGAAGTTTGTTGGGATGCCACTGGGGAACTGGAGCTCCCAGAGAAAACCCTTGTGTTACCTGGACCACGGGCGTGCCCAACACAAGTTATAAATCGGGAGTATACTGGGGATCGACCGCTGTAGCAGCTTAACATTCATGTGGTTATTTTAGGTTTTACAATGAATTCACATTTGGTGTTCAATATTTTGCACCTCAGAGTTGCTCTCTTTCTAATTAATTTTCGCCATTGCTCTCCTTCTCACTTACCATATTGAGTTTTGTATTCCATGTATCCAAGCAATGCTTGATATTCCAGCATAATATTAATTAAATATGTTCATATTTTAAGGAAATATGAAGTACAATTGAATTTTTATCTCTTTCAGGCAGATGAGAAATTACGTCGTCTTGGAATTGAATATAAAAACTTGAATTTAGAGGTTTGTAACAACTTTTTTACTGTATATAGTTACCGTATAAGATGATCATATATTTCATTATAGGTCACAATTTTGACATGTTATTATAGGAAAGTAATGTGTTATAGTTAACAGAATACGAAATGATGATAGCTGGCCATTTGGTGGATCCAGCTGCTATTCCTGTGTCATGGGCAGATATAGCTGGTCTAGAAGATGTCATCCAGGAGCTGAGGGAGACTGTTATCTTACCAATTCAAAAGAAGGAATTATTTGCTGACTCCCAACTTACACAACCACCAAAGGGTAATTATCATCATTGAAATTTTCAACAGGGAGTGAAAGATATGAAAATAAAGTGTGTTTCATAAAGGTAAAATTTAACTCTAAGTGATTCATTCGTTTAATTGCTGCAAAATAGAGCGATTTTTAATCCTGTATTGTCTCCATCCATGGGAATGTAAAAGTTTTTTTTTCTTATTCAGTGTTGGGTCATTAACCCGTCTGGGAGATAAACACTGAAGCTGTAGTTTTTTACCATCATAGGCATTGCTTGCAGTGCACCATAGGAGGCGAACTACATAGCACTACATGATGATTATGACGATTAATGGAGCAATTGTGGAATGCTAACAGGGGAAACTGAAGTGCCCTGAAAAAATTACCACCAACACCATCTTTGACGACTACAAATAACACTTCTACCCACCAAGATTCGAATGAAGTTACAGTATGGAAAACTGACACAGTAGCCATTTGGCTAATGGTGTGCCGGGAACACAAAAGTTTGTATTATGAAAGAAAACATGAAAGATAATGTGAATCTAGAGGATTAGAGATGCAAGGAGTACAGGAGTTGCTAAGAAAACATATCAATGTGTTTAATATTTCATGTGGTTTAATGAAACAAAGGAGATTCCTCTTGCACCACAGACAGTGCAGAGAATTGTGCCACCATCTTGGTGTAACCTAAAAAAAATTCCTGTTAAGGTTAGTGGAATAGGGGCATCTAAGTGTCTGGGAAAATCGGGAAATTTATATTTCAGAAAGAATGCTGAATAATTTAATACATTTTCTTAATAGTTACCTCTTTTCTTTCTTTCAGAGATAACATTTGAAAAAATCTCAATAAATAATTTTGTGTGGTTGTTTTATTTCTGTTACAGTACAATTTGGAGTGAAATGAGCATTGAGGGACTTCCGCCTATTTTGGAAGACACCAACGCACTTGAACTGCCAACATAGAAAACAAAAAATCACACTCAGTCACTTTCACCTTCATCTTGAGATAATAAAAGCCTAAACTAACCTAAGTGCGTCGGTGTCTATTCCAAAATCGGCGGAAGTCCCTCAACGCTCGTATAACCCAATTTGGGAATACAGAAGGCAGTTAAAATAAAATAGAATATTATGAATGTAGAAGACGAACAAATTGCAAATTACATTGAGAGTTACACATGTGTTACTTGTCAATTTATTATTTGTGTATTCCCTGAATAATCATATGTTACTTGAGAGTTGATAAATCTGGAAAAGAGCAATAAAATTATACTGAATTTTACTCTTTGAATGACTAAACTGACGAAAACATGTTGTTACCATCATTCAAGAGATTGTTGCAATGTGGTAATGCAAGATTCAAAGTAAGTACGAGCATTATGCAAAGTTTGGGTCTATGGAGTTTATGATACTAATAGCAGAAACAATTTAACAGCAGAACCGATTAGTGGTACATAAAGTGACATCTGACATACCTGGAGAAGCAAGTTTTACAACATGTCCCATATATTCAGGATCATGTTGTCAATTTGTTGGTAACAGAAAACATTTTCCATGAGAAACCTCATTGAATTTATCTGTTCCCTCTCTGTGTATTAACTGTTAATACTGTACTATGTCATGACGACGAATCTGCTGGTGTATTTTGCATGGAGCTCTCTCATTCAAGGATAAGGCTTTGTTAACATGTTGTAAATCTATGCCAAGAATCATTCAAATCTATTTCTATTCTAAAGGAAGCCATGTTAAGGGCTTTTTTTTTTTTTTGCCTTTAAATCAATCTTCTTATTGTATCCATCTGTTTGCTGACAACATATAGTCCACTACAGTCCACTGTAGTCTATTCAGTTGTTGTTTTTCACGAGAAATGAGGGGTATTTTGATCGGTGTTCATTATAGATGCCTGTTGCTAGTAGCCAGAGGTGGGGTGTAGTCAATATATACTGCAGGGCTGTGTCTTCTGCAACTAGTCCTCCAGAGAGTTTTACACTGAGGGACTCCATGAATATAAACAGTGAAAAATATAGTGGGACTGCGTTGGTGGTAATGCAGCTTATGTTACTTGTTAGCTTAAACAACAAGTTTAAGCCCCCTCACCACGACAAGGTGAGTACCCACGAGAGGGTGCCTTTAAAGTCAAATGCCATCAACCAGGCTTGAATTTATGGATCTTCGATTTAATAGTCACGCAAGGTAACCACTTGAGCACGTAGAATGGATTTGGCAGTAAAATATTCAACTTAAATGTCTCATTTATGTGACATTTCGTCATCGTAGTGCATCCAAGGTATAGGTCCATTGGCCTGTTCTGGTCTCAATAGCTATCGAGAAGTGGTATTTAATTCCACAATATGAAAAACTGAAAGCAGTGGTGTGTTTTTTTTTTTTTTAAATAAAATGGTTGTATAATAGATTTTGTTTTTCAGGTGTGCTGTTACATGGACCTCCAGGTTGTGGGAAGACCATGATAGCTAAAGCTACAGCTAGTGAGGCCCGTACACGATTTATTAATCTAGATGTATCCATGCTTACTGATAAATGGTATGGAGAGAGTCAAAAATTGGCAGCAGCTGTCTTCACACTTGCTGTGAAGTTGCAGCCATGTATAGTCTTCATTGATGAGATAGGTAAGTTTATTTATTCATCATTTTCTTTTCCGTTTATCATAAACTGTGTTTTATATTCTTCATGTTAAAATGTCACTAGGAGCATCATTAGCCAAGCATTGACTTTCCACACTGGAAACTTGGGTTCATAACCTATAGATGGTGTTAGGCTTAGGTTTTGTAGGGATACTTCCATTTCTTATTTCATAAATATGTGATAATTACTTCATTATTACCTACCACGAGATAGAATCCAGTCTTGCATATACGAAGGTTAGGTTTGGTTAGTTTAGGTTTTTATGAACCAAGTCCACGCATACGCAGACAACCAAGAGATGGTCCTGTCAATCATGGCCCTTATGATAGTTTTTGTTTCGTAATATTCATAAACAATAATATGATGAAAGCAATGAATAATTTCATGGCCACTAAAAGTTTTCTTCGTAAAAGACGAGGTATTTTCTTTAGACCACAAATAAAACGGCAACGCAGTTATAATTACGTACTTAATGCTTTGGCGAACATTAACCAGAAATTTACTTTCCTTCATTTTAATGATATTCCCTGAAACACACCTCCCCCCCCCCCCTTTATTTCGGTGTGATAACCTACTTTAAGATCGTACATCATCAGCATTTTCTTTTTGCACATTCAAAATACCGCCATTGTACTGTATAAACCTTGCATTTGACTAATGGAGTGAATTATTTAAGAATACAATTGCGAATTTTACTACTACCATTTTGATTGTCTTTTGTTTGACATGACTTGGTACGGCCCGGTGACTAGTGGCCAGCGAGCATCGTCGACTACTGATGTTGGTGTACTGTGCGTATTATCCAGTTGTTCCTTACTTTTATTTATAAGGTATGCATTGAGGAATATACAAGATCTGTCTGAAAAACATCAGTCAATATTATATATATACACAGAGTGATTCAAAAGTCACGCGACATAGACAAACTCCGTTATTAGTGCAGATAGCGAAAAATGGAAAGACGAGAAAGTTGTTAGAAATAGGTAGTTTTCAATCTAATGTGCTTGAATTTTCAACGTAGAATGCACCATTTAGGCTGTACACTAGTACGACACACCTGCCAGTTCCAATGCTGCCATATTAGTGGCTTTTCGGCTAGTTCTACCGGATTTCAGATACATATTATTTAACAGGGAAAAATAGTTGAAACACAGAGTTTAGCGGTTATTTAACTTCTCACAGTGCAAAGAAGCATTTCTTTACATTGATAGCATAAGAATGCAGGGGAATTTCATTCTTGCTTGGCAGTTTTCCTTGAACATGTATTGGCTACACTGTTAATTTAATCGTCATTTCGTAATTTACCCGATGCACTACAAATCTAAAATCCGGTAAAACTAGCAGAAAATCCAATAATTTCGCAACATTGGGATTGGCAGGTGTGTCGTACTAGTGTACAGCCTCAACGGTGTATTCTACGTTGAAAATTCAGGCACATTAGATTGTAAACTACCTATTTCCAACAACTTTCCACTTTTTACATTTTTCGCTATCTGCACTAATAACGGAGTTTGTCTATGTTGCGTGACTTTTGAATCACTTTGTGTATATGTATATATATATATATATATATAACCTACCTAAGACATTGACACTTAAGTTCCCTTCAAATACTCTCTTTGGGATGTCACACACCTATCCAAACATCCCTTCCACATTTTTTTAAAACAAACTGCAAAGTCATCTTTTGGAATTGCGAATTGCATTCAGCTGTCTTGTTGCATTCCTTATGATATGATATGATATGATATATGATATATTTCATGTCATCAGTCCCACAGTACGCAAGCTCAACCAAGACCTCTCACTGCTGACTGATATCCCCACAGGAGAATGACTGTTAATGTATGCACAATATAGTCTCCTTTAATGGCTGCCAAGTTACATCAGACCTGTGTGACCAGTTCTCAAGGTGGCTATTCAAAATGACTAGATATTTTCCATTTAAAAACCCATGTTTAAATCTGTCAGCCTTAATTTTAATTATCATGTTGACCACTTCACTAGTGATGATGTGGTCATATTGAAGATGAGACAAAGTTTATTCTCTTTTTCAGATTCGTTCCTGCGAAATCGCAACTCCCATGATCATGAAGCCACAGCCATGATGAAAGCACAGTTTATGTCATTGTGGGATGGTCTGATTACTGATCCCAACTGCACTGTTATTGTGATGGGGGCAACGAACAGACCTCAAGATCTTGATCGAGCAATTCTGCGGAGGATGCCAGCAACATTCCACATAGGATTACCTGTAAGTATGTATGTTGTGGAAGTGAAACTTGGATGATTAGAATAAAAGATGAAAATAAATATCAGCAAGAAAGTTTTAATAGTTTGATAATTCGTATTGGATCCACTGAATATGAAATTAGTAGAAGTTTAAACTTAGACAAAATCATAGAAGGCTTTGCAGAGAAAAAAGAAAGATAATTTTTTTATGCATTAAAGGCAATAATAATATACATTTTTATTTGTATCCATATTCTCTATGCCACATCAGTAAATTTAAAAATACAGTTATATTGTCAGACTCCAAAGCAGCTATT
Organism: Periplaneta americana; assembly: GCF_040183065.1. NCBI lineage: Eukaryota > Metazoa > Arthropoda > Insecta > Blattodea > Blattidae > Periplaneta > Periplaneta americana. The sequence goes on from NC_091129.1 coordinate 125,223,860, forward strand.
CTATCAATAGTCTCTAGACACACACCGTCATCTTAAACAGCAGAAATAACTAAAATGCTCTCTCAATTAATATCACTCAATAAAAGAATTGTATTCCAATGGATACCATCCCATTGTGGAATCCTGGGAAACGAGAATGCGGATGCTTTAGCAAAGAAGGGCACCAGTGCTACTTACAGACCTGTTACTAAATCTACGTATTACTCTGTGAAAACATTTATTAAATCTACATACTTAGACTTCAACAAACAAAATTTGATAACACACTCTCAAGGGAAAAAATGGAACTCTCTGCATCATAATCCACAGTTAATTCCTGATTTACCACGCAAATTGTCTGTAGCTGCATTTAGATTGGCAACAGGCCATAACTGTTCGGCCAAGCATCTGCATAGAATTGGAATATATCAGTCCCCTAACTGCCCACTGTGCAATTCAAATTAAGAAATGAATTCGGAACACCTCAAAATCTGTGCTTCAGTGGCTGACCATGACAATATCTTTGTAAAATTGGAGTGCAAGAGGTCAAATGACTTTATTATTAAGTGATACTGTATTTAGGATTATTACAAACAAAAAGTATAAATTATGTCCTGATAATGCTGTTCTTATATTTTGATTAAAATTACATGTAATACTTTCACTAAATCATTTGACAGTCAATAAAAAAGGTGATTTTCTAACTATTTAGATTAGCTAAAGGTAAACATATTATTTTGTTTGTTTGCTTGTACGCTTACCTTATATTAAATATCATCCATTCTGAATACCTCTTTCTATATAATTTTTTATTTTCATAATTTTGTTTTCTTGTAATTTATTCTATATGCATCATTATTAGAGCTCGGAATTTTAGGTGCTAAAAGTTAATATTATTCCTCGGTATGTTTATAAAATAGAAGCCATGCCCCCACTTCTTTGACACGTCATTCTTGTCATTCAGTATTTTCCTTTTGGTACCATTAAAGGTCTCTAATCTTAACTACCACTTACAAATTAGCCCACGGTTTACAAGATTCATTACCCAGTCCTTGTGACTTTGTCGTCTGTTATTACATATCGGACTCCTGTGAACTAGGCTTAAAGCCCTCCTTGTGGGCACCACATCTATTCATCTACACTCAGTGTCATTCTTAACTTTAGCACCTAAAATTCCGGGCTCTAATCATTATATTGAATTAATTTATAGCTTTGTTGTGAATGTTTATGATCTCAACATTTAAATCTCTGTAATGATATTATTAATATGTTGTATTGTTATTTTTTTTATTTAGAATGTCACACAGAGAAGGCAAATACTGCGTCTTATACTTGCAAATGAGCCCACTGCCGAAGATGTAGATCTTAATAGAATGGCAAAATTGACAGAAAACTATTCTGGTTCAGATCTCAGAGAACTGTGCCGCAATGCTTCAGTATATAGAGTACGTGATTACATGAAAGTTGAATCTGGAAAAGGGTAAGTATTTATTATGTGTTCATAATTTTATGCTAATGGGGAGTGAACTGTTCATAATTTCAGTTGAAATCAAATTGTGATAGTTTGTCAAAAGAAATACCTTACATTTGTCATATTTTCTTTTTTTTTTTTTTTTATTATTATTCATATCTCTAGAAATGGTGCAGGGCCAAGTAAATCTTCACAGCCAACAGTCACAGATTCAGAAGAAGAGTTCCATGATGCATTACGACCAATCACAATGGATGACCTCATTATGTCGCTTAACAAAATGAAGGAATCGAAAGTGCACACAGGTGGTTTGCATTTGCCTAAATTAGATATGGACTAGACAAATTTTTAGGACTAAAAAATTGTAGTTGTTGCCATTACAGAAACAGTATTGAGGAGGTGCTTCAAGAACAGGTAATGCAATACTATATTTACTCGATTGAAATATGCATATATTTTTTTAAAAGACAAAGAAATGCTGACCCTCAAACTCAACCATTTTGTATTATTTACTTGAGAATTTTCTTTATGAAGGATTTCTTGTATGATTTTTGTCACCAATTTGACTCGCGAATATTGGAAGTAAAAAAACAATAAGTGTTGGCTGGGTGTTCCAGTTCACAAAGAAGGCTCACCACAAGTGATAATGGATTTTCACAACGATTTCTCCCCCCCCCCCCATACATTCCATTTGAAATAAGAAACTTTCCTATAAATTTCTACATCCGGAGAAAGCCTGATTTTCGAGATACAGTTTTTTCAAATTCTTCAGTTCAGAGCTATAACTGCTAATGCAAACAGTGCTATGTGCTAGACATATCAGGCATTAAATCTCATCTAGTTGCATACCATATTGTCAAAATCCTCTTAAATAATATGTTATGAAAATGACATACCAGATACATAATATTCATGAAACTGATTATAGAATATTCTATGAAGAAATGTTTAGCATTTATTTACGTCATGTTCCATGAATGTTTCTTGAATTCATCCGAAGTCCTTGCTTTGTACCCGTGATGACAAAATGCCGTAAAGCTGGTCTGCTTAACATTTGTGTCTCTTGAATACTACACTTGTAGAGTTTCGGTTTCAGTTGTGTGTAATTTTTTTTTACATAATTCGATATTTGCAGTTGTTCAAATCCTAATATGATGAACATAGTCACTGCTGATGTGTTCACACAACCACACTTGTCATCCATAGGGGAAACTTATTGTATATACAGATACCAGGACTAATCTGTGTACATCACAACTATGTCCATACTCGCACTAGCAGAAGGATTGCCTGAACTGAGAATAATGGTCGTGAGTTAGCTTATCTGATACATGTTGGTCCATTCTGGTGGAAGACAATGTTTGTTTGTTTTGTTTTGTTTTGTTTTGTTTTGTTTTGTTTTGTTTGTTTTGTAGAACACTAACTGCTCACAATCCTCTTGCTTCACTCCACCCCCTCACTCAGGAATTGTATCGATCTTGCAACTGTCCCAAATACACAGATTGGTCTCACTATCTATAAAATACATTCTGGAATAGAATACAGAGAAGTGCCACATAGCTACAGGCCATGAAATGATTAACTTTACAATACTACATATAAATACACAGAAACATCATAAAGAATATGTTTAAAGCAATATATCCTGGTATTATCTCTTTCTATATATACTTTTATTCTTTCCTATCTCAAGAAAAAATGTTGTTGTTGTTTTCTAATGCCAGGCGTTTGACAATAAAGTCATTTGATCTCGTTAAATGGCAAGTTGTAGCCGATTTAAGTGAACACCATATTTTAACGTTTTGGTGGCTACTTCAGTCACACACAACCCCCAGAATGTCTGGAGGACCACACCTGCTGTTGGTCGACGGGTCCATTGGACCTAGCTGGGAGATCTTGTTGATCACCAGCTTCCCCTCCTTAAGCCACTGGAGGACGATTTTAGTGTCATAGCAGGTCAGCACTAGGAACAGAAAAGTAGAAAGAGGAGGAAGGAAAGGGAAATGAACCCCTAGGCCTCGAATGCTCTAATGCCGTCGGGATCGAAGAAAGTAAGAGTTCAGTCAGAGGACTGGATAGGAAAGGGTAAAAAGGGAATTAGATATTGGATAGAGGAAAATTATACCAAATTCAGTCATTAACTCATCAAGCTGACCAGTGCTAATGGATGAATAGCCCCTCCCTTTAGTTCAGCTCGTAAAATTATGCTTACTAACAGCTGCACTACGGGAAGGTAGGGATGGGACATTGGGTATTTGTCCAGGTTGGTTCCTTAAAGCCTTCAATGGGAAGGATTAATGGCTCTCCCCCCTGTATCCGACAGATACCTTTTTGCAGCCTCGAGAAAAAATGTTGATGGCTGTATGTTAAAGGATTCAGCAAATGACAAGATTATAGCAGAGAGATGCAGATTTCATGACAACTCAGATGTTATTAAAACTGCTTGGATTTTTTAAAATGATTACTCTTTTTAGAAAGTTTCGAATTAATTTTGATATCAAACAGATTTTTCATAAAATTACTTCACTTTTTCATTCAGTTATAAGATATTGTTTACTTTTTCATTCCAGTGCTAAAAATTGGGAATGAAAGACGGAAGGGAAGTACATTTGAGTAATAAATTATGATGCATACAGCTTTACTGTGAACTTAAGTCTAAATTTTTCAACATAAAGTGGCATTGATAGAGACACTTTTGGTGAAAACGTGGTGAAGTCCTAAATGGAGATTTTGGTCTCATTTCACTTTATTGTTGTGTTCATCCTTTTCCTCTTCTTCTTCATCTTCCTCACAGCCTGTGAGTGCAGCTATTCTCACTGTCTCCACCTCAACAACCGTAGTTGAAGGTGATAAAAACGTACTGTTCTTGAATAGTGATATACATAGAACTAAACTTAATATTTCCAATTTTTATTTTTATGATAGATTTTAAATTTCAATTTTATTTTTGAGATCACATCAATAATTTTGAACGGAAACAAAATAGTTGCTAATTCTTAATAAGGCAGTTGATGTAATTACACTTTTGACATTTAAAGTATGCACTCCCATGTTGTGTATATTTATAACATGTCTTTTGATAAAATTTTGCAATTTCCAATTAAGTAAATATGGTATAAGGCAGCTGAATTTCTTGGTTGTACTTTTGAAATGTGATAGTTAATTTCAGAAGTGTTGCAGGTTATTAGTAGTAATCAGTTCCAAGTGGAATCTGATTTTTGTCTTAGACACAACATTTTATATTTAGATGCTATCAAAAATTTATTTTCAAAAAGATAAATTAACTTAATATGAAATGAAATTACAGTTTTTATATAACCCATTCTGATGAATGTTGGTTAATGTTGGTTAGTGTGATAAGTTCCTTTAATATTTAGGGCTTTCAGCACTTCTTTCTTTGTTTACATATTTTTGCTGTTGACAATTACTTTATTCAGTGATAGGGAAACTGACTAAGAAATGTAATTCCTGGAGGAAGTTATCAAATTCGGAACATTTATTGAAGCCCATTGCAGTGGGTATTGTAAACTATGTAGTAGAGTCGATAATTTCATGGACACCAGCTACTGTGAATACTAATTACGTCATTGCTACATTTTATAGATTTCTGCCCACAAAAATAATTAATCCCACCTATGCTGCATATCTGCCAATGGTGGTACATTTATTGGGAACAGTATTGGAAAAAGTATTTCTAAATTAAACTATGCTGAAGAGATCATCCTACACTGGTTGGAGTATTTTTATATTCGACAAAGTTAGATATTTGCATGCTTTTTAGTTACTGACATGATGGATGTAGTCAGTGCCATTATTAGTATTCATAAGGTAAAAGGCAAAGGTATCCCCGTAACATGCCATGAAGGCACTTGGAGGGCATGGAGGTAGAGCCCCATGCTTTCCATGACCTCGGCACTAGAATGAGGTGATGTGGTCGGCACCACGCTCTAACTGCCTTTTACCCCCGGGAAAGACCCAGTACTCAATTTTATAGGAGGCTGAGTGAGTTTGGCAATGAGAAAAAATCCTGTCACCACCTGGGATCGAACCCCGGACCTTTCAGTCCGTAGCCAGCTGCTCTACCAACTGAGCTACCCGGCCGCCCATTATTAGTATTCATAGATGACATTATTTCAACATATTTTGCAGTCTGTAATACAATGCATAGCAGTGCTTTGCTAGTCCATGAAATTATTTACTATTATATATTTGTCCAATTAGAACAGAAGTTTTTCACTCTTTTATCATCAATTATTTCTCCATGACTTTATACCTATTTAAAGGTAATTTTTTATGTTGTAGATAATGAACAATTTTATAGTTGAAGTCCATGATGATTTTTTAATTAAAATTTGATCATATACTTAACTGTCAATATCTTGAATTGTGTGGTAGTCTGTTCAGGAATGTTGGATTAGATAGCATGTTTCAGTACAGACTGTACTTGGTTTGGTTGTTTTGATGAGTTGTAAGTCCTGAATATTTATATAGCACGGCATCTTTACAATTGCAATAATAAATGTTCACGATATTGTGAATGATGTATTCTGTTAATTTTATTTTTCTTCGTGTGTACCATATGCGCAATGCACTTTTATTAGCACTGTAAATCAGTGATTCCAGCTCTTTTCTGATTTTACAGACGTTTGTATCCTCACTTTTTTTTTTACGATTTGGGGACCACTGTTATAATTGTAAATGGTTTTACAATAGCTGGATATTGGCCCTTATTTCTTTTGTTATCTTATGTGGGTATATTCTTAATATTCGATGTGTTAAACTTCATTATAAATGCTGTATATGTTTAAAAAATAGAAAAAATTAAACAAGGAATTTGTTTTTCACCTGATAATACTAGACCGAAAATAAAGTGTAAAATGGCTGTGTGATCCAGTTGACAGTTGACCATCATGCAAGCCAAAGCATTCTGGCAAAGTGAGCTTCACATTCCATTAATGTATGCAACAACAAGTATTTCGATAATAAATTATGAAATATAGACTTTTTAAGATGTACTTAGCCCAACTAAGCAAGTAAATGCTAAACTGTCGACCCTCTTGTTCCAGATATTTTTGGCACTTATGAAAATAAGCATCACTGGTTGTAATTCCATTTGGGAAATTGATGACATACCATATGTACCCGCATAATGGATGCACCCCAATTTTTCGCGTTAAAATTTAAAAAAAAATTCTCTGCGTAGAGGAATGTGAATCTGTGACAAATGATAACAGTAATACTGAACCTGACAGTGAATGATGTAATGCTAGTGTTAATAACAATAAAGTGTCTTATTTTATTGTTTCTGTATTCATTGTTACAAGTTATTATCTGTTTATACAACTGCTGCTGACCATCGATTGTCTTAAGTTCGACGTAATCAATATATAAATTAGTCACGGCCCATATATCGTTACATATTATATCGATTCTTTCAGCATTCAAACTGGCGCACCTTTAATACGTGTTTTTTTTTTTTATTTACTAAAATTTTTTCTCGCGTAAAGGATGCACCCTGTTTTTTGTTATAAAAATCGAAAAAAAAAAGTGTGTCTATTATGTGGGTAAATACGGTAAATACAGTTGGGGTGGGGGAATTTACATCTCCACCATGCACATTATTTAGAACCCACTAACAAACTCTGGCACTCTGTTCAGAATCACCAAATTGTAGTTTCTGTGTCACAGTAATTTTATATGGTTTTAACTTTAATAACTTTGTAGCCCTTTGCATGGAGTAATGTGAAATACCTGTTTGTTAGGAGATGAGCTGAAGCTATTTGGTAGGGGAATTTTCCAGTCGAAAAATCAATGTTATCCGAAGTCTGTTTAGTTAGTACTCTTGCTCCTGTTTAGATTTTTATCTGTAACACTTCCCATCTCCTGAAATTTATTCCTTAAGTTGTATGCCATGGAATGTTGTGGAATCCTAATGCCAGGAAACTGATATCTGAATTGTCTCTGAATTTCACATGCCAACTGTGTCAACAAATATAAAAAATAAAATCAAAATTGTGTGTGGAATGAAATATTTAAATTAAGCCATTTTACGTGGGTGAAAATTCATTTAAGAATAATGAAAAACTAGAAACACGTCTTGACCACATGAAAGCATTTGCTTGACTGATTAGCTGTTATGTACAGGTTAGCCTTGTCTTGATCTGTTACTATCACTGCCTCTGCTGTGTTGCAGTCAGTTGCTGACTGGATCACTATATTTGTACTTTGTAATGGAATGGTTACCATGCCTATGAGATCCTGAGGTTCATGGGTTGAAACTAGTGCTGTCTGTCGATTAATCGAACTTTGATCGATTTGAAAAAAGTTTTAATATACTGTAATACACAATTATTGTTAAATTTAATTTGTGTTTGGTAATAAACATAAGTATAAAATGTAGTATACAGGGCATATCAAAAGTCCAGTAACACTTTCAATATTTTATTACACAAAAACTACTAATGATAGCACTTTCAAACACACGTCAGTTTAAAGTCAAACTCTCAAAGTTATTCAGCCGCTTAATTTTCAGCGACGAAGCTACATTCCATACGAGTGGGAAAATTAACAAGCACAACTGTCGTGTTTGGGGTACACAGAAACCTCACAGAATCATTGAACATGAGCGTGATCCACCAAAGGTGAATGTTTTCTGCACATTGTCACAACGAAAACTGTACGGACCTTTCTTCTTCATTGAGGCTACTGTGATTGGACATTCATATCTGGACATGTTGGAGCAATGGTTGGTGCCTCACCTTAGACAAGATCTCGATGACGATTTCATCTTTCAGCAAGATGGGGCTCCGCCACATTTCCGCAATGCAGTTCGTGCATATCTGAATATGGAGATGTCTGATCGTTGGATAGGATGTGCTGGAGTAAGGGACAGATGTTTCATGACATGGCCACCAAGGTCACCCAATATGACTGCATGTGACTTTTTTCTATGGGGGTTACCGAAAGGACCATGTGTTTGTACTGCCTTTGCCACGTCATTTAGAGGAATTAAAAACCAGAATTCGAGAAGCTGCCGCCACGGTCACAGAGGATATGTTTAAAAGGGTATGGGAAGAGTTTGATCATCGTTTGGACATCTACTGAGTCACTCGTGGTTCACACATTGAATCTCTCTAAGGTGTAAAACGAACTTTGAGAGTTTGACTTTAAACTGACGTGTGTTTGAGAGTGCTATCATTAGTGGTTTTTGTGTAATAAAATATTGAAAGTATTACTGGACTTTTGATATGCCCTGTATATGTATGTATTGTATCATTGTATTACAAAACAGTACTATTTTAGTTATTTACTAACATATTTATTATGTACGCTTATAATAAATTTATTGTATCAATTCTCCAGGAATTTTTGAGACAAAAACAAATTTAAAAAGTATGAGGACTCACCTAGTTAATACTGTTTCATCCATGATTTTAAAATTGTGAGTGCATTCACTTGCTCCAAATTAAGTGCTACTCTACGTTTAGTAACATTGTCGAAAGACAACCTAGTGGCATTGGATAAAAAAAAAAAACGTTTAGTAACATAGTTTTCTGCATCAATAAACACGAATTTTTTTTTCTGTCAAGCACTTCTCCACGATCGTTCAATTTAAATGCAAATGTTTCACTGAGTTTACTTCTCAAATTCTCATAGGCCTATGACAAAATGGAGTTTTCACTTTTTTCACAGACAACATAAATCTGATTTTTAGCAAACTAAACACACAAGCTTCATCTTCAGTAAAGAAACTGCAACAGAACAGAAGACTGGCCCCTGTTGTAATCGGGTTACAAAATTTTAGAAAGAGAAGAAGATGGTTAATCTCTCATTTGCACGCAGTGCATCCATGCCATAGCTAAGGGATGAGGGGGGGCGAATTCCAGAAAAGTATGTTTTCATATGCTGGGAAGATGAGCTGACAAACTTAATAAGGGTTTCGCATTGTGTTTCAACTTTCAATAGGGGTAGACCAGGTCACTGTCCGCATATCTTAATCTCTTTCTGAAGTGTTTGTGCAAAGATTTGCCCTATGCTACCTGCTTTGTAGTTACAAAATAACGGTATTAGCCTGTTTGAAGTAAGCAATTTCTGAGAGACGAATATTGTTGGAATTTTTACTCTGAGTTTACATTAACAAAATAATAATTAATATTGAGTACAACTGATTAATTTTAATCGACTCAATTATTCAATGAAATATTTTTGATCGGTTAATCTTACAATAGAAATTGATTGATCAGATAATCGATTAAATCCCACAACACTAGTTGAAACCCAATTGGGGCAGTGAATTTTTAAGAATGTAAAAATCTTTGACATAACTTTTTTTTTTTTTTTCAGAAGGAAAGTGAAGTCAGAGATACTATGTAAATATATGTCATGTTAAGAAATTCTTTTTCTGAGTGAGAGCTCCAGGAAAAAATACTCTCTTCTTGCCTACATAAAAATTCAGTTACAGACATTTGATTCCTGACATAAGAAGTAAATTTATATAGGTAAATAGGTACAACATATAATGGTCTGTTATGACACAGGTTGAAATTACCTTCTTCAACAGCAGTTTGAAATTTTAATTATGTTTTTGTTTGCGTAAATAGTAGACTTACTTTTCGAATATACAAATAATAATAATAATAATAATAATAATAATAATAATAATAATAATAATATTCTTCTTCTAATGGTCTTTCAGTTGGAGTCCTCTAGTCTATTTGGAATCTAGTTCTCCAGTACAGATGAGAGATGATGCCTTTCTGCTTTTTGAACACAAGAGAGGAGATTTTCTTTGTTCATTGGCTCTTGACTGTCGCAAAGTGTACAGAGGTCGGAGTTTAAGATGCCAATTTTTTAAGCAGTCATGTCTAGTCTTTAATCAGAATAGTGCTATAACCTCTTTATTGATTTGTTACAATTGTTACATTTCCAATTTTGTTTACTATTTTCCCATGTTTTACCCTGGATATTTACTTTGTAATTGTTTTCATATTTCTGTATTACCTTTTCTTACGAATTATTTTTAATTTATATAATCAGTCTCACAGTTTATAAACAAGTACCAGTTGCAGTGGATAAACCATGTTCAACGAATGAATTATAATAGACTTCCTAAAGCCTTACTTCAATACCGTCCCGAGGAGAAGAGAAGGCCTTAGGTCTTATACTTGTTTGGATGATGATAATGTTTATTATAAGTTTTCAGTTTTTGCTCTAGCTTAGTTTCCTTCTTCACCAAAAAATCTGCACATTTATTCCCTTGCACTCTTACATCAGAATGTATCTACTGAAAACTGATGTTTATTTAATCTTGTCAGTTCTGTTAGTGTCTTTTTTTCTTTCACTGATGGCAACTGCCCAGGGATTTGAGTTAGATTAACTACTTTTATTACTATTTTAGAGTCCACCAACTGTACTGCTTTATCGAATGATTTTAGTCTGTGTAAGAATTGGATCAGGGCTGTTAGTTTGACTTGTAGCTCTCCATCCAGTTTTGTTTCTCCCTGTGATCTATAATGACTAAATAGTTCACAGAAAACTTATGCTTCTCCTTTTTCAACTTGTAGAGAGCCATCAATAAATATCCGTAGCTATTCTTGTGATGGATATCTTATCTCTATTGTTTTCAGTGAAAGTTATTTCAGTAGGTTCTTCTTTTTTGCTTATATTTTCTAGAAAATTTTGGTGAAAATTATATGGTACATATTCCAGTGGGTTTACTGATTTTGTTGATGTTTCTACTTCTGATGGGATGTTTATTTCTGCAAATATTTTATTAGACCTTGTTGGACCTTGTTGTGTTTTTAGGGATGAATTTTCGTTTAGTTTTGGACCCAGGTTTGATCTTTCTGAGATTTTACTTGGAGCAATATGCTGGCAGGCAGGTTGTTTAATTTCGTCATTAATTGATGGATTCTTCGTGTAAAGCTGAAGAGCTTGGATGGGGGTTCATTGACTTCTCTGTTTGAGTGTTCTTGGCAATGTTTATTACCTCTTTGCCGAAGCTGATGATGATGATGATGATGATGATGATGATGATGATGATGATGATGATGATACAGCCAGCTCCAGCGTTTTTGGCTCTTGTCCTTGAGTACAATATCCAGTCAATGAGCATTTGTTGCCAGTGCTGCTGAGAATGGTACCACCCAAATACACGTCATGTCAGCAATCTGCCAATCACAGTTGTCAGTCTTATTGCTCACTGACTGTGGCGAAGGGAAGATAGTCACACTTTGCTTTCCTGGGGTATGTCCTTCAGTATAGTGCCCAGTCAGTGAGCATTTGTTGCCACTGCAGCTGAGAGTGGTGCCACCTCCTAAACATAAGTAACGCCAGCCATCTGCCAATTACAGCCGTCAGTTTTCTCGCCCACAGACTAAGGCAAATGTAAGATACTTGCTTCTTATGTTGCCATTACTTATTTCACATGCCAAAAACAATGACTTTGGTTATACTGGTAACATTTATAAAACATGAAAAGTTAACAGAATTAAAAAAAAAGAGATTGTTGTAGATATTGATCTTTGAGTTTCTTTAGGCTTAGCTTAATTAAGAGATTATAAGGAACAATGTAAAAATAATTCATTTAAGAAGGTTATAATTATAGAACGATGTAAATAATAGTTTCTATTCTAGCATAAACAGCATATGCGATATTATCCTTTTCAAGAAATACTGTAAGTTCACACTCAAAGGTGGAGAAATAGAATCACTTTGAAATGCTATAAACATCAAATTATTGAAGTTTACTTTTGTCCCACGGCAGCAATGGTATGTAGAATGTGTTGTAATGACCTTGCTTGTATTATAGTTTGATAAAAGTTGCAGAATTTTTTAGTCTTATGACTAGTTTCGAGTTGTTGTTTTTTTTTTTTCTTTTAAAGTATATAGTAAAGAGTTGTACTTTAAATGATACTAAGCAACACACATTTTCTGTTCATGACAGGAAGAATTTAAGTAAACATTTTAAGTCTAATTAATTGATTAACTAGTGGACATACTCAGAGGCTCTGAGGATGGTGCGTGAAGCACTGAAACAGCTGTAAGCCGCACAAATCTTACATAATTAACACGAGTATGTCCACTAGTTAATCAATTAATTATATTCAAGTGTATGCAAGAATCAAAATGGATTTTAAGTCTGTTTCATATAAAAATTTAGCAACGCCTTCCAGAATATGAGAAAATTCTTTTTGTTTTATTATGTTTATTAATTTACTAATATTTAAATGAAAGCCACTAAACTAATTTTTCTTTCATGCAATTTATTTTCTCTTGCCCTGAACATGCACTGATGCAGAGGTTACAGCTATAGACTAGTGAGTTTGTTAAATGAAATACCACTTCTTTTTCTTGTTCAGAGTTGACAGCTTTACTTCATTTTTAGTCTGCTGGAACTTGGAAAATGATCTTTACTAGTGTAATTAATTGTAATATACTTAGCATTTACCAATGTGCTACAATGAGTGTTCTGTGCAAGCATGGGTTGTGAGTGACGTTGCATTGCAATTATCATAGAGTAGACTATTGAAATATTAGTATAATCTAATTTAATATTCAAGTGGTAAGACTGAATTTTGTGGACAATTTACTGAAAAAGTATTTTACATCTGAAAATTTAGGGGTGGGAGGGAGGGAGGGAAACAATTATCAGAGGAGTACTTAATATTACATAAGATAGGTAGCAGGAAAAAGTTGTGTGGTAACAACTGGCTATATGATCGTGAGTTTAGGAATGGTCTTTTCTTTTTATTTCCTGTTTCCATTTTGATAAAAATACATGGGGTACAGTGATCGTGAAAGATTTTGAACATCTTAATTGTTGATAAAAGATAGTCAGATTGTTAAATATATCAGTTGTGTTATGGATCTCATGCCCTCAATAGTATAAAATTGCAACATTATTAAACTTGGTCAGTTATGATTAAAAAACAAAACACAACTAGCAAATAGTAATATGCATGTACTTTCTATAATAATACATTGCATCAAATTCTGAACTGCATTTGAATTCTTTAAGGAGCATGATGAGAACACAATCTCTTAATATCCAGATACTTACTCTGAATTTTATTTCTAGCATAGTACACAAATAGAACACATTGAATTAAGTAAACTGTTTATGGTGAGCTCTAAAACTGTTCAAAATGAATTGAACTGCATGCGAATTGTGTAATAGCACACAATTGATTTTGTTCATGAGCTACCTTTGCACTTATGTATGATTATATTATACACATTGTAGATATAATTGTTGACTTTGTATGATAAATTTTAGTTTTATTTTTTTAAATTGGCTATATTTTGTTTCAGTCAGGTGACATAATATATAACTAGTCACCAGCACAGCTTAGAGATAGTAGCTGGTCTCCTGATTCGAGACTATACAGACGTGAGTTCGAATCCTGTTTGGGATGATTACCCGGTTGGATTTTTTTTTCTCTGGAGTTTCCCCAAGTGCAAGCTGAATGTCAAGTGTTATATGGTGAATTTTCCACCTCTTCACCATTTCACTGACACTGGATAACCTCATAGCATTTGATGCAGCATTGTTAAGTAATGATTAAAAATATATGGCCAAGTGCTAGAAAATTAGAAACTAAAGATATTAGTATAATTATCATGATTGTTTAAAAGAGAAAACAAAAATTTAATTATAATTTTACTACAAAATTAGAATTAAATGCACATATATATTTCATTTTTATGAGAAACTCAAGTGAGAAATGAGGACATATTAAGAAGCTCTGTTGAAGGGGAAAATAAGTGTTAGTACAACACTTGTATAGATTCACTCATTTAGCCATGTGTGTCTTTCCTTGGCTGTTTGAATCATGGAATAAGCGACAGATTCTTCGTTATTAATTACACACAACTGACCACATTGCCTTCCATGAACAGTCTTACAGTAACAGATATGATTTCATGATACTAATATTCTGCATTATGTTAGTAACTGCAAAACAATCATTCCCAGTGGTCCAGTACATGTACAGTAGAGAAGTAAAACTGAAAATCTTGTGCTATAAATTTGCAACATGTAAGAGATCCTGTTCCTGAATAAAGAGAACTCCAGGCAAAATTACCTAAGGTCCTTTCCTTACCTTACACGGACACATATTTTTGCAGATCTGTGATACCGTAGCAGTCTCTGATGTTTGAATCCAAATAGTAGAAATTAAATCTTAACCTTATTGTGAAAATTCTGGCTTTGATACATCACTCAGATAGGGATGATTGGGTGAATGACACAAAGTCAAATACCTGTAATAAAATTGTGTTAAAAAAATTGTAGACTGTGCAGAATTGCATTCATAGGTATTCAAAATGCTAACAGACTGACATAGAGACATGCTGCTCAACCTATAATGTGATCTAAATCCAAAACTGAAAGCATAACTTTGCCTTCTCTGTTTATGTATTTTGTATATTTCTGTTAATATCAAGTCTGTTTTATAGATTTGTACATTTTTGTAATATTCATGCTATTTAAATGTTTTACATAACATATTTTTCCACTAGTAGTTAATGTCATTTAATCTAGTTCCCAATTTTACATTTCATCATGTTGGAAAGCATCTCTTTACGATTTTAATTTTTTTTATGGAAGAAACCATTCAGTTGTTCGGAAAATCTTCTGTTTATCACTCTTTTAACTGCCATTACTCAATATTGGTAGATAAAAATGCATTTAAATAACTTTATTTAAATGTAGATCAAATTTAATTTTTTTTGTTTCATTTGCTCCCTTTTTAAATAGTTCTTTCATTACATTACTCGTTATAGGGATGTGACGGTGTAAAATGAAAATATTCATGAAATTCTATTTCATTTTTATTTTACAACTAGCCGTACCCGTGCGCTCCGCTGCACCCGTTAGAAGTAAATATAAAGTAATTACATAATTAAAATAGGACATTTGATCCAGGGAACATTCGTGTTTGATAGAAGGATAAATCGTTTAATATGTTACTTAATTTAAATTGTATTTAAAATATTAAAATGCGATCATTTTGATCCAGAGACCGCTCATTTGGCGCAATGACAATTCCTTTAACATGTTTCTTAATTGTTATTACCAATTATTTTTGGAAAAGCGAAAATTAACAGAAAAATTTTGGCTACAGATTTATTATTATGTTTATATTATATTATATTATGAAAAAGTGTGTTGATAACGGATGTACTCGAATTAGAAAGTTTTTAATTTGTTGTGGGAGCTCTTGAATCTCAGGAGGAACAACTTTTACAACAGCGCAACATAATCTGTTTGGCTCATTACCCAATTTTTTTGCATTGCATTTATTGCATATGTATTTTGTGTATTTTAACACGATTCAATTGAGCATAGTTAAAATTTGAATTATAAAATAATGGATTGCTAAGCTAACGTACTATTACTGCATACTAAATCAATACACTCTCGTTGTTCGTTAATTCTCTGAGATAAAAATGAATATGTTCATAAACATTATTATAAGAAATACAGGAAATGAATATACAGAATAACCTATCAAGTTTTCTGTGCATAAGAAGCTATTTTAATCTTACCTGTCCTCAATTCACTCACAAGTTACTGTAATAACATTATAGCATTTTGTCCATCCAGAGAAACTACACTTTCCAATGATGAAATAATAATTAATTATACAAATTGGTTAATTTAGCTTCTGATATTACTTCATACAAGCACAGAAACATTGTCTGTAGGCTATGTTTCATAGCTTTCGATTGTTGTGTCCAAGGCCCCTTATAGACGAAGTCATTTGTTTTTTATTTCAATACACCGCCTTAGATGGCAGTTATTTTAATTTTAAAACTCATTTATCTCATTAAATATCAGTCCTATCAAAATTTTTCAGAGAATAAAACTTATCAGAAATCATTTTTAAAGAAACTTTTGTTATGTAACATATTTCACAAAAATCAATAATAAGCGAGATATTTCGATTTATTTAATTCAGGCCCCCTTATAAACCCCTTTTAAATAACTTATTTTGAATGCCATATAGCCTATAATCTAAGTTACAACGAACTTAATTTATATTCCAATTTTCATTGAAATCAGTTCAGCCATTATCGCGTGAAAAGGTAACAGACAGACAGACATACATACAAACAAAAATTTCAAAAAAGCGATTTTCGGTTTCAGGGTGGTTAATTATATATGTTAGGACCAATTATTTTTGGAAAATCGAAAATTACCAGAAAAATTTCGGCTACAGATTTATTATTAGTATAGATTTAAATATTGTTTTATCATTTGACTCATATGGTGACATCACTACTCAAAATTAATATGTATTCAAAGAAAACATGCTTACTGTAACAAGATTTAAGTGTTATATTTGGAACTCCTATTAACCTTCCCAATTTCATTTCAGCCTCTTCCATGTACCAAAATACCCATTCCTGTGATCATTTTGTTGCGAAGGTATGGCAATCAGACACACGAACGAAGATTGCTTCATGTCCACTATGTCCAAGGTATTTACAAAATGAAATTTGCATTTATATGTGCTGTTAGACATTATGGTAGATACAGTAATTGTATGTCTTTCATAATATTTAGAATTGTTGCATGTTCTGTCTCTTCCTTGCAGAATGATTCCTTGGAGTAGTGTTATAATCATTTGAAGGCAGTAGAATTGAGTTACAGAAGATACGAAATAGGAAACGAATAGTAGCATTTGTTTATTGTTACTAATTTACCTTAATTCTGAAAGAAATTCTGAATTTCTCTAGTGCAGAAACTTTTTGGTAATTTAGAGGAAATGTAAGCAAAAACGTAAAACATAATTAAATTTTCTAATAGAAACTCAAACTTTGTTGTTCATTTTATGTAGAATAAATTTATTAAATTTTTCGTAAAATACATTTTCCTATAATACAAGTTAAATCTGTCTTGAGCTTAATCAAATAGTTTTAAGTTTTTTAATTTGTACCATACGAGATGTATGAGATACATACAATAACCCTGTTATACTAATAATAGGTAAGCATTAGAGCACTTGATAGCATGCTATCAAAGGGGAAGTGCAGTAAAATTCACATTCTGAGATAATATGTTCTGAACAACATGCATTTACATACAGTGGCGCAAACTACACTTTTCTATGACTAGTGGTTTCCAAGTAACATACAGTAAAATCCCTCGCAACCAGTACCCAAATACCAGCAATACCAAAACAATGGCATTTTTGGCTGAGCCAAAAAAAAAAAAAAAATGTTTAAATCTGCCACATTGCCACAGTCTGGGCCGTCAGTTTTGCCACATTAGGAAGTTCGCACAAACTTTCGTTTTCAGTGAATATTCAAACCTAAAATTAGTGTATTATTTGTGGTTGTGTGTTATGTTTTAATAAAGAAAATCCACACTGTTTTTATGTTTAGTTAGTTAAGTTTGGGCCGTCAATGTTGCCACATTAGGAAGTTCGCACGAACTTTGATTTTCGGTGAATATTCGAACCTAAACTTAGTGTATTATTTGTGTTGTGTGATGTGTTTTAATAAAGAAAATCCACGCAGTTTTTAAGTTATGAGCAAGTGATAGAGAAATAAGCTTCACATGGCTGCAGTTTCAACATTTGACACCATGAATTACGAACTTTTTTTTTTTTGTATATACCAGTATTTATTTAATTATCCGGCAAAATCTCATATTCGGAACTAGTCTTGTCCCTTTGATGCCGGATAACAGGGATTTTACTGTACCTCTAAATGTGGATACTGACAATGAGTGTGATGTCACATTGTCTCCCTGCACTGCAGCAAGTCCATTCTTGCTTCAGTTAATCATGTTACATTCACTATAATTCATATCCAAAGCTTTAAGCAGATGTGAGCTTCACAGCATAAACATGGATGTGGCAGTGTGACGTCAGCAGCAGTGATGGACAAAATTCCTTCACTGGCATATTGAGAACCATTTGATATTTTGAGTTGCGATTTTCAGTGCTGTCGTCAGCTCCCTGTTGTTTACAACATATACAAAAAATAATTTTTTTGTTCAGTGTTCCTTTAAGGTACAATAATACTTATTTATTACAGTTCAAGTAACAATAATTTATCAGCAGAGGTGAGGAATGAAGATTTTTTTTGTAACAGTTTTAAGATTATTCAGGGTGTAGGAATAATTTCAGTAAAAATTATATTCTGTATAACAAAGATTTTATTGCCCCATTTTCTACATACGATATATTTCCCATATAAGAGGTTACTATTACAAGGGCTAGCCATATGTAGCAAGCTACTGCATTGTATAGATCTGGGTTGGTGTGAAACTACCTCGATCGTTGTCATCAGAAGGAATTTTTTAGTCTCTCCAGATAAATTTTGTGCTAATACCATCAGACAAACAGAACACATTTAAATTCAATTCTTTGTACTAAATCAAAAATTGAACTATGTAAATTAAGAATTACTCTGTTAAAAATAGAGATTCTAAAAGTAAAATTCATAAACTCGCAAGAAATTGTTACGTGCAACCACAATATTTCTTAAGAAATAAGATTATGAAATTGTAAATTATATAAACATTTGTTATTAGTCATATCCCTATTAAAAAATTGAAATTAAACTCCTGGAAGCTCCAACCAGACGTTTGCATGTAGGATATTGTATAATTACTCAGTTTGTAGTAGATTTCGTTCTTTCTTTGAATGCATTCTTATTTCTTCATATACCAAACAGTTATGTATGTTTATGCAAGTGATTTTCACAGATAGTGAATCACATTTTTGTACGAATGTATGTGAACTCCAGATGTTTATAATTGGAAGTGTCTTATATAGTTATACATAAATAGTAATCTTTTTAATTTCTCAAGTAAATACTACCCTGTCTGCCCCAACTAATTTAAAAAGTTTGTTATAAAAGTCTTTAATTGTTTATGGAACAAAAGAAATTACTTCAAGTAGGTACCTTATTTATATTTCGACTGTCGGATTATTCTAATATAGGAGTAGAAACAGTGCTTTATAAGATGCTTTCAATTGCAAAGGCTATTCAGCATCAAAATTCAATGTTGGTGAGAAATGGCCAACATTTTTTTCCCGGAGCCCTCTATTAGAGAATAGTATTCTTTTACATGTCTCAGATTTTCTTCCCTCATGCAGGAAATCATGCTACGATTTTGTTCCTCTTTAAAGTAGCCTATTGTTCTTGGTCATGAACTTCAGATCTGACATGGTATCTGCTAGATCTCTGATAACTGTTATTGTAACGTATAATTTTTGTACTTAAATTGCAATTTCTTAATTGTAATAATAATAATCATATGAATTATGACTAATCTTCATGTGAGACAAAAAAACGTCATGCTGATAACATAAAATTGGAAATGTAATTAATAAGTATGACATTATAGAAATCATAGCCACACTTTAACCATTGTATGTATCAGTTCACTGTGCTACAATAATACACAGAAACTTCAAATATCATCATTGGTGCAGTTGGTATTTTTTTAATTAAAATAAAGCATTCTTAAAATAAACTCGGACAGTGTGGCTTGAACTCATGCATGTAATATTATACTTAAAAAGTTCTAGGAAGTTCTGGATAATGCAGTTATTTCCTGTGTAATAGATTTCGTTATATAGGATTTTCTATCTATCCTGAGCATATCCAGCTGTTTCTGCATGCTGTAATCAATATTGTGGTTTTAATCTGTTGTGGAAGTAAAAAAACCACAGGAAAATCCCAACACTATTAGGATGTTTCTGAATAAGACAGCTAGGCATTTGAACAATTGTTGAATTAAAGTTTCACGAGTTTTAATTTAAAGTTAGTATACTAGATATGTACTTTTAAGTGTTAAGAGTGTTAATTCATTATGTTGATAGATAAGAAAGAAAATTTTATTTACTCAGGAGATACTTTTTTCTTGAGACTTGAACAGTTGTTGCAAATGTGATAACGATTTTCCTTACCTAAAATACTTCGCAAACGGTAAGATTCATCTAATAATGCGACAGAATTGAACTTGCATTACAAGTTTAACATTTTCATGATAGTTGTTTCTCAAATTAGCATTAAATTTGTATCTAGAACATATAATTTATCATTTGTCACATGATCAATAATGTGCGGATTATTTTGTTGTAATATATTTCGCTGTTTCTTCGTACATATATTTTATAAGAATATTACATGTGATAAATATACTTAAATTTAAATTGATGGTATTTTTAATCAAATTCCCAAAATTATAGATTTCATGTTACTATAACCTGTTCCAGTTAAGGATATGAGGGAGATTTATTATAGTTATGTATTGTGTGTATATAAATTCAGCACTCATTTTGAGGCCTTCAGGATTGTAAATGTACTATAAGATTATGTAATTTGAAATGTTAATTCATTACTAAAAGGAGGCAAATATAATCACTATCGTAAGCAATGTTTATCTGGACGTTTGCTTGTATAGAGACTAGTATTTGGTGAAGTAGAAATGGTCACGTAGAGAGGAAGGAGTGTAAAATGAAACATGTTGAAATAATGGCAATCTTGTAGATTTTTTTATTTGTAAAAATATTTTTTATGCTAGTGACATTAAATTATTTATTTCTAGAGTTGAATATGTTCTTTATTTAAAGTATTGGGATTAATTTATTAGTACATAGTTATTCTCATCGTATCTCTAATCAGCAGTTTTCTACATTTTACGTATAATTGTAAAGGAAATGTATAATTACGTCGAATACCAGAGAAAATACAGGTTTACATTTGTGTGCAATATGTACAATGAAATGTTCTAATCTATTAACAATATCAGGGATGCTATGGTTAATCAAACCATTCAGGATAATGTTTTAATTACAGTAGAATTCCACGTTAACCAGAATTTTAGGAACGTATTGGTTGCATTTTACGAACATTTTCAAATAGTAAGCATGACAACATGATTGAGAATGCTCAACCCGCCGAACTGTCCTTGATTACCACTTAGAAATATTTGCTCAATGTAAGAGGAATGTATTCCAGACACACGTGTAAAGTAATTTTCCAGCTGCGGAGAAGCTTGTATTATGTATTAATTATTGTGAATAGTTCGTATTTGTATGATGTATTTGACAATTCCTCTCCAGCTTCCAGAATCATTTTATATAGGTTTTCTTATACAATATATGATCTATTATATTATTTCTTAACATGCCTTACATATTATGTTTTTCGACAATCACACAGAGCAAAGAATACGATAAATATCGGAATGTGGATTGGCACGTGTTTGCTATCTGGTTCTGACTTCTGCTATCCAAGCTTATTCATGACTTCAGGTAGCACTGAGAAGACTTAATGAGTGGTGATCACTGACGAAGTATGGGATGGGACGCTTCCTACAAAATATACTGTTAATAAAATAAACATGCTATCTTACCTACTTATCTGGTGTAGTTTTCAGAACTGCTTTTTTCTTTTTCTAGCAGTCAATGCTACATTCCACATTGCTAATAACTGTACCATCTATTATGTCTGGAAAAAATCCATTCAGACTTTTTCTATATGCTATTACACAAACAGACTCTCCTTTGTACTTAACCTGCAGAGAAACAAAGACATCTACTTGGGCTGTAGAACTCGGAACAATACATGTCTCACGGGGCAGGAGGAACTAAATTGGTAGGCCAGGTGTAATTATACTTGGGTCATAAAACGTAACCTTTATCTTAACAATTTCTTCCACGACTTCTTATGAATTTTATCATTCTTACATTTTGACTTACATTTCTGTGAAACAATTAAGTATTTATATTTTTTTTTGCATGATCGTGGTTTTTTGTTTCTTTGTTTGTTTGTTTTTTTTTTTCAGCTATCATTGTTAGGCCTTGAAAGTTAGAATACTCATATAGAAACTTGTTGCTAGGGAAACTATTCTTCATAACATAAAACTATACTGAAATAGACCCATTACAGTGCCCCTATTGTTACTTAGTTACCATTACAATGCAGTGTTGCGAAGGCTTTGGAATAATATTGCTGTAAGTTTTCAATGCAAAATATATTTTTTAACCAGTACCATCAGGTTGTCATTCGACATTTCTGGTCCTCTCTCCTGACAATGGCTTATTTATAACCCACTTCTGAGGTTGGGGTGCCTAGAAGGTGGAGTTAACACTGCCCCAATGATATCATGATAGGGTGATTATGAATATGAAGTGCCAGGAGAGGTCTTAATCTAAACCTAACCTAATTTCCAGACCATGGACGAAACGCAGGAACAACCCTTTGAGGAAAAATTCCTGTGTTCTAACCGGGAATCGATCCCAGGACCTCATGAACTGTAGCCAGAAGCTCTGACCACTAGACCATGAGGCTGGTCATGCAAAATATATTGTATTTGTAATTTAAAAAATATGATTGTGCAAAAAATGTTGTACAGTACACGTTTGTGAAGTGCATTACAAAATCTTGGAAACTGAAACATTTGCTCTGTTCGTTTTTCGAACGTTTCCTCGATTTTGTAAAAAGCACTTCCCAACCTGTGACCAGACCCATTTTTGCGCTTGGGCCATATGGACCTGGGTTCAGGGTGGCAAATTTGTAAGGATGATAAAGAAAAAAAATCGAGCTGAAGATACAGTTTTGATATGTTTATACTTTGTAGATTCCTGCTTTAGATAGTAGCATAACGTCAGATTATTGTTACATGCCAATTGTTTTTATAGTTCGCTAAATGTGTAAGATTTGCATAAGTTAGTTGGTGGGGGTGCAACATTTTTTTGGTTGCATGGGCCAAAATACGGGACTGTCTGTGACTAAAACATTAACTGTGCTTTAGTTTGATGTAGGTGCCATTATATTAATTGAGGAACGCTTCTGTTTTACGTCACAATAATTATAATACTTGTGTACAGCCCCATTTTCATTTAGAGAGTGAATATAGAGTATTCAGTGCATGTTATGTTTTCTTAACTGTTGTTGTTGTTATCTAATGCTGGGCTTTGGCAACGAAGCCATTAGCGTTCTTGCTCTCCAATATTTTTCTGTGGTGGATCCATCAGGTAGAACTTCACAGGTTATGAGATGATCTTCAGTCATTTCTTCTTCTTTGTTGCATAGAGGGCAATTTGGTTTTGTGTAAATTCCTATTTTATTCAAGTGTTTGGCCAAATAATCGTGTTCTGTAAGCAGTCTGAATTTTGCTACTGCAGATTTACGTGGGATTTCTGGAATAATTTGTGGTTTTTTTATTAAAATGCTCCATTTTTTATCTTTGGCTTCACTGTCCCTTGCAACCTGTGTTTTCTTAACTTGTGAATCCTTTTTCTTAAAAATTAAAAAAAAAAAAAAAAAAAAAAAAAAAACTTGTAATTCAAATTTAACTCTGCATTGTTACAGGTTTCCTTATATCTAATCAAATTTGTATGAAATAAAAATAAATTAGTGAGGTAATTCCTCTCCCTTCCATGCTGCCATTGACAGGTACTTTATATTCTGATTATGGATCATCTTTTAAAGTAACATAGTCAAAGTATAGGAATCACTTCACCATGATAGACTGTACAATGTTGGAGGTGAATCTATGTTGCGAGGATGTTGTTGAATAATGGAGAAATGGCAGCAGAGAAGATTAGAGTATATTGCGAAAAACTGACTCAATGCTGTCTGTCCATGGGACTTCCTGGGATTTAAACTAATGGGATAAAATATTGTCATATAAAAGAGAAACTAGATCACGTGGAAGAACGTGTTTAAGAGATACTGACCCTTCACTATAAAAAATATAACGTCTATAAGGATAAAAATATCCAGGATGTTGGTTACCGTGTTAGGAATTTCTGATCTTCAAGGTCACTGCTTCCAGGACATGTGTGGTACTGAAACTGCTCAGAATTTATCAGTGGCATACATTATTTTCCACCTTGAGTAGCATGTGAAATATGCAGTAATAATAATCACAGGTAGCTATAATAATTGCAGAAAAAACCAATATAGCTTAAGCAGTAGTGAGCTGGACTCCTGATTTGAAACTGCTTTCAGGCATGGGTTGATTACCTGGTTGGTTTTTTCCTAAGTTTTTCTTAACTCTAAGGGAATGTTAGGTAACCCTATGGTGAATCCTTGGATTGCTTATGGAGAAAATATTAATAATTGTAGAAAAATACTGTTTTATGATTTGAAGTTCATGCACGCACATTTGGGTATACACAATGAACCAGATTTAAACACAGCATTGCTGTTTTTGGCATTCTTCTTTCCATTCTTTTATATGTATTTTAGAATTGATTCTGTAGTATGGTGGATTTTTTTTTTTAATTTTAGTACATTATTTTACGACGTTTTATCAACATCTTAGGTTATTTAGTGTCTGAATGAGATGAAGGTGATCAAGCTGGTAAAATGAGTCCAAAGTCCAGCACCGATAGTTACCCAGCATTTGCTCGTAATGGGTTGAGGGAAAACCCCGGAAAACACCTCAACCAGGTAACTTGCCCCAACTGGAATCGAACCCAGGCCACTTGGTTTTTCGGCCAGACGTGCTAACCGTTACTCCACAGGTGTGGACAGTACAGTGAATTCCCCTTAATAGGACCATGTTGGGACAATGCGTTTTGGTCCAGTAATATAACTGGTCCTCTTAACCAGAATTAGATACATATATTGATGTGTTCTGTATTTGTCCCTCTAAGCTTAGTCCTAATACAGCTTTCATCATTAAAACTTTTGCTTTGTTCTTTCAAGTAGAGTTGGAACGTAATGTCTGAATTTCTTGCGTCTTGATTTAATTGGGAGACCATATTTTACAATTCCAGCAGGAAGATTATGTTCCTGTAAGGAAATTGCTTATACAGGAAACTAACTTATCATACTATTTCTTTTGTAATGAAATGACATAGAAATTATATTTGATGTAATTTCATAAATGTTCAGTTGTTTTATGGTATGAAGAAAATAATAACTGCTCAGAGCATTGTCACTACCAATTAGTACAAGATAACATTATCACTCAGTTCCAAAATAGCTGCTTGGAAGAGTAATAAAAAGAAATAACTTCCGGAAATGTTGATGTCAGTTCTCTTGCTCAAGCCTTACACTTGGTAGTGTTATCAGTGGAGGGGGAGGGGGTGTGTCACCATATAATCGCACCATTTGAGAGAGGAAGTGTTATGGCCTACATTATGCAGTAGTATTTCTTGTACACGCACAGTCATTCTGTAGTGAGTATAATAGATGACTCATAATTTTTTCTTTCATGTCGTACACATTTATGAGGCCTTCTAGGTT
This sequence comes from Periplaneta americana, assembly GCF_040183065.1. NCBI lineage: Eukaryota > Metazoa > Arthropoda > Insecta > Blattodea > Blattidae > Periplaneta > Periplaneta americana. The sequence continues at coordinate 125,249,541 of NC_091129.1, forward strand.
ATATGTTAGTAATTTAATTAAGTCATGTTATCGAATGAAGTCGTCATTTACATTGAAGTATTGTATAAATTTTAAAATAATCATTGCCATAACTTCGTATAAAAACAGACAAGAATAACATTTTAAATTAACAATATAAGAATTAATTCATAATCATATACATTTAAATAAGTATATGTCATTAAAAATAGTGCGAGCCCGAAGAAACAAACATAACTTTCATACCATACCCATACATTAAAAAGTACAATTATTTCCAGGAAATCTAAATTGCTTTATTTATAAATGATTTACCAGTACTTTGCCTACTCTTACACATCAGAGACATAGACCACAAAAAAACATGCATGTGCGCGTGTGCACACACACACACTAAAAAAAGTTGAGAATATTTGGAAGAAATATTTAAGAATATTGGAAGAAATGTGACAGTCAGATGTGGCATCTGATCGTAAGCACCATATCCAGGATAATGAGGATATCATTTTTCCTTCCGAAGAATTTAAATGAAGTGTCAATGTTATTTTAGTTTTTATTTAATTATTGTTCTTGAATTCAATTTTAACATATTGTGGTATTGTGATATTCACACATTGCCCAATCTAACAGCTGAATTAGGACATATCTAACCAACGAGCATTGCCTAAATAGCTAAGTGTAACCACGATTATTCTCATTTTGAATACACTGCATTTAACCTATGTTGTACCAATATTAAGCATGTATAATGTAAATGTTTCTCATGATCTGATGATGGCATACCATGCCAAAAACGTTAATCAATAAAATGCAATATAGTTAATAACACTATATATTATATGATAAGCAAATAGATGGTCCCACTTATCCTATACTCAATCTCATCTAGGATTAACGTGCCATAGCTGTTTATTTTTTTTCCGCCATAGTGTTGCCTTTAGTGAATTATGGAAAGTAATCTACATCTCACTAGGCATTGATCAAGGAAGTTCATGTTTTTTTTTTTTTTTAGTTGTTAGTTGGTTATTTAACATCGCTTCTCAACTACTAGGTTATTTAGTGTCGATGAGATGGTGATAGTGAGATGGTATTTGGCGAGATGAGGGCGAGGATTCGAGATTACCTGGCATTCACCTTATCGTTGGGAAAAACCCAATCAGGTAATCGGCCCAAGTGAGAATCGAACCCACGCTCGAGCGCAACTTCAGACCGGCAGGCAAACGCCTTAACCGACTGAGCCACGCCGGTAGCTGGAAGTCATGGTGGAATAATGTAATGCTGATAGGGGAAATGGAGGTACCCTGTGAAAACTTACCTCCGAACATCAGCTTTGTCTACCGAGAACCCCACTTGGATCAACTGGCATTGTTATGCTCTGCCCATTTGGTTAATGGTATACCCTTTTGGTGTACATAATATGCACATCTATAATTCTTTACTTTTATAATTTTCTTAATTTCTTCGTAACCATGTTTGCTCCTTGTTTTTATTAATGAATATATTATTATTATTATTATTATTATTATTATTATTATTATTATTATATTTTTTATTTTTATAGGTCATAATTCATTTTATTACATTTTCTTCTCAGGGCCTCAGGAAACAGCAGTAATGTTCAAATTCTTGTTAACCTAAGCCCATTGCACCTTGAAATTGATCATGATATATTTTGTATGGACGACCATATTTCGACGTCCTCTTGGTTTATAAAACAACGTTTTCATTGGTAATTATCTCCCAAACAGTGTATGTACGTGGTTCAACCATCTTTATATTTCTGTACTGCATAAAGTGTATTGTTAACTTGTAGATTTTGTCTTATTATTTCATTTCAAATTCCAAAATAATAAATAACAGTGAACTATGCCAAGGTGCGAATTAACGGGGGGATGGGGGGGATTCCCCTCCCCATTGGAAAGTTATCCCCCCCTCTCATAAATTCATTTACATCCCTGTCAGGGATAACTTCTATCCCCCTCATAAAACATAATTGGTTTAATACGAGTATACTTTATAAAGTAAAAAGTAAGGAAAGAAAATAATATTGATGTATTATCATCGCTGGCAAGCTGACAATTAAATACTGAGGAATTACACATCTTATCAACTAGGTATTTTTAAAAGTGTGATCCAGTCGTGATACAGAGATGAATTTATTCATTACTTTATCATTCTTACTTCCGTTGTTTACATTTCATCACAGTAATGTCCACAACAGCAATAACAATAATAATAATAATAATAATAATAATACTTTTATGTATGGTATTTTCTATCTAGGATTCTCTTCCGCCCCCCCCCCCCCCCATCAGAAATCTTAATTTGCACCCAGACCATTGCCTGCATTTGTTTTAGAATATTAATTACAACTTTCATTATTAGGAAAGGCAAGACAGCCTGTTACTGTAATAATAATAATAATAATAATAATAATAATAATAAATATTATTACATTAATAATGAATAATTACAGTATTATTATTGATTTAATTTATCCAAAAGTAGAAACTACATTGAAAAAATCTAATCAGTACAAAAAGAAACATTAAAAGAATCCAGACAGTAGCGAAAGATGGCAATAGCTCAGAGTTGTAACAAATGGCCTGTCAGTCACTGTCATCTGTGTAGAGTGTTGTGGGGCCATGATTTTTTAGTTGTGGAACTGAGAGTGCTTGTAACGTTGAAGTTGTCTCTAAGGGTCAAGACAAAAGTGTGACAAGAGGACAGTGTCAAAGAAAAAAAGTTTGAAATGGTAAAAGAGCCATAGATTTAATCAGTTTTACAATGGGTTTGTATTTCATTTAATTATGACATGGATATTAGATGCAACATTTTGTAGCTGTTTCAGAAAATGTCTGAAAAATGCATGCATTACATAAATGGAAAATAATGTGCGCAAATGTAAGTAGGCCCAAACATGCAATTTGTCACATAAAAAATTACAAACTGAAAAGTTCACACTCTGTTTTTCATTCTAAAGTACGGGTAATTTTATGAATACATTATCATGATTATTCATAGAATGTCATCTCTAAGTTTCACCGCTTTTACGAACAACTTCTTATATAACTTTTAAGTATTACGTGAATGTTTCGCTTTTGCAGAAAGAATTTTAAGTTTTGCGCTTTGAAGATATCGATTTGTCGAACCTTGATTGTTGGGACTTTGGTGGCTTACAGCGCCAATAGCGGAAGTGTGATCACTTCTAAAATGAATTGAACAGGACAAAGCCCGTGTTCGGAGCTTGGATTTGAGGTAGTGTATGTGCAACACATAGATTAGTCACACCTTGGTGTTATGTGCTGCTTATTTTATAGGAGCGAAGAGTGGCTTTGTAACCCACAATTCTTCGCGAAGAAATCAGAGTAGCCAACTTAATTTATATAAATAACACTATTTTTTTAATATAAACCCCTAATGGACGGTTTTCAACAACATTGAGTATTTAAAAAAAATGTTTAAATATACTGGGAGTTTGTTATTGTTTAAAATTACTGGAAGATATGCCCGTTTATTTTAATAGCATTACTTTACTTTAATAATTGTATGTTGGTGATCCTGTTAAAGTATTCCTTTGTCGTCTGCTTTGTATGTTCTACGCAAACGCAAGGCTTCAATTTTATGTTCCGAACCGCTCGCTGTAGCGCAGGCAAGCCGCCATATGTGTGAAACTTCTATGTATACATATATGCGTGGAAAAAGAAGGATAGGTTTGTGTGTAAAGACGCCATTTCTTCATGCTGCGTTTTCCGTAGGATTTAAATAATTACAGTTGACACATGAGAAAACTGATACTGTGCCATACAAGCATCATCAGTATGATCTAATGCATACGTAAAAGTGAAGGAGTGCCAATTAGTCATTTCTTCAATGGCAATGCGTTGGTGATATCTACTTACCTGAGTAAGGAGCGTGACAGATTGCACATTGATGTTGGCCCCGGATGAGTTATTCGCACTGGAAACTTTTTCAAGTTTTTACGAGTTCTTATGAATTGAGAAAGATGTCTTCTTTCTCAACAATGTTAGTTGACAGTCCAAGCGAAAGCTGATGTCATATGAAGTGGAAACTGTGCAGTGAATTTTTTTATGGGGTTATGCTTTTCTTGCAGAAAGTCTAGACTGAACAGTGTAAAATCTGAACATTTTTCTGCATCAGCAACACCACTCCATGTTTGTGTTGAGGAACAAAGAGGACCAGAATTGGGTTCATCCTCTAAAGATATTTGCCAGTACACAAGTTACATAAGGATGGCAAACACTATGTCGAACATGAAGATGACAAATCCTATTAAAGGTCTCGTTAGTAAGAGACGAAAAAGATACACTCAAGATGGATTTAACTTAGACCTTACATGTATCCTTCAGTTACACATTAGTTAGTAATCACTGTATTGTTAAAACAATGCTTCATATGATGTTTGACCCAGATATGCTTAATTCATCTCTGCCTCCTCATTATTACTTATGTTTCTTCTGTAAAGGGTTAAAATACCTTCTAGATTGTATTCAGCATTGCATGAATATGCTGACAATTATAAAAAACATAATCATATGTTACAGAATTATTACTAATGCTTATTCTGTAAAGGGTTAAAATACTTGATGAAACTAGCGCTGAGATAGTTCAGATAATTTCGGAAGTGAAAATAGTTGAATTTATATTAATGTTTTTTTTTTTTTTTTTGAAGATGCAGTTGATCATATATGCGAGGCATAATAAAAGCTTAAACTAATCAAACCTAACCTATCAGATTCGTATATGGAAGGCGTATAAGCGGAATACGAAGGTAACTACCTCAGCGATAGTTTAGCCAAATAGGCTACCTTCTAGATTGTATTCAGCATTGCATGGATATGCTGGCAATTATAAACAATATGTAATCGTATGTTACAGGCTACTGTATTATTTTGTTCATGCAAGGAGGACTGGCTAATGTTAGCTGCCTTTTCATGCATGCTAACTTGTTTGAACTAAAATTCTTTTTAAAATGACAAAATAGCCTGAAATAAAATTCCTTTTAAAATTACAAAATAGCCTGTGTACCATTTGGTAATAATATGTCTTTAAAAGGAGCAATAGAAATAGAGAGCAGATCTCACTGTCTTTCTCAGAATAGGCTAATGTGAGGCTTATTTTTGTTGGGAGAAATCGTATGATAGGCCTAAGTACATTTTCTATGTGCACAATGATAATAAGAGACAAATTTTCTTTCTTTCGCATGAGATTATTGTCTGTGTTGCATATAGGTATAGACCCTCTTCTTAGATATTTGGCTTTCTGATGCTATTACTTGTGAAGGTATTGGCATTGGAAGTCATACATGAATTTATTGAAATTACCTTTTAATTCAACTTTTCAGATTGTGTAGTAAGTCATTCTGCATAGTGCTTATAAATTCATTATTATGCAACAGTTCGCTTTGTGTGTAATAAATGATTTGAAGTAACCTAAAGTTAAATTTGTATGTAATTATATTTTCCTTAATAATTACTCAGATATCAAAGCAAATTTAATTGCCATGGGTTTTCCTGCCGAGAAGTTGGAGGGTGTATATAGAAACCACATTGACGATGTTGTCAAATTTTTGGAAGCTAAACATAAAGATCATTACAAGATTTATAATTTGTGAGTTGATATAAATATAATATAATATTAATGTAAATTATTGTTTACCTACTTACAACCTCACATAAGGCAGATATAAGTAGTCTTGGCTATGAAATTATATGTATTAAAACATTTACTGAAATGGAATATGCTTAGGCTAATTTATGGAATCCATGTTGAGGCTGGAAAGCATATATCAGGCTGTAAAGTAATAAATAATTTCTTCAGAATCAGGAAATTGAAATCAAACACTTAGAAGCTCTGGACCTCCCCTAGCAAAGGGAGAAAATGGGTCACATTTCTACCATCTATCCACAATATATAGAACCGGAATCACGCATCTGAAGTGGGTAGGCATTGGACACATGCATTTACATATATTTTCTTCAAATGTTTTGTTTCCTTCATTTGGTGTATAGAATTTGTACTTTTGACACACAAATTTTTCTTTATTCATGATTCGAAACTTTCGAACATAAAATCTTGTTCCAATAATTACGTGCAAATTTTAGTATTGTCTATGTATTTATTTTCCTAAAAAGGCACCAGTTCACAGAATAGTGGTAATAGAAATATGATTTTCTCACAATTTACAAAAACAGTTGAATAAGGTTCTGTGTGAGCTACACAGTTAATATCTTTAATCCGTGAAATTAGAAAGAATCATCATGATGTATTATAACAGACACACTGGAAGAAAGGAAGTAATGTCTTAGGAACAGAAACGAAAATATCTTTTGAGTTCATAAAGTTTGACAAATTATAAAATTGAGAATAGCTAATTTATTTACTGAAACAGCTGATACTGCAGGAAATTTAAAATGGGAAGAACTCAAGTTACCACGTCCAGATTTAATTCCTGGTTTTCCCAAAAGATCAACTGTTTCAAAGTTTAGACTTGTCACTGACATTATCTAGCAAAACATTAATATTGATGGGAAGTTGCCCTTAGTGGCACAGTTGGTATAGTGCTGGCCTTCTATGCCTGAGGTTACGGGTTCGATCCCGGCCCAGTTCATGGCATTTAAGTGTGCTTATATGCGACAGGTTCATGTCAGTAGATTTAGTGGCATGTAAAAGAACACCGGCAGGACAAAATTCTGGCACACCGGCAATGCTGATATAACCTCGGCAATTGCGAGCGACGTTAAATAAACCATAATTTAAATTTTACTTCCTACTTACGACTTTTAAGGAACCTGGAGGTTCATTTTCAGTCTCACATAAGCCCACTATCAATCCTTATCCTGAGCAAGATTAATCCAGTCTCTACCAACATATCCCACTATCTCAAATTCATTTTAATATTATCCTCCCATCTACGTCTCGGCCTCTCCAAAAGTATTTTTCCCTCCGGCCTCCCAACTAACACTCTATATGCATTTCTGGATTTGCTCATACATGCTACATGCCCTGCCCATCTAAAACGCCTGGATTTAACTTCATCCCTCTTAGCCCCAAATATTTTTCTAAGTATCTTATTCTCAAACACCCTTAACCTCTGTTTCTCTCTCAAGGTCAGGGTCCAAGTTTCACAACCATACAGAACAACTGATGGGCGGCCGAGTAGCTCAGTTGGTAGAGCAGCTGGCTACGGACTGGAAGGTCCGGGGTTCGATTCCAGGTGGTGACAGGATTTTTTCTCGTTGCCAAACTTTCAGAACGGCCCCAAGGTTCACTCAGCCTTCTATAAAATTGAGTACCGGGTCTTTCCCGGGGGTAAAAGGCGGTCAGAGCGTGGTGCCAACCACACCACCTCATTCTAGTGCCGAGGTCATGGAAAGCATGGGGCTCTACCTCCATGCTCCCCAAGTGCCTTCATGGCATGTTACGGGGATACCTTTACCTTTTACAGAACAACTGGTAATACAACTATTTTATAAATTCTAACTTTCAGATTTTTTAAGAGCAGATTGAATGACATGAGTTCTCAATGATAACAGGCATTTTCCATATTTATTCTGTGTTTAACTTCCTCCCGAGTGTTATTTATATTTTGTTGCTGTTGCTCTAAGATATTTGAATTTTTCCATCTCTTCAAAGGATAAATTTCCAATTTTTATATTTCCATTTCGTACTATGTTCTCGTCACGAGACATAATCATAATATAGGCTACTTTCTTTTCGGGATTTACTTCCAAACCTGTCTCTTTACGCTTGGCTTCAAGTAAAATTCCCGTGTATGTTCCTGAAATTAAGTCGTAATAAAAAGTCTCTCCCAGGGGGGGAGTGGGCGCGTGCGTGTTTTTTTTTTTTTTTTTTTAAAGGAACGCTTGCACCCAGCGGATGAGGGTGCGAAAACTCTCTACTATCTTCAATACTGTTCATTCATTTAGTGTTCTGCCCAAGGGCAAGTCTTTCACTGTAAACCCCGCTTTCTCCAATCTTTCCTATTTTCTGCCTTCCTCTTTGTCTCCTCATATGATCGATCTTAATACCATCAACGCTAAAATAATAACCAAAGTAGTTGATGCGGTGTCATTAAACAACTAAATAAGAAGAAAACTACAGAACATTATTTTATCGTAGTTGAATTTAAATAACATGGTTTACATAACTTTATAAACAATACAATGTATAACTAATTAATTCTGAATGATTATGTAATGATATAAACGTAAATAATAACTTCTGTTGTAATAGTGGTAGCTCGTGCAATATCATTCTTGAGAAAAGAGCTGTTACGAAAAGAAAAAAGAATTGAATGTGAAAGTTGTGGGACAAAACTAAGGTAATAATTTTACCAAAAGTGTAGGATTGCTAAATGAGAAATGAATATTGACAGTTCATGATCTGCGCAAATTTTACAATCATGTTTTATTTCAAAGATTAATTGTACTGGCAGTAATTTTGTTATGTTTAAATATTAGGTGAGATGTTTTTCACCAATTTTGTGATTTTTGATGAAAATACTTTTGCATTTGGTGCACTGGTTTTGTGAATGATTTAATTAATATGCATATTGATCGTGGTTTCTCAAATGATAGATTTGTGGATTACAAGATTATGAGATAGGGTCCAAGTAATACAAAATGGTTTTATTTTCTTTATTACTTTCAAAGTGTATCTGGGAAACTACGTAAGCTCTTTTTTAAAGGATTGTTGACAAAATAAAATTGTTGAAGTGTAATGCTAATGATTGTCTGCAATTATAATGAAAGTACTTATTTTTTTTCTCATTGATATTCCAGGAGACTCATTAGGGCCTACATATTTTAACGTAATTTGTTTAGTGTTAGGATTGATTTTAAATTTCTCAATGTATGTCATCCTATTTTACCTTCCATATGATGTAGAAATCGATTTCAGTATGCTGATGAAAAATTAATGTTTTTGATATCTCTGATACCGAAGAATGTGCTCTATTTTTACATATTTTTCTGTCCCTTTGTGTATGTTAGTGTCTACCTAAATCTAATCTAATATGTCAACTTACCAACCCACTCACTCCTCCCACCTGCTCCTTCGTCTTTTTGTCCATCCATCGATCTCTCTCTGTACAGCCTTTCTTTTGACAGATGTGTATAAGCAAGTTTATCTGGAAGATAATGCAGGTGCAGTTTGAGAATATTGTCTTAAGGCAAAAATTAGGTATAATTTTATTGAAATTGCCTGTAACTGTGTTCTTTTCGATAGTAAAAAGTAGTACAGTTAATGCAGTACTTTGCCAAATATTGGTTACAGTATTTATAATATGCATATCACCTGTAACCTACAAGGTGTAAAGTATATTTATCTTGAATAAAGAGGTCGATATAGTTTATCAAATATTAATGTAATGTCACTTAGAAAGGAAGAATTACAAATAGCAACATTATCGGCATTTTTTGTCTCTTTTACAAATTCCGTATACACAAACTGAACTAGATTTACAAGAAATTAACACGTTCAAAAGTAATTGTAATGAAATAACAAATTTGACAAATTACATTAACATTGAAATAAGTTACTGTACTTTTATTATAAATTAAATGCTTAATATTGAAGTCAGTATAAATATTGAATCATTTATTATTAATTATAAGTAAAATGTTATATTAATTAATGTAGATCTCTGTCTATTTTTAATTTTTCTTGTGCTTAATGCTTGGATGTATTACGATATGAACATAATCCATGCAATGCTGAGAAGTTGCTGTATAATAGACAAACAGGTAGGATGTCAGAAGCAATTTTCTGAATGTATTTCCATAAAAATCTTGAACATTTTTTTTCAGTTTCAGTGTTCTTTATTTTCATACTTCGTATAATGAGAAAGTGGGAAATTCATATCATTCAAATCTTCCAGGGAAATATAAAAGACTATTGTAAATAGATAAGTTTTGGAAATACAGTTTATTTTAAATATTAGATGAAATATTGTCAGATGTCGATTTGTAATGTATAAGATGTAAGATAACATCTAACATAATTTGTAATCATCCTATTCTAATTTTAGCTCTGAAACAAAACCTGTGAAGTACACTTCTAATTATTGTAACTGAGTTTTTGTAACGGATTCATATTCTCGAAAGGGCCCTGCATCAGGTTAAAAACTCTATTCACTTTTAACTCAATTATTTCCCTGCAAGTGGAGTTAGTAACCGGATGTAGAACTCTTCCAAGATTTTGTATGAATCTGTTTCAAACTCATTTACGATTGAAATTGAACTAAATGGGTTTTGTTTTGGAGCTCATGCATGTTTGTGGAAAGTAATTATATAGTCATGTTTTTTTTTTTTTTTGTAATGTGTAATGAATAACTTATCTATGATGCAATAAAAAATAAATTATTTGTCTTTATTTTAGCATTCTTGCAATCTAAAATATTTTAGAACTCAGTCAGCCTAAAAATTCATATCAAATATGTACAAAAGATTGAAACAAGTAAATTTAATACATATTTTTCTTTAAAGATGTGATTATCGAAGTGGATATCATTCTGCAGAAAAAAGTCAAACTACAGAATACTGGAACCAAGAATGATGCAATTAAATTTAAACCTCGATAAGAAATTACATTATTCTTCACATTTAGTTTTCATATCAAATCCCTTAAAAATCGGTTAAAATCTGCAAAGAAAAATTGAATTCAAAATATAGAATGAAAGTAGAGAATGAAAGTTGTAAGCTTATGTATGACTTAGTTTTTCTAACTTGGGTTGAAAGGCATATACTAGTATCTCTCATGTGATGAATAATACTATATACACTGGAAAACGTATGAGAATATCAGTATGAAACAAGAAATTACAAAGTTTTCTGAAATAGCTCGATAACAGTGTTAAAGTTGTGGATAGTATTTACTGTACTGCAGTGAAATTTTCCAATTTGCTGTAAATTAGATTGATATCTTTGTATTATTTTCAATTGTGAGAGAGCTTTATATGTAATTCTGTTTATTAATTTTCGAACAGGTGTTCAGAACGTTCGTATGATGTGGCAAAATTTCAACAGCGGGTTGCCAATTATCCATTTGATGATCACAACCCTCCAAAGATGGAACTTATTGGGCCGTTTTGTACTGATGTTCACAACTGGCTGTCACAGGACCATAGGAATGTTGCTGCAGTCCATTGTAAGGCAGGAAAGGTACTGTCATTTTATTGATTCATCAAGTGTGCACTATATTTTGATAAGTTTTTTTTTTTTCCCCATGGAATTCAAATTAATGTACCTTTTTCTTTTTTCTGCTGTGATATTAAGTGACACCGATAAAAGAGCAATGCCGGCAGTGAGTGCTTTAGTAGGATAGTGCTTACTCAAAGTTATCCCATACCCAATTTCTGTTCTTTTCTTACTTCATATACAGATTGAGACTATAGTTGAATTACTTATTACTTTTATTGTTGTTATATTTAAACTACAGCCGGCCAGTCTCCTGCTCTGACATTTCACTTGGAAAGAGAAGAAAGAACGAGAGAGAAAGATAGTGACCAGCATTGCCAACCTGTGGTGTTTTGAAGTTGTGAAAAGAACCTCGAAATTCCACTGTGAATGAAACTATTCTGCTAAATTTTAACCTTAAAACACTCTGGTTCGGTTTAAAGTAATGTTTTTAATTCTATTGTAATTTGCTGTTACAAGACTTGAGTTCCGATATGCGAAGATTAATTCAATCGCAGTTTGCAATGCTGGGAGAGAGGCGGGCACTAGTGGCTAAAGTTGTCTGCTAGAACCAACCAGCTATGAGCATCTGATGTATTTAGCGCGATGTTGCCACTTCTTTTTTTATGCGAAGCATGTGGTGAACGAGTCATTCTTTTGTTATAGTACAGGCAAAGTAGTTGTGTTGTTTTGTGCTTGAGCGATTTACGGTGCCTGTAAACCTTATTATTGATATAGTAATATGGCCAGTGGTCGTCAGAATCAAAGAAGGAAAAAATCGGCTCTTTTAAGAGCTAAAGTCATGAATTTATACAGATTGCGTGAATATTTTGAGAAGGAGCGAGACAATGGAGAATCTCTTCTCCCTGTAATGAAAGTGGTAGATAGAGTTTGTGACGCTTTGAAGGTGGGAAAAACAACTGTTAAAAGTGTGGCGTCTTTCCACTTGAGTATTAACAAATTCTAAGGAAAGTAGAGTCTATTTTATTTAATACACTTTCATTATAAAGATATTCCCATAGTCTGTGGTAATATACTTTAGGCCTATGTATAATTTACATACGCGTTCGCATCAGTTTTTTTTTTTTTGTGATCTACGCTAGCTGTGTATATTAACGAAGGATGTGATCTAAGTTATATGTAAAATGATTTATATGCAAGCCTATGCGTTGGAATTAGTTTTTATTCTGCGCCACAAAATTGGCCGCGAGCGCGTGACAGTTTTCATTCTGTCTATACGTATCGGCAACATTGTCTCCCTCGGTCACGAGAAACGTCAGGGCCGGAGAACGACCGGCTGTGCTGTAGGTCACGACTTTTCTTAGCAATTTCCCGATAAGTTTCTCAAGGCAACAAAGTTTAATTGATCAAAAATGAGAATTTCCTGGAATTTCCGTTATTTGTTTATAATATTTTGTTTTTAATGATGATGCTGATCATGACTGTGACAATTGTGGCACAGTAAGGAACCGCGACTTCTGCTGATTAATGCTTATGAACAAGACTCTAAATACTATGTGTTAACCATGTACAGATCTTATTTTCAAAAGCAGATGGTTCTTTCTGACTAATCCCAGTCTTAGATGACTGAAAGCAAGTAATGGTCTTTTAAACCAATATACATAAACTCCTTCTGAGGTATATAAAAAAAGTACAAATTATATGAAATTTCTCTATTTTGCAATCCCGTCAGTCCTTCTGTCATGGGAAATAATGAATTTAACTTTAAAAATGCTCTCACCTCAGTGATTGAATTCATTTATTACTGTATGAATATTTGATGTTTGGTGTTTTATGTCAAGGGTCGTACTGGTGTAATGGTGTGTTGCTATATGCTACACAGTAAGCAGTTCCCAACAGCCAATGAGGCCCTCAACTACTACGGCCAAATGAGGACCCATGATAGAAAGGTATGACCCAAAATTAACAATGAATTATGGCAGAAGTATGAGACTATTCACTACCACTACTACGACTACCACTCCCACCACTATCACTACTACAGTAGAATCCTTCTTAACCTACACCAAAGGGACCAGGCTAGTTCTGAATACGAGATTTTGCCATGTAATTGAATAAATACCGGATACTGGTATATAAAAAAGAAAGTTCGTATTTCTTGGTGCCAAATGTTGGAACTGCAGCCATATGAAGCTTATTTCTCTATCACTTACTCATAACTGAATAAACGTAAAAACTGTGAGGATTTTCCTTATTAAAATACATCACACAGCACAAATAATACACTAATTCTAGATTCGAATATTCACTGAAAACGAAAGTTCGTGCGAACTTCCTAATGTGGCAACACTGACAGCCCGAACTTAACTAAATAAACATAAAAACTGTGTGAATTTTCTTGATTAAAACATATCACACAACACAAATAATACACAGATTTTAGGTTCGAACATTCGAAAATGAAAGTTCATTCGTAATGTGTCAAAAGTGATGGCCCAGACTGTGGCAGTCTGGCATATTTATTTTTTTTTTTTTTTTTGGTCAGCCAAAAGTGCTATTGTTTTGGTATTGCAGGTTATTTGGGTGCCGGTTACGAGAGATTTTACTGTACTACTATTACTACCACTATCACAACTACCACTACTACCATTATCACCAATACTACTACTACTACTGGCACCACCACCACCACAACAACAACAACCATCACTACTACTATTACTGAATATGTTTTATGGAAATGGATGAGTTAGAGACTTGCATTTTGAACCTGATGATATTTTAAAAAAATATTGGTCAAAATCATATACCTAAAGTGATAAAATTCCCTTAGAGCCTCATAGATTGTTTTTTTAAACTTTCAGGGGGTGACCATACCCAGCCAACGGCGTTATGTAGGTTATTATGCATCTTTAGTACAAGAACATCTCAATTACCATCCAGTGACACTTCTCATTAAAGAAATTCACTTGGAACCCATGCCAACATTAAATGGAGGACAAGCCTGTACGTATGCCATTGTTTGTTAATCACAGCAGTTGTAAAGGTTTAGATTTTAATATGTTGGATTAGATTTCAATTGTCATTTTTTTATATTATTAAACACAAAATATTTTGTTCTGACCTGCTATTATACCATTCTTACCACTCGATAACTAATGTCCTCATGGTAATGATTGTGGAGACCTCTGGTGAAAAAGAGCGGGAAGGTGTTGATTAAAAATATCTGTGGTCTTCTGTATGAATTAACATCTGCTGACATTACATATGAGATACACAAACTGAAAGACAGTATGGATCATATGCGGAGATTAAGAGGAAGGCAGAAAATAGGGAAGACTGGGTAAGCTGGGTTTGCAGTGAAAGACCTACCCTTGGGCAGAACACTATGAATAAATGAATATATCTACCAGTGAGTTTATCTGGAAATAAGTCCCAATTTTTGTTGCGAAATTAATTGTTCTCTGTTTGGAATTAAAAACACTTATTTGCACTGAGCTGCGAGAATTGTCAGATGAGTTTCTCTGAATTTATTTTTATTATGTAAAGTAATTGTCATATAAGATAGACAATTAGTATAGCCTAAAAAAATTAAATGAAATAATATATATTCATTCTTTTTACTTCAGATTTGTGAGCTTTTATGTTCCCTTAAATCTAGTGAAAACAGCTCATCGTTATTAGTAATAATGTAGGCATTATTTAAGATGGTAGTTTTAAGTGACTCTCACGCTATATAATATTATAGAATTATTTCTGTGGAAATTTATGCAGATTTAATTATATACGTCTGTTTAAGTAATACAGTTTTTAAAGTAAATCGAATATATTACAAATTGAAGATACCACATATAAAGAAAAAGTTTTATGTGTGTTACAAAAATATTTAATGTTTTTTTGTGAAAGATTGTTTTCATCTTATTGTATGGTTAATACATTTTTATTTGTTTCATAGCTTCTTGTTTATATTCATTAGACTGAATTAATACTGATTCTTGCATATTTCAGGTCTTCAACTAGTGATCTCCGAATCGAGTACAAAAGTGTTCTCATCGCCAGTATATGAAGTGAAAAAAGGTTCTCCTTCTTTCCACATCCGCTTGGACCAGTATATTCCTCTTCAAGGGGATATCAAAATTGAATTCTTCAATAAGCCCAAGATGATGCGGAGAGTAAGTTACATAGGCTTAATATTTAGAATAACTTCCCATGTATCCACTCCAGAGAATTAAAGTGAACGTACATCACAATGTTCCTTTTCACTTTCTCATTATACAAACTGTATTGAGAAAGTATTGTGATGCTGCAAAAAATTATTTCTAGGTTTTCAGAATTCCTGACATTGAAAGAGTGGTTTTCAACATGTCTTCTAGTACTTGGATTTAATTTATTAAAAATATTGTTCATGTCATTATGATTATTAATTGTCTTTGTACAATAATTTCTCTTGAACTGTTGGATGGACTTTTATGATATTCATAATCTACAGGTAATATTAATCAGGGAATTATGCAAGTGAATGATCATTTTTACTAAATAATAAAAAAAAAAAAAAGAAGAGAAAATGGCGATTTACTCGAAATTGGCTATAACAGTTCTTTTTGATTTTTTGTTTTCTTTGCATAAGATAAAGTGGTAAATGAAATTGTATAAACAAAACTGTCTCTTCAAATAGTGTAATGTTGGGGTAGGGGACTTCAAAGACATCTGTACGAGTTGGATTACAAAATTAACATATCTCTTAGTTATTGCAAAAAAAAAAAATTAGGTAACAGTTAATATCTACATAATTATCCAACAGGAAACGTCCACACCTGTGAAGTAACAGTGCGTCTGGCCTCGAAACCAGATGACCCCGGTTCGATTCCCACTCAGGGCAAGTTACCTGGTTGAGGTTTTTTCCGGAGTTTTCCTTGAACCCAATATGAGCAAATGCTGGGTAACTTTTGGTGCTGGACCCCTGTCTCATTTCACCGGCATTATCACCTTCATCTCATTCAGACACTAAATAACCTAAGATGTTGATAAATCGTCGTAAAATAACCTACTAAAATAAAATAAAGCGTCGTAAAATAACCTACGGAAATAAAAAATCCAACCAGAAACTTCTTCAAATAAAATTTTTAATGCTTAATGACATCTATGTGAATGACTTTGTAAAATTACCTTAACCTTAGACATTACAGAAATAGAGGAGAATATAGATTTTATTTTCCTATAAAAGCTTTACTGTTCGGTGGAGACTTAATATTATATGTGTCTCTATTTCTTTCGCATCACAAATATCGTAAAGTCCAGACAGTGAAACCACAGGAACATTTTTTTTATACTAGTGGGTACTTAACTGCTCATCATTCTCCTATTACCACAGGAACATTAAAAGCTAGTGTTAAGATATTACGAGGTTTGGTGAAAAAGTATCTGATTTTTAGTTGTGAGAAAAAGACTGGCTTACTTTTCGAGTTCACACTGTAATCTTCTGTGTAGGTTCCTAATGACTTCACACACTTGTCTCAGTTGTCCTCCTCCTGTGTGAAACATTTTCAAAATAAATTTTTGTCATCATTAGCAACTTCTTCAACACATTGATCTTGATTGCAATACTGTCTTGAGATCTGGAACCTTTTACTGACATCTCTATTCTGAATAAGAGCCAGATGATGTTTGACCAAAAAGTTCAGAATAAGATGTTCTGAATGGATCAGAGCATTGTTGAGATGGAGCTTCCGATCACCAGTCAGACATAATTCTTGTCTCGTGATGAACAGCATCTTGTAGATAATGGACATTGTCTGAGTCGCAGCCTTGACCATTAAGAATGTAGTCGGTGATGAACCAAGCCTTTATGGTAAAAAATCTAGAACATTCATCACTCTCATCTGATGTTCAACCATTTTTGAAGCAATGATACTACTCCTTAATTTGAATTTCCACCACAGTTACATCACCAAATATCCACTTAAGTTGTTGGATTATACCTCGAAACATGTTGAATGCCATCTTTGGAATAACTCATAAACCAGGCATTTCTGGACATACGTTTATGACTTTTTTCTTGTTTTGGTGTGAGGAACTCGCACTCAAGTTTGTCCCCGTATTTTTTATTCATTCTGTATAAATAGGACTACACGGTATACAATTTCTGATAGTCACACATGTTGCTGACTGTCACGATCATTTTAGCAATTCCATTGAAACATAATTTTAATTTAGTACCGTTTTCTGTTTAAACATACAAGTATTAATATTTTGGTACTGTAACATTAGCTGTAGGTGTAAACCTAAAGGTACGGTCACACGTCGCTACTTTTGCAGTGCAACTTTTGTACTGCAGCTGCAAAAGTTGCGTGTCGTGTTCACACATAAGCCAAAAGTAGCGCGCTGCTCGCTACTTTTCGTGCTGTGCAACCCGAGTGTAGCAAAAGTTGCAACTGGAGGTTGCGAGTCTGTTCACACACAAGGCGCTACTTTTGCAGCCGCAGTCATGCTGCAGGTTTCAATCTCTGTGTTGACTTCTCAATATACATTTTGTGGTTATGTTCGCATTATTAATAAACTCATGCGAAAGCTTCCTTATCTATTATTTGCTTTTCTGTCCTAACTAGTATTCAGAAATTGACATTATTTTTACTATAAAGCTTTTAAAACGTCTATATACTTAAATGATAACCAACAGCATATTCACGTAATCAATGTTGGCAACCTTCCTGTTTGAAACTACGCTACAGAAAATTAAACAAAGTGAATTATATCGTCAGCAAATATGCTCAGACTGTGTTGCGCATTTAATAACTGTTACAAATAATTTATTTTCATCACATCTAACATTAAAATACATCCAAACAATAAAAATATGATTGGCACATTTGGGTGGCAGCACTGGTCGCAACCGCAGCAGAAGTTTAAACAAAACTGACATCAATAATGCTGCGGCTGCAACCCTGAGAACCCTGTTCACACGTCGCTACTTTTAAGCTGCGCGCAGCATGAAAAAGTAGTGAGCAGCAGGTACGGCAGCTGCTACTTTTCGGGTTGCACCATTGTTCACATGTCGCAGTACGAGAGTTGCGCAGTTTTTTGTACTGCATCGCTGCAAAAGTAGCGACGTGTGACCATACCTTAAGTTGCAGCGTAATATAATGTATGTATATTCTTTGTTTATATTAACATGTCTCTTAAAAATTTGTCAGTAATTTATGATACATTATGAGTTCCTGCTTCCCACTTCGTGCTTGGTTACATTTGTCTGAAGCATATTATGGAATGTACAAATTTAAACAATTTTGCAGTCTTGTTATTGTACTGTAATGTAGTTGATGACGCGATTTTTGAACTGATCAGTGTAATTCATTAGCATGTGGTGATTGTGCGTTAATGAGAGACTGTTTTTGTTTGTATGTTTCAAAGGTAAATAACAAATAACCCATTTTTGTTAAACTAGGTAGAAAAAATTACAAGCTTGCATGAAAATGAGGTAGGAAAAAGTAGTGTGTCAGTGTTTTAGTGTGCCTGCTGAATTAAGGAAAGCCAATTCCAAACGTGAACATTCCTTCCTTTCTTTTCTTTCTCTCTCTACATTAAGAAAACAACATACAACGACATAATTTAGCCTTTTTTTTTTCATAATTAATAAAACTAAATGATGTTTTCAGAAGTTCAGTAATACATTGATGTTCATTAGAAATCTATGTCTCGCTTATATTAGGATGTGAAATCATGTATTCTACTGACACATAGCAGAATGAAACTGTAGCTGTTAAACACAAGTTAAAGTAAAAACTGCAAACCAACCAACATTTTTCTTATGTATATAATTTCAGGTGGTACTTAATTAAACATCACAACACAGAGTAAACACTAGAAATCAGGATAATTTAGCATTTTGTCTATTGTATTATTGTTTCTGAGCGGTATAATTACAATCGTGTAACAATACATAAGATCCACACCTGTGGAGTAATGGTTAGCACATCTGGCCGCAAAACCAGGTGGTCCAAATTCAATTCCCGGTTGAGGCAAGTTACGTGGTTTTTGATGAGGTTTTCCCTCAACCCAATATGAGCAAATGCTGGTTAACTTTCGGTGCTGGACCCCGGACTCATTTCACTGGCATTATCACCTTCATCTCATTCAGATGCTAAATAACCTAAGATGTTGATAAATCATCGTAAAATAATCTACTAAAAAACAATACATGAATTGATAGAAATTTCTTCCATTAAATGAACAGTCAAGATACCTACCTTTCAAAGAACATAGTAAATGCACTTATTTGTAGCAGATGATAATTCAGTGATAAATTTATTACAAAGGATTGAAATTTGTGTTGAAGAAGCAAAAATATTGTTACACATGTGCATAATGCAGTAAAACTTCATTTATATGTGTCTCACTTATACTTTTTTTTCTGAAGTCCCAGTAAAATTCCTATACTTTCCATGTTAATTTATTTCTGTTATACATTTTTCACGCTTATACGATCGTGTTTTAAATCCCGAGGGGTACAGAACTTCATTTATATGTTCTTTAAATTTTGCTGTGAAAATGTAAGAACGTGAAAATACCATATTTATGCTATCGAATATAACCCACATACAATTTTTTTATCATAAAATCCAGAAAAAAACTGGCGAATCTTATATGTACCTGTGCTACCACTCAAGATTAAAATTATGTTACCAAGATAGGTTATAAAGACACTCCCTTACCTCTAGCTATACATCACATTCATTCTCACTTGCAGTGTCAGAACTGGAACTTCCGGTCAACAGGTCTGGGTTGATGTCAGAACATTGATTGACAATGACTAACTTCATGCTATTCTTTTGTCAGTAATTATCTGTAAATTCTTTTGGTTTAATTAGAGATGCGCAATTGTTGAGAGTTATTCATAAAATCTCACAATAAAAAAAAATGTATTTATAAGTCATTCTAGTAGTTAAAAATATTATACTTATTAGTGACTGTTGTCAAAAATAGCCAAGAAATAACGAATGATAAGCGCAAGAGACTAGAAAACACGAACTTGCTCTGTCTGTTTCTGTCAATTGTTTCCCCACCATATCTCGTAACATAAATGGAGCGTTTATATTAATTTGTTCGAATCTGAATGTTGAGTGTGAATTTTCAAGATGACATTCTGTCAAAAATAAGATGCGTTTTATAATCACGCAAATACTGTACAATGTATGATCATTGTTAAGATGTGACTGACTTTGAAATTCGAAGCTGCCCATTTTGCACTTGCAAGCTTCAGTAAATCGGTTATACACCAGTGGGAGAATCATTTCAGAGAGGAAAGAGAAGTATGTGCAGAGGGAAGAAATGGAACATTCTAAACAATCAAAATCCAGGTCCAAAGTTGTGACCAGCCATACTGAATACAACTCCCATAACACCCCTCCAAACTGAAAATATTTTGACAGTAGACTTAACCTGATATGACGAGAAGGTTGTTGATTGATTTTTGAATTCCAATGATTGGAAAAAAGAGGAAGCGTGTTTGTAACTGATTTTTTTTATGAAATAATCACATGTTATTAATTATTAATTCTATTTCAGATGTAATTAAATGTCATTTCAGTTATACATTTTGCTCAATCTCACCTTTTTTCTTCAGACCCCCATAAAAACGTGTAAATTAAGTTTTACTGTATATAGTATCATGGAGTTGCAAAAAAATTAATTTCGACATTTTCACGGAAATATTTTCAACATCTCTGATGAAGAGAAAGTGGTTGCTGGTTCCATCTATCCTTCAGTCAATTCAGTGCACTGAAATATTTTGATTTTTATCCAAATCATTAATCGGTCGTTATGTGATGGTTTGCTAGAAATCGATTTAGATGATTTTCTTATTTTTTTTATTCTTACTCAGGGTGAAATGACCCATGAAATGATATAGACAGTATGCGACAAAACATTTTTATTTCAGAGTTATTAATTGCTTCTCATTAATTGGCAAAATAAGAAATGACTCTCATTTATTTACTGACTCATTATACGAAGTATGACAGGAGTTTAAAGAGAAAGCATTTTAGTACTGCAAAATGTCATTTTGGAGAATGACACTGGTAACGTGATAAAGAACTGAATTGTTGTGAAATGCGTAAAACATAATGGGAAAGTAACATACGTTTATCATCTTCACAACACTTTTTTTTTGGTAGACTTTTCACCTCCGAATTCGCAAGCTTATCCTTGAGGTTTCGGTTGGTTTCGGTTAGTTTAATGCGGGAGTTGTTAGTGTGTGTTATAAATTTCTGTCACAGGAGCAAGTAGAGAATTCCAGCAGTGGATATTCGAGACTTTGGAAAAGGAAGGGATCTGTAAGTATGCGACAAACCTTTACTCAATAGTGATTATCTTGATTGCTTCGTAATATGCATTATGATACTGTACGTGTTATTTAAAGCGCTCATATTTTATAACTTTGGCCAAAATAACAGCTGAGAAGAGCGAACATCTACTTGCTTCCAAAAGTGATTTCCACAGCATTTGCAATGTTTACAAGAAAATTCAAGAAGCACAATATTGCACTTGGTTCAGTAAAATAAATCACATTTATGATATCTCTTTAATAGATAAAAGATAGAAATGCGACAATTTGGAAGAAGCTTGCTTTCACTGCATCCATGGACGCTATGCCTTTGTTGTATGCAGTGGTTCCCAAAGTGGGAGTCACGACCCCTTGGGTATCATGTAAAGAGCTAAGGGGGTCGCGAGATGATTTACAAAAAAAAAAAACCCTTATTAACATAAATTTATGTTGCCTTTAGACACATAAACAATGTTGAACATAAAAATAAAGGTAAAATGTTTTAGTAGTTGTAAAGTAAAGAAATAATAAAATGCGATAAGTGGTTTTGTTTCAATGGCAGTCATAGACTAGAAACTTATTTTGCATAAATACGCATATGCAAATACTATAAAAAGTCAGTAGCTTGTTCTGCAAGCTCCAGGTATTCTCACAGTTTTAGAGCCAAAACTGGTCTACGCTCTGCTTAAAAAGGTATAGTTTCAATATTCCATCAGTTCATATACATATATCAATGAGTCTTTCCTTTGTATTTTTTTTGGAATTACAGCCATTTGAACGCAGCTGTCTAAAAACAGATTCAGTATCCATCTGTGACTGCCATAATTGTTCTGCGTTTCTTACAAAAATACTCAAAAAGTTGTTGTTTGAAATTGCGCAAACTTCATTGGGTGTCTACAAAAATGAACTCAGTATTTGTCGTATCATATGGTACATGACTCAATTTTCCACGAGTTTTTAATGCAATTCTTTTTGAAGTGATGTCGACCAGAAATGAAGTTTCCTTATAAATCTGTCGATTTTATTTCTGTATGTTACTGTGTTAACATCTTGGCATTGCAAGCTACTGTTCAAAGTGTTTAAGTATTCGAAAATATATCAGCAAGATAGGCTACTGTAAGAAACCAAAGAAAATTGCAAAATAGGTTTGCATAATTCGATTTCTCGTCTTGCAGGTACTGGTACATTAGAAGTTGGGTGGTAGCCAATAGCTTTGAGTACAGTTATCGTTGTTTTCGATTTTACAGAGATTTATATTCTTTTCGAATGTGGTAAAGTACTGGTGCGGGATTGGGAGGTCGCCAACAAATGCATTTTCCGAAAGCGTGATGCTTTCAAAAAGTTTGGGAACCACTGGTTGTATGTAACATTTACGAATGCATGATGAATAGTTAAGTGCAATTGACTCTCAACAGAATAACTTCAAGAATCGTGTACATTATATGCCACAGAGCATACAATCATATCAGCGTTCTTTGATGGAGGGATTTATAAAAAAACGAATGTGTAAATTTCTGTAAATCCTTTTCCATTAGCCAACACTTACGTTACAAAATGGGTCTTCTCATTTTGAAAGACTCTGTTCAAATTTTGCGAATTCATTTTTGTGGTATATGTAATAGGAAAAACCACACCTATGAATTTTCTTATAAGCAACATTTAAAATTCTATTCAATGTATTAAATATGTTTATTTTCCTATTTCGAAAAAGATTTATAGTAATATATATGTATAATTTGCTCGAATATTTTCAAATTGGAATTTATCGGTGTTATTTGTCTCATGCAATCTGCAATGACAGAAATGTTGGTTAAATAAATAAAATAGTTAACTTTGGTGGCTGATTGCTCAACATTCTGGCCATTGATTTCAGGAATAATGTATTTTTAAGAATGATACAAGTCTTTGGTTTGGCACATGTAGTGTTGCATTTTTCTTTCTTTCATTTTTTTTTTTTCCTTGTATCGATAAAGTTAAAGAAGAGTGCAAAAAGCATATGTTTGCAGTAAAATTAAACTTGGGACACACAATCTGATTTCACGTAACATAAATTTACTTTTCAAAGTTTGTCAAACTGAAGATTAACCTCTTAAAATATTTGTATTAAAGTGATGAATTAAAAATCCTCTTGGAAATAAAATAAAGAATTGGATTAATTCTAGCAAAAAAACTGTTTCACCGAAATCTTAGCAGTTCAGAACTTGAGACAACAGTGACAGAAGTATGCAGAGATATCATGATTACATTTCAAGCATTCTTGTCTGTTATTGGGGATAATGAATTCCGTCTTTTGCATGAATCACCTAAAAATGTAATCCAGCATCACCAAATTAGCAAGTGCAGAAAGGTGTTACAAGGGAACTTCTACTGAGCTCATCTTGAAACCTTCCTTCCAGTTAGATTTCCACAGCAGATAAACAAATATAAAAAATTAGCTGCCAATAATAACTGTAAGGGTGTGAACAATGTCTTATAATGTTGCATTAAGAAAACAATGGTCTGTACTTGGAAAGAGTGATTGAGTTGCCATTTTCTGTGAATGCTTATACTGTTACATGACGTGTTTTGCACTCATTGTAGTTTTAACTGAATGAGTGTTGTCTTCTGTACTCATGGCTGGGAACTATTAAATCTTTCAATAATCTCTTATTCAAACTTTAATTTCGAAACTGCACAGTTAACATGGCAGCAATTTTTTTTGTATTTGTTTATGTGCTGTGAAAATGTTTGAAGGAAGTTTTCGACACGAGTTCATTAACAGTTCCTTTGGAGGCATTAAACACGAGCCATCCAACTTCATTGCAGCAACATGATGCTTAACAGAAAACCAACTATTCTAGGTCACTCTCAACTAAATTAGAGATTAATCTAATTTAATCTTTTATTGCTAACATCATGTCACCAAAGCCTGTGCACTGCATTGCTGAATGCACTTCCTAAATTTATTGGCACTCACTGAGAAAATGTGTATGGATATTTGAAGAGTAGTAGTACATCTTTATATGTGATGGTTCGATGATTCCATGAATGTTTCATATGTTTTGCGCATTTATCTTTTGTTTTCTTTGCATTTGTGGTTTTTGGAAGGCATTTTGTTTCTAAAGAATTTTGTTGTGATAATGACATATCTACAAGTTTAGTGGTTCTTTTCTCAAATAATGTATAATGAGTGTTTTCTAATAAACAAAGCTCTCCTCAGTAAATGCGTATATAAACCATGATCCTGCTTCCATAAATTTACTTCTTCAAACACGTTTTTCTCTGTGTCTGAGGTGAAAGGTTGTGTGCTCTTGTCATGATTGCTGCCTTTATCGCCAGTAATGTCCAGACTTCATATAGTGAATATTAATGGTAATTAGTTAATAATTAGATCTATATTTAGGTTGATTTGGTATTCCTTGGATGTGGTCTGACTTTGAAGTAGTTACTACAAGTGCAGAAAAACTGCTGAATGTCGAAAGACTTTATTATTTATTTTTATTATTACTTTTACAATTACATTGACAATATAAAACAATTTTTCTGTGAAGTCAGTGATAATGGGATCTGTAATGAAGCCTTTTGTCACTTAACATTCGAGTTAACATTTTTGCTATGCTGTAGACTTGTTTTTAAATTAGAATGGCGCAGACTTTATGTATGTATAATTCTCTTTATGTTACTTTTCAGTAGAGCTTTGGAAGGTTGACCATTTTTCTTTGTTTTGGTTTTATGTTTGGACTTGAAGGAGATGATTCTTTGTAGTTCTGATGGCAGAATTATTTATGGACGATATTGTTAGTGTATTTAGTCTAAACATGGCTATTACTTCTCTTTTAATTTACTCTCTTATTTTTTCTGTTTCTCTAGAAGTATATTTTTCATTGCATGGTATGAAATTGAGTGTATTTCTTTGTTAGAGGAATTTTTAATTTCGTGCTGGTTAGTTTGCATAATCATTACTTGAAAGACTTGATACTGGTAATCTTTTTATATGTAGTTTGATTATAATTATGTAAAAATTCGATAAAAAATTTTGTTCTCTGTGGGAGTTGCGATGATGCAATGATTTAGAAAAAAAAAGTTGTATTTTTCTTGAATTGCATTTAAATCTCCTCCAACTTTATTGTTGATACGAATTTAAATTGTAGTCTCTTGGTAGTGACGTAATATTGTATTTTATTTCTGTTTTCAGGAGAAGATGTTTCATTTTTGGTTCAACACGTTCTTTGTTCGTGAAGAAGTACAAGTACCTGAGGCCCCTGTGAACGGGAATGAGGATGTGGATATGATCCCACCTCCTGAACGTTCAGGCCGAGCCATGAGCTGTGAGGAATCCCGTGTGCCACCTCTCAACATTCGGCAACCGAGGTACTTATAACAGTATTGTGGTCAGCTTTGAAGTTCCCTAGATGTGCTAACGAGTAAAGCAGGTCTGAGTTTCTTGGGTCCAAATCCAGCAGAGGGCAGTGGATTTTTAAGGCTGATAAAATCCTTATCATAGTTTTTCTCAGAAGAGAAGTAAAGCTAGGTGGTCCGTGTTCTAGTTCTATGGCAGATAAAGCCATGCATGTAAAAGATTTAGAGAATTCCAAACAAAATGTACTGGCTGCAACTAAGTTACTTGTTATAGTGCTTGATAAACATCTGGGCAACTTCGAAATTCCCTAGGCTTGCTTGCCATTGCATCTGAGGTTCATGGAGTCAAAAACTGACAGGTCCGTATTATAAATTTATGACAGGTAGAAATGCTGTTCTGGATTTAGAGGATTATGTCTTTAGTTCGAAAGAAGTAGATAATCTGTGGGAGAGTGTTGCATTAATTCTTGAGGGGCCGATTTGCTATCAGTGAGAAGCAGATTCTCCTTTTGGAGAGATGAGAAGTGTAGACAACTGCAGACTCAGTTGTTAACAGTTCGCATCCATATTGGATAACAGTGAAGTTGGGACATAAATTCTCTCATTTATCTTTGGTATACATACACTACCTCAGACTTAGAGAACCATATATATCATGTTTATTAGGATATCACGCATTCTCGAACCTATTTTATCATCCATCTATTGTAAGACAATTATTTTGTTTTTTTTATGAGCGGTCATATAAAACTTTTGTAATGTTGGAAACTTCAGCTATTATTTATTGAAGTATCTTTTCCAGCATTCATAAGTTTGTACATCTTGGCTTTTGTTATGTAAATCTGTTAGGAGGATATGAAAAGAATCAAGTTGATTTCGATTATTGTATTCCAAATATCACCAGAAATGGTGGACTAGGGAAAATAGCATAGCACTAAGCAAATTTAAGTCTAAACTTAAACTATTAAATGATTATTTGTCAAAACCATTTATTACAAAAGAGGAATTAGACAAAGAAATGCATTGGCACTCTAGGAAAGGTTATAAGAGATACAGGAATTGTTACTAGCATATGCAGATTATCTTGTTTTGATAGCTAGATCAGAAAGAGTCATTAAAGAAGCCTTCAAGAAACTAGAAAAAAAGCCAGGATGCATAGGAATCGGTGTTGATGAGAATAAAATTAAATACATACCAGCTGTTTTATATCTGGCAAATACTACATGTTTTGAAGTAAATAGTTACACATTTGAAAGTGTAATATATAATTTATAAATCTTCTCACCATTTGTGAAATGCCACAAGGGACAAAGAGTACTTAACCATATAAATGTTTACAAGTTCATTAAACCATTGATTTTGTTTTAACAATGAAACTCCTACAAGTACATAGCTGCAAATACATTTTGAGATTAGTGAGTTGAAATATGTGGGTAGTAAGATTGAAAATACAGTATTGTATAATATGAATACACTTAACCCAGGTGGTTCAATCTATCATAGATTATATCAGCATCTGACATACCTATGCGGATGACTTGTATATGTTATCAAAGAGACCTAGTACTCTGGTAGAAGCATTTGAGGAGTTTGAAAGTGCAGCAAAGGATAAACGAGCAGAAAACAAAATATATGATATGTAATTTGAAAGAGAGGAATACAGCTACCAAGGTAAAAATAGGAGAGTACATAATTGAAAGATCTGAGAGTTTTAAATACCTAGATTCACTAGTAATAGATGATAATAATATAAAATTATATATACAGGCAAGATTATTGGCAGGAAATAGATGCTATTATGCACTACCGAATGTAATAAAAAATAAGAACATATCAAGAAATGTAAAACTGAATATATTCAATACATTGATAAGACCTATTGTAACTTATGGCAGTAAAACATGGATATTAACAAAAAGAGAAGAGTTACAAATTGATTTCTGTGAGAGAAAAATATTAAGAAGAATATTTGGACCAATAAATAATAGAGAAATATGAAAAATAAGAACAAATACAGAAGTATATGATCTTTATAAAGAAACTGATTTGATTACTATTATTAAAATTCGACGACTGAAATGACCGGGTCATGTCTGCAGAATCCCAGATATAAGAGTGCTGAAAAAGACATTAGACGGAAAGCAGGAGGAAAAACATGTGTAAGAAGGATGGATGGATGGGGTTGAGTGTGATTTGAGAAAGCTCAGAGTTAAATGATGGCGAATTTAAGCACAGGTTAGAGGAGCTTTGAATGATTTATGTAAGGAGACCAAAGTTCTACGAGAACTGTAAGTGCCCTGGAGTAAGTAAGTATAATATAAGTTTTTCTTTAGTCAACTGTCCGAAGACAGGTCTGAACCTCACAAGTGATACCAAGAAGTGAGGCAACTAGGCCAGGAGATAATGGGGTAGGCTGGCCAGTTCCTTTCCCTCTCCATTGCATACATCGCCAATTAGCTACAATAATATAAGTATTAAAACTAAATGTTGATTATATAAAACATTAATAAGACGGGCTTGTTATATAGCTGTGGAACATGGCCTGTGGTAGAAATGAAGAAAACAAGTTGGGAATATTAGAAAGAAGAATATTTAAATGAAGGAGATACACCATGTTTCATAAAGATTGGAGAGGTTAAAAAACTTTATTGTGAGTAAACTATTGCACTTACATTAATGAAACCAGTCCAGAACAAATGAGGAATTCAGTTTTTTTTTACATCTACAAATGTTCAATATTTGTACCGTGGTTGACACAGCATACATCCACATGGTAGTTTAGTTCTTGTCACACTTGCGTCAACATGGATTAGTCAATAGTGTCAACCGCTGTAATGATACGCTGCCTTAGGTCTTCGATATTATGCTGCATCGGTGAGATGAATACCTTGTCTTTGATGTAACCGCACAAAAAGAATTCACACGGTGTCAAATCCGGTGATCGTGGGGGCCACACTGTTGTTTTTGACATGTCCAGTTCTCCAGCTACAATTTCTGTTAATTTCTGTGGGCTGCGCACAAAACATGTCTGCACACGATCCCTGTCTTCCTCTGAGGTTAATGGACGACCAGGTGATTTTCCTTTGCACAGAAAATCTGTTTCTTTAATTATTGCAAATTGAATTTTCACTAGGTCGGTTCTTTTCGAATTTTATACGAAATACATGTAGGACAGTAATCACTGATCTAGTAGTGTGAAATTCCAAATAGCAGAACAATTTCTCCACCCACGTAGCAACCATTGCACAACAGTAAGGGATACAAGCTGCAGCTGAACAAAACAAAACGGTCTAGTGGCTGTAAACTCTGAGCTTAACAAAACATACACACACAAACTTGAGTTCCTTGTTCGGTCTGGACTGGTTTCATTAACATAAGTTCAATAATTTACTTGCAATAAAGTTTCGTAACTCCTTAAATCTTTATGAAACACGGTGTATATTGAGAATAAGATACAGCCCTGAAATATATCAGATATGTAAGGGAACCAGATATAATAAAAGTCGTTAAAACAGACAGGATCATATGGCAAGGACATCTACATAGATAAAAAAATGATGAACATAATCTTTGTAGAAAGCTTACCTTTACTGAACCAGGTAACATAAGAAGGATTTGGCGACCACTAAAAAGATGATTTGAGAGTAGATGAAGTAAGGAGATGGAAAAACATAGCAATAGAGAAAAGTGGAGGAGCATTGTAGTATTGATCAAGACTGGAAGCAGTTGTGCAACTGGTGGTGGTGGTGATGGTGATGACAGCAATGGCAGTGACTTGTTCCACAATCCTGAAAAGAATTAGGGGATGATGGTATCGTAAATTTTGTCCCTCTACCCTTTCCCTCCTCTGGTACTAATAATAATGAAAACATTTCACTTGCCAGTATTCACACACACAAGAGTGGCTGTTTCCACCCTCTACCTTTTTCCAACTGTTAGGTTTGCAGACATGAACGGCTCATATAAACTAGGCTAATGATTCGGTCTTTATTATTCAAATTTAAATGACATGAATATATATATTGCCTGTAAATGTATATACGAAGAACAGAGAGATTGAGAGAGAGAAAAAAAAAAACAAAGAGAAAGTAGGAATTGTATTTTGTATATTATTTACTAGCCGTACCTATGCGCTCCACTGCACCCGTTAGAAATAAATATAAAGTAATTACATAATTAAAATAGGACATTTGACCCAGGGAACATTCGTGTTTGATAGAAGGATAAATCGTTTAATATGTTACTTAATTTAAATTGTATTAAATCATTAAAATGCGATCATTTTGGTCCAGAGAGCAATCATTTGGTGCAACGACAATTTCTTTAACATGTTTCTTAATTTTTATTACATGCAACCATAGTTTAATGAACATTGACATCATTTAGATTTAATGTGTATACTTTATTTTACTTGCTATATGTTTCCATTGAATTATGATAATAATTTAATTTTAACCCTTGTTTTCTATGTATTCAGTAAATGGTGCTTGACCCACTATGGTTCTGAACCCTTGAAATAACTTATATTATATTATATTATATTATATTATATTATATTATATATTATATCATATTATATAAAAGTGTGTTGATAATGGATGTACTCCGCTAAGTAAGTTTTTAATTTGTTATGGGGGCTCTTGAATCTCAGGAGGAACAAATTTTATTTTACAACAGCACAACATAATCTGCTTGGCTCATTGCCCAATTTTTTTGCATCGCATTTAATGCATATGTATTTTAGCTCAATTCAATTGAGCATAGTTAAAATTTGGATTATAAAATAATGGAATGTTAAGCTAATATATTATTACTGCATACTAAATGAATACACACTCGTTGTTCGTTAATTCTCTGAGATAAACATTATTTTAAGAAATACAGGATATACAGAATAGCCTATCAAGTTTCCTTTGCTAGTTTAATCTTACCTGTCCTCAATTCACTCAGAAGTTACTGTAATAACATTATAGCATTATGTCCATATAGAGAAACTACACTTTCCAATGGTGAAATAATAATTAATTACACAAATCGGTTAATTTAGCTTCCGATATTACTTCATACAAACACAGAAACATTCTCTGTACGCTGTGATTCATAGCTTTCGATTGTTGTTGACCAAGGCCCCTTATAGACGAAGTCATTTGTTCTTTATTTCATTACACCGCATTAGATGGCAGTTATTTTAATTTTAAAACTTATTTAACTCATTAAATATCAGTCCTATCAAAATTTTGTATAGAATAAAACTTATCGGAAATTATTTTTAAAGACATTTTTGTTATGTAACATTTTTCACAAAAATCAATAATAAGCGAGATATTTCGATATATTTAATTCAGGCCCCCTTATAACCCCCCTTTTAAATAATATATTTTGAATGCCATATAGCCTAAAATCTAAGTTACAACGAACTTAATTTATATTCCAATTTTTATCGAAATCGGTTCAGCCATTATCGCGTGAAAAGGTAACAAACATACAGACAGACAGACAGACAGACATACAAACAAAAATTTCAAAAAAGCGATTTTCGGTTTCAGGGTGGTTAATTATATATGTTAGGACCAATTATTTTTGGAAAATCGAAAATTACCAGAAAAATTTCGTCTACAGATTTATTATTAGAATAGATTTGAGCCGTTCAGAGCAAAAGTGGTGTAAGTCAAAATTGACTTACATCACTTCTGCTCTGAACGGCTCATATGATACACTGAGAGTGCTGAATTTCATTGTGCCATGTTGACCTCCAAGAAATCTTGAAGATAAAATCGTATTGGTTGTATTTATGTGATACATATATTGCTTGCAGAACGGGTTCCCTCGTGTCGCTGGAACCAAACATGAAAATGTTGGTGCTACGACTAGACAAATGGGGACTTGATGATGCCCATAAAGATAAGCAGAATAAAATATACACCGCGGATTTTAAGGTGAGTTTTTCGTTTGCATATAACATAAGTCTGTATTAAGGGTTCCCATTACATTCAAAAAGAATTATTCACTTACATATTAATATTACAGCAAAAACCTTGATTTTACGTTTTCCTTGTATTCATTTAAAAAGTTCCACCGAAACTAACACAAGAACATTGTTAAGTTTTACTTAATATTACGTTCTCGATTTCTGTGTAATTTCTTGATTTTACGTTCAGACTAAGCTTTTAATGGCCAATAATTATTGATTATTCTACATTGCTCAAAGTTTAATC
Organism: Periplaneta americana; assembly: GCF_040183065.1. Lineage (NCBI taxonomy): Eukaryota > Metazoa > Arthropoda > Insecta > Blattodea > Blattidae > Periplaneta > Periplaneta americana. The sequence goes on from NC_091129.1 coordinate 125,281,550, forward strand.
AAGTCATTTAAACATTCTTACCACAAGAATCTTATAAGGAAAACAGTACCTAAGTGCAATTGACAACAAACTGATTCATGCTGCAACCCTGATTAAGGTAAATGTTCTGGATGCTCTGCACTTCATTGCAGAAACTTGGCGAGCAATCATAGATTCAACAATATGTGTTTTCATAAATGTTGATTTACTGTGGCTGGAAGTGGCTCTCTCAAGGTTGAAAATGCGTTGGAATTAAACATGATAGAAGACGAAAGGGATCAATTAGAAGCTGATGTATCGTATGAAGAATATGTAGGCTGTGATGATAAAATTGTAACATGTGAAATTCAGACATAGAACAATTAATAGGAGGAAAGCTTGCATCTGAAGAAGGGAAGGAGGAGAAAGATGAAGGAAACATTAAATCCCGAACAACTTTGCTGCCAGCACTGGAAGGCATTAGCTATGCTAAGAAATACCTAATGAGATTTGATTGTAATGATTATGTAATAACTGTCCCCAGCAGTGTTGAAAGTGAAGTATACAGGGTTTATCAGAAAGCGAAAAAACAACCTACCTTAATTGACATGTGGAGGAAGTAAATATACTTTTTTTTTTACCTATATCTATATACAGTTAACAGTAAACGAGTATTTTGCGAAGTTAAAATTTTTATATTTGTATATTGTTTAATATGATGTTGCTTGAATGTGTAAAGTACGGAAACCTATCTATATTTAAATTTCCTTGATTGTGCATTCATTTTAAACAGTCCCTAGAAAAAACGTAAAATCCAGGTTTCACTGCATTATCTTTTGTATTCATAGAGATCTTCGTGCTAAAGAGATATTTGTGAAGACTTGGAGTAGATTGTAGTGAGGGAATGATACAGAACTGAATTTTCAAGCGATCAGAAAATGAAGCAGTTTAGTCTTTTTGTGTAAATAGGCTTTTCTTTTTTGTTTATAATGTATCTTTTGGTGACCCAGTGGTTACTATGTTTGCTTCTGAATGAAAGTGATGAGGGTTCAAACCCAGTAGAGGATGATGAATTTGAAGGAGCAAAAAATTGGACATTATCTTAAAATTATAAAATCTGTAAAATCAACATTACAGTAACATTTTTACTGCAGTAACAAATGTAGTGTGCAGTTTGTAATAGTAAATGTATATTTTGCATAAAATCAGATATCAATAATAATTCTAAATATGTTGTACATGTTTGAGCAGTGAATAAAAATCAAATTAATAACAACAATATTATTATTATTATTATTATTATTATTATTATTATTATTATTATTATTATTATCATTATCATTATCATTATTATTATTATTATTATTATTATTATTATTATTATTATTATTATTATTATTATTATTATTATTGTTATTATGGCGACGATGGAGTGGTGATGGAGATGATAGGCACTGTACACAAACTTAGGTACCATGTTAATGGTGAAAAATTTTTTTTGTCATGTTATTAAAAGCATAGTGTAATTTTCCTTCTAGTTCATAACAGTGATTTAATAAAGAATTTCACTACACATTACATTGTTATTGTCATTTTTAGGTGAGTTTGTTCCTGCACCGAGTACCCACAGAGTTGGGTTCGGTTACTCCAATGGAGCAGCGCTGGCCATCCCAGAATTTCCAAGAAACACCAAGTGAATCATCGGGGAATGATTCAACTGAGTCGGATACAGCCGAAGAGGAGGAGGAAGAGGAGGACGGTTGGGAGTCAGGTGAGTTACTTGATATTTCTTATGTTTTCCACATTTTAATCCAGTGGTTCTCAAAATGCTAAATATAATTACGTTGTCAGTACAGTAATTGAAAAGTATAATAATTTATTTCCAAAATTACTGGAGTCTTGTCTTTCAGTAACCAGTAGTTGCATGTGGTTTATTCATTATGAATACAGATTCATTGTTACTCAGTTCTAAGAAAGTTCTGTAGTTCTTGAGAACCACTGCTGTACCAAGTGTAGTTTAGTTAAGTGTTTTCCCGAATACCTTCATGCTGTAAGGGATACAGGGATCTGACCGTAGTATTTTCTTCTCTCCATCACACGCATGCAACCAGTGGATTCTGCAGAGCGAAGGGTGGGCAGATATCGTCTCCTGTCTGATCCTGACTTCAGGCATTCAGGCCAACTCTTTCAATCGTGATGTCAGCGGGGATGGGGTTCTGGGTTTTCTGTGGTGGGTTGCGAGGGCCCTGACTGAAATTTGATACGGGAGGGGGCATCGGTAGGAGTCAGGCCTTCTACAAACATTCACTTTATTTGTTCCAATATTGTACATTGGGATCAAGAAAAGAGATCATCGAGTGCTTAAATATTTGAGATGCTGTGGAATACAGTAAATGAATCCTTAGTGATTGTCCAAGCGGGATATGAAATTCCCCGACAAAATGTCAGTGGACAGATCTCCATGCAGACACTTTGTGTCAAGAAGAGAGGGAATATGGACAGGTATTATGTGCATACCACCACCTATCCTGGATTACTACAGAGCAATGGATTACAAAAGAGAATTTATGGGATGTAGTGTTGAGTACATTTAGTGTGTGTGAGCCTTTGGATAATCTGCAGGTTCAGATGTCTTACTGTATTCCTTTGGATGCAGACTGAGGCCATATTTCATTCAGAATTGGTGTACTACATTGGAAATATCTGGATCATTAATTTCTCCTATAATGATTCAGTATGAATATTATGTTTTGTCTTTTGTAGACTTCTGTAAAATAACTATTGGTATTTATTTCTTCTTTATTTTTTTATTTAAAATATGTATTTAATAGCTGTACATATTTCAAAAGACAGTTCGTTTTCATTTCTATTTTGTTGTGTCGTCATTAATTTATATTATATAATTAAGTTTTCATAACCTTTGCATATATTGGTCTTAAAACCAGAAACATTTTGAATATTGATCAACATTCTTTGATTTTACATACAATGGAGCTGCAATTATTGTCGTTAATTTGTTCTACAAAACTGCACAGTTATTGAAATGACAGTAATCAAATCATTTAAACCCATATTATAGTGACAATGTGTTCTGAAAATAAAACCTAGCCACACAAAATTATTTATTACTGAATTATAATCCCTTTATTACTAGTATATTAATTTTAATTCAATCAAAATTCAGTAAATAGATTATTTTCTTTACCTACTTTAATTATTTCATGCACTGCTAATTTTGCCGAGCATCCCTTTAATGATAATTGTTCTAATCATATGTGGAATTTTATATGTACTTGTCCCTTGCCCATTGTGCAACTCAAACCAAGAAATGGATTCGGAACACCTCAAAATCTGTGCTTCAGTGGCTGACCATGATAATATCTTTGAAAAATATTGGAGTGCAAGAGGTCAAATGACTTTATTGTCAAACACCTGGCATTAGAAAACAACAACATATGTACTTGTCCACACCTGTGGAGTAACGGTCAGTGCGTCTGGCCACAAAACCAGGTGGCCTGGGTTCGAATCCTGGTCGGGACAAGTGACCCGGTTGAGGTTTTTTCCGGGGTTTTCCCATAACCCAATACGAGCAAATGCAGTGTAACTTTCGGTGCTGGACCCCGCACTATTTTCATCGGCATTGTCACCTTCATTTCATTCAGACGCTAAATAACCTAGATGTTGATACAGCGTCGTAAAATAACCCAACAAAATAAATAAAATATATGTACTTTCTAAGAATCACTGTTAACTTAGAAAAAAAGAAACACTTTTAGATCTCTTTACTCTTTTGGGTACTTTTTTTATAGTACCATTTTGTATAATCTAAAACCACACCTCTAGCTGCAAACAGTCAACAAACTTCACTGATATCTCTGATAAAATTCTTCAGAAATCAGTTGTTAAAGTTGTAAATCCCCAAAGTCCAGACTTGACCGCATGACTCACAACATTAGGAAACACTCAGGTGTGCTTGAGATAGTGTGAATGTTAGTAATTCAGGAGAAATGTACCAGTACTTGACCTAGCAAAAACAGATGGTAAAATTTTGATGATAGTCAAATTTAATGGTCAAGATCCGTTATATTTACAATTAAAACAAATACATATAAATTATCATTATTAAAGTCTGCTGTGATTCACTGATTTTTGTTGTTTTTAAGCTATCTTTAGGCATTGTTAGAAAGTTGAAATTTCGACTTGTCATTGTTCCAATAGGAAAACAGTTTGAAATATTTCGATCGATCACAGAAGTAGTGCTACCGATCAGCTGTAAAACAGTAATAGAAACAGTTACATCTAACTTGAACCCCAGTCAGCTACTACTATTGAAATAAGACAAAACTAAAGAAACATATCAATTTTCAGTGATACTTTTTCATGTGGGATTACAAGTGAATTAATGTGTAGATGGCTGAAGATAGGAACTTTACTGTTTGCGTAGTAGAGTCAAAATTATATTTATAGCCATACTTACAAGATAAATTTGGGGCATGACTGTTGGAGCAGTCTTTGTATGGGATAGTGTGTTTTAAACTTCCTCTTGTAAAATTGTATGTAAATACCAAGTAATTTCATGACATTATTAACTTCCATTCAAGTACAAGACCCAATGACCTGTTAGTTTCAATGCTGAATTTTCAGTCCACCTCTTCTTTGGATGATCCAAGTATCTCTTCACATGTGGACAGTAATGAAACATGGTGTTAGGGATTCTGTACATTGTACATGATCTTTCCATTGGAGCTGGTAATCAGTGTACATCAATTGTAACTGAAGTTTCTGCATGACAGAATATTGAAATCTTCCCTGATACAGCGACACACAAGAATACACTAGTATAAAACATTAGCAAGACCTGTACTGCATGGCATTTAAGTGTGCTTAAATGCGACAGGCTCATGTCAGTAGATTTACTGGCATGTAAAAGCACTCCTGCAGGACAAAATTCCGGCACATCTGGCGACGCTGATATAACCTCTGCAGTTGCGAGCGTCATTAAATAAAACATAACATTTTCCTGTACTGTATTATGGAAGTGAGACATGAACAATAAGAAACAAAGATGTGAGTCAAATTATCAAGTAATTTATCCGTATAAGAAGAGCAGTTTAGTTGTTGATGAGTACTTATGTGAAAATCAGAGTGTGTTTATTGCATTATTGTTTCCAAAACTCAAGAGACTGTAACAAAATTATGAACCACTGCAAGAGTAAGCCTGTAATTATCTGTCTGCATTTGATTTATAGCTTTTTTGGAACAACAGAAAGAAACTTTCAAATACAACATTTCAGCACAGTCTCCTTGTTTTTCATTGTATTTGGTTCAGCTTCTTTTCTGTGTTGGCCTGAAGTTGTCTTTGAGTAGATCAAGAGATATTGATGTTAGGGCTTTAGAATCTGAATTTCTGGAGCATTTCAAGAGAGTGGACAGCAGCAAGTGTACATGCATTGTCATGCAACAACAAAACAACTTTCAAATTTACTTCAAATTGCTTGTTTCATCTTGTTGAACAGATGTCATTATAACATGCACTGTTTACTGTTGAGTCCCTGTTTTTGTAATGTTTCAGTATTTTCTCGTATAAAGGTGTCAAATTGAGCTCTATTTTCTCCTTTACACTGATTCCAGTTTTTTCATTCCATATTCTGATATTTGCTCTCCAGTTCGAAGTGGTGTATCCACATTTCATCCAAAAGAAAGGAAAGAGAAAATGCAACACACTCATTACCGTAGTGATGCAGAAGTGTTGGTGGGTGTAAAGACTATTGCGCTAGTGCTCTTTGACGACTGTTTCAGGATCCATCTTGCATAGATTTTATGAAAGCCAAACTTGTTATGGATGATTTCATATGCATATTTCACGTCATTGATAGTCACTGGTCAGTTCATCAGAATCATGGTAGAGATTTTCTCATTATTGTTAGAGATGGTTACGAAATGGCATCCTGCTCATTTGTACTGAAAACCTTACCAACCATTTTTGAACCACATACTCTGCATGATAAAACACTTTCCTCTCATATTGTGATGAAAGCTTTCAAGGAATTTTGATCCCTATACACCTTCAGATCGAAAGAGTTGTTGTTGTCTAGTGCCTTGCATCTGGCAATGAAGCCATTAGCAGTCGTGCTTCCCAATACTTTTGAACTGTAGTTTCTTCTAATTTTAATGCTTCACAGGTCTTCAAGTGATCTTCATTCATTTCTTGTGGCTTTCATGTAACTGTTTTCTTAACGGGCACCAGTTTTTACACTGTGGCAGTTACATCACCCGACTTAAACCCCATTATGCAAGGGGGACCACACCTGTCGTTGGTCAACGGGTCCTTCGGACCTAGCCGGGAGGACTAAATAGATGTTATTTAGATCCACCGACCTTTCCCCCATGTGCCGCTGAGGGGCGCTGTTGTGCTGTGATAGGCCAGCACATATGTAAATGGCATTTCCTCCATTTTAGATGAAACAGTTATACTGCTGTGACTCTGTCTCAGATCGAAAGAAAAAACTGCTCACTGCTTTCCTTTAGTACAGAGATTGGAACATTTCAAATTTTCACCACTGTGACAGGATACTACTGTACATGTCGCCATAATAGAACAACCAATCAGAAAAATTATAACAAGTGCGTATACTTATTGATTTAACCTCTTTATGTGATAGATTATTAAAATACTTTAATTAGTTGAATTCTTTAATAGTGGCAACCTCTATGCTTGTAAAGAAGTGATCATTTTCATCTAATAAGAATGGATATTAAGTGATTTTATTAATATTTTTATATATTTATTTTCATTATTGTGGTTTGTAAATTATTGAATGTTGATCAAGTTTTACAGAATGTGTCATTTTAAAGATAATAATGTTATGAAAGAAGAATTTTTTTGTTATGATCATTCTCGAAATACAGTATGTGGTAATGAGAGATAACATGAAGACTGACTTGAAACGGTTTGTATGTTCCTTGTTACAGAGGGACACGAAACAGTGCAATGTACTTGTTTGTTTAAACATGGTATTCGTGATTTCTGTAGTTCTCCTCATCTCTGTTTGGAATATGGTCATGAGTCGTAGACAAGAATGGTTGGAAAATAGGTGTGCATGGGGTTTGCTTAGATTGGCTGCTGCCTTTAGCACCATATTGGAAGTAGGTATGGTAGTAGCCTCTCTTGTTAAGGATCATGTTTTGTGTGCATATTTTACCCCAATTTTTAGATTCTTTTATATACTTCATGACATGTTTGTGATGTTCATTAAAAGTCGTAAGACTGTTTTAATCATCTTGCATAACTTGTATAGATGCACACTGTTGATGGTATCTTTGTAGTTGGAAATGTGTCTTCCTCATTTTCCCACTTATAATAATGCCATGCCCTGTGCATTTTTAAATTGTTCATTTACTTGTAATGTGATTTTTGGCTGATGACTTCTATAGATGTTCTGGTTTAAGCCAACGTAAGTTTCAATTCATTGTTGGAACAGTACCAGATGTTTGGGTAATTTTATATAAAATTATAAAATAGACTTCGATCTAAAATGCAAGATTTTCTAACATATGTAATGTACAAATTTTATTTTGCTTTACTTTTATATTTTTTTATAATTTTGAAATTCCCCATATGTTTGTCTATCTTCTTGTCAGTACGAACGTTTTGTAGACTCGTAATGTTGGACGAATTATGTGTTAAAAAAGATGTGCACACAGCTTGAACCAATTCTGTGACTTGAAGTTCGATTATACATTGTTTTATTTTACAAAATTGATTGCTTCTAGAGTTGGCAGGGTATTGATATGATGGTTATATGTGCTTCGGTTTGTGATTGTTTTAATTAAACTCACTTTTATGTTCATGATGGGGAATTGAACCTGAGCATCAAATCCAGTTGTTCAGGAATTGTTAGATATGTTCGTTCCATCTATATCGCAATAATTAATTAGGGTAATGGCTTAGCTAGATACAGAGATAAATAAATTAGAAGATTAGAGTTAGAGGTCGTAAATAACAAAGTAGAAAGTCGATTTGATAAAATTTATATGACACATCCATTGTACATACAAATTTATTATTACAGTTGAATGTTGAGCTACTTAAACTCTGCTCATTTGAAGTAGAGAGTTTGTGGAGAGCTATTGTAGTCTTCTTCAGAGAACTACCTGCCTTCCTTGATGCTGATGACCTCATGTTAGGAACAAAATATTGTTGTGGTCTTTTCTCTTTCTTGAAAGAACTGCTTTGTTAAAATTGATTCTAATTTATATGAGCAAAGAATAACAACAAACTTAATTTCAGTTGCATGCAATGATAGAATTTAAATATATCAAAAGACCATAATTTCATGGACTATCAGTCTTGTGGCACTGCTGTCTATTGTATCCCACAATACATTACACATATATAAATGCCATCTATATACTTTTCATTGACAACAAATGGTTAGTATACACATGTGGTTGAGCGAACAATATTGGTTTGAATTAAGTATGTTACAGTGGCATTGGCAAGTCCATCTTGTGAATGCAGAATGAACATTCGAACATCTTGAAAATATCATATTTTGTCGGAAGAAAAAGTAATGAAACTGTGAAAATACTCAAGTGTATGGAGTACTGTGATTTTTTTCTTTTTTTCCATGTTTCGTAGACAGGTTGTTATCAGCATCAAGTTACTACAGCTGCAACTCAAACACTTTGGTTGATTCAGGAAAGAATTTTGCAAGACTATTTTCAGAAATTGTACCAAATACTGGCAAAAATTAATTGTAGCTGAAAGTGACTGCTTTAAAGGTGGTTAGGCAAAGTTGCCACAATATGTCATCAGTGTTCACAGTAGCTGTAGTCCATGAAATTATTGACTTTTTGTGTTGATATTTAGCAATGTTTAATGTAAATGAAAGAAGTTCAATATAAACATGCAAAGAATGAAAGTAGGTGCCAATATTTTAAAGGTTGGATGTTATGTCTGAAGGTAGCTGTAATTTTTTTATAACTATATTCATGCAGTATACATCATCATTACATACAGTTCAAATACTTGATTTGAATTTGAACTTCATGAAGGAAAGGTTCTTTGGTTTATAAGGGACTGAAGACTAGGTTCATCAACCATAAAGAATTAAGACATTTTGATGAATGTCAAAGGTTGGGCTAATGGTTACCATGTTTTCCCCTGAATTTGAGTATTATGGATTGAAACGTGGCTGAGGGCAACAGAATTTTAAGGAGTTGTAAACATTATTAGCATTGTTTCCTTCAGAAGGAGGTCACAGATATACAGCATGTAAAAGTAGTATGAGTCTCCCAGAATTATTGAAAATTGTTTCTTTCCCACCAAGTTTCCTTGCTTTGCAGGTGGATGTCTCTTATGGTCTAAAGTATCAATTTAGAGCCACTGTATTGCCCGTGTGCACCATTCTAGATTAAAATTTGATGATGATTAAGTCGGCACTTGACCATCTTCAACGCCAATTTGCGGAGTATCAATCTCTATCAAAGTTAAACAAGCGAGTTGATGATGATCAAATTTGATCACGGGTGTGGGACTGATTATCTTGAATTGAACATGGGCAAGTCGAGAAAACCAAAATGGCAGCACGATTTGACGTACTTGATGGAATTGAAGATGAAATGATGTATCTTGAACACGCAAATCACTGCGGAAGTAACAGAATTGGTGTTATTGTAGAAAGAGTAAGTTTGGAGATGAATAATAAAAATGTTTTTTTTTTTCTCAAAATAGACTAATGTTTTATATATGTTTCTGCTTTAGAAGATCGGGACTTTACTTGAGGACAAAATAGTATTTAGGCCTAACTGTCCAATTTTGTTAACATAGTAATAAAGTAGTTATTCTATGCCGGTAATAATATAGTAAAACTAAATGACCATTTTGTAGAATGCGAGATTATCACTTATTAGCTATCGATTTGCTGTTTGAAACTATTAGGACCTACATGATGTTTTGGACAATTAGGCTATTTACGCTTGAATTAAGAGAAATTACACAGATACCTTCCTTTCTCTCTTACTCCAAAATTCCAACCTTGTGAACACAAAATAAATGGATAAAATTCAGAACAAGGATACTTTCCTTTCCCTCTTACTCCAAAATTTCAACCTTGTGCACACAAAATAAATTGGCACTAAAAACTTCCTTTTCGTATGCATGACGATGCGTATTCGACATACACAGACGAATTGCTTTTTTTTTTATTTTAAAATAATTGTTAGCGAGGTATCCATATACTGAAATTTTCCCAAATAAATTATTGGCACTGAAATGTGTCTTTTCGTAAGCAAGATTATGGGCATTCGACAAACACATACAAATCTGCTCTTTTTAGTAGCCTATTTCGAGATAATTGTCAGTGAGGTATCCGTATACTGAAATTTTCCCAATTATTATCAATAATATGAAATAACCACTGTATAAATTACGTTACAAATTATGTGGAATTATGTAAACACGTGTAACTCATGTTGAATTGTGAGGTTAAATCCAACCAGGTAGCCTGCTTTTCTCTTAGAGAACTTCCGTCAGTACTTTTATTCTCTAATATGGATGCAGAATTGCTGACGAGTTCTAAAAGAATTCCCACTTCGAACTGTGAGAAGTTGGGTGCTCTTTTCTTTTTTTCTTCCATGGTTATTGAAACTTGTTATTTGAAAACTGCGAGGATGTTTGAAACAGTCCGACAAACAAAAACGAAGCAATAATTGATAGAGTGCGTTCTTTCGCTGTTTTATACGCGGTAACCTAGCGCTCAGATGATTCTTCTCAAGTGAGCGTACCGTCAGCTGACGGTACTGAGTTGATCGAGGGAAAATGTCGGTGCACCGCATCTATAACTTGATCATTGTCAAGAATTAACCATGTTTCCGTGATTGCTGATAAACGGGCTAGATGATCGAGAAAGGTGCACACGGCCATATGTAGTGTACAGGATTTCCAGTAGTGATGGGGGGAATTTAATAATCTGTTCTCGAATAATATTAAGAATCATATAATTTATTTTAATAAAAATTCTCGAATACTTTTATCATTCGCGTAACGATTTTATTAGTCATCGGCAGGTTCTCGGTTCTCTTTTCTGACATCCAGCATGACAGTGATAATGATAGTAGTGACCTGTGACAGCAGTGTATTGTGCAAATACAGGAGTTTATATTTTTTATTCTAATCATATGCTGTAGCTAGCTGCAACTTCCGGTGTTGTATTTCTGTGTTCCATAATTCGACGAGAGAAAGAGGAGAAAGGTGAGACAGAGAGAGACGATCTGGAGCAAGTTTTTATTGCACACAACTACTCATGTTTGTAGGCGAGGTTAGCCGAATGTATAAGATTGATGAGCATTCGGTGTTCTTGAGAACTTTCTTCTCTGTACTGTTTCTTTCTGTTCTCATTCTTCACTTCTCGTAGCATATGCTATCTGATCTAAGTATTCGAATACTTGTTCATGATTCGAGATATATCTCGAGAACTTACAAGAATCGAATAATTCTTATTTTTTTTATTCGAATGCTCCCATCACTAGTTGCCAGGTTTTTCGGAGCGAAATTGGTATATTAGAAGCTAACTTAAACGATTAAGATTTTATCATATGATCTCTAGTTGTTTTCTGCAAAGTAGGTTTGCGTGCCTGTATACGAAGAGCACAAAGTACAGTGAGCACTATAATAATTTCTTTCCTTTTATTAACCACGAATTTATTTGAATCATTTAGTGTTAAATTTACTTTGCATTTTTTGTTTCTTTTTTGGAACTGGTACTGCAGTAGTTTCACTATCAGATGATGAATCCATGTTTAAAAATAGTTCACTTAACTATAAAACATAAATTATAATGTATGTCATCAGTATAAAATACAGTATCAAAAACTGTATCTTTTTTGCCACTGAATACACTCAAAATACATGCTGTTTACTAACTGCGAGAGCAGCGGCTAGGTATTGAAATGGATTAGCTAACAGTGCGATAGATCTCAGAGTACCGCCATCAACTGAGTTACCTCTCTTACATTGTTGCCATTTATGTCATTGTATAAATCAGAATATAAATCAGAATTGGAAATGCAAGTTAATTTCCTTTTTATCAATTCTGACTGATTTTAATCAGGATTCAGGATTCCACCAAGGAAGTCAGGAGAATCTCACCTAAATCGGGATACCTAGGATCCCTGGTAGTATACAATATACATATACAAGATGTTGGGATATGTGGCTCCAGAAACCATGCCCTCTATAGTTTTGTAATACAAAATAATATCTAATTCTATCATTCATAAAATTATTGAATTAGGAGACCTAGAAGATGTTAAGACCGATTGATAATGTAAGTTGTTAGAGATTAATAGATGATCGGAAATGCGAGTTAAAATATCTCATGAATTCTGTTTTTACTTATGCTTGTTTCAATTGAATCCGAAACGTGGATTAAAAGATGAGAATCTCTTATAACACTTACGACCAGAAGTACATTCTACACATAAACGTGAAATGTTTTTGTGCCTTAATTCTTGCTGCTGTGGCTTTGAATCTTCTACTGTGTTTTAATAGATTCCTTGAGGGTAGTATTATATCCCCAAACGAAATGTAACAGAGTGATGTATTAATTTCTTTTTTATTATGGCATTTGGGATATTTTATTTCCTTAACATCATAAAAAAAGTAGATTTTAAGAGTTTTGAAGTACTGCATACAAGAATCCAGATCATCGCTTTTTTCAAATTCTGAAATGATTGTTACATAATTATAAACAATTTGAATGTATGACCTTTTTTTAGCTGAATTTATTCTATTCCATAGCTCTTACATAAGCATTGTAGTTTAAGGTGTGGAACAAGTTAAAAGTTAAACAAAAATTTACACTACATAGCAAGCAGATTAATTCAATTTACAAGTGTATAACAATTCACCAGTTGAGTAGGAAGTATGAGTGCGCAGAAATTTGGTTAATTCTGTTCTGAACCCTTTCTCTTGGCCTTAATATCTTTAAGACAGTTAGGCATTGCATTCAAGACTGTAATACGTGAATAGCGAACCCTTTTTTATTACAACTGAGACTAATAGAGTGGAGATCTGATTTGTGTTTTGTTTTAAAATATGAACTGTAATAATTACAGTGGAATTAATTATTGTGGAAAATCGTTTTTACATATGTCCTTTTTATGCACACCTGCCATTATCATTATAGCTTTCTTTTGTAAAAAAAATATCTTTATCTTGAGATGAGTTGCCCTAGAATATTAATTCATATTTCATTATAAAATGAAAGTATGCAAAGTATGACTTTTTCAGGGTGTTTGTATCGTTAATAGGAGATAAGGATCTTAATGCAAAACAGAGCTCAGTTCAGGAGTAATATATTTTGTGTGTGATTTCCATTTTATGTACTTATCCAACTCCAAACCAAGAAACATTGTGCTTATAGACTCTTTGAGATCAGCAACAATATTGTAGGCAGGGTTGCCAGATTTTAGATTTACCAAGGAGGGACACCCTTTTTCCAGCATACCTAATGAATACTTTTGTTCAGTTTTTGGAAGTTATGTGAGTGTGGGCAGAGTTGATATGCCATAATTGAACAAAAAAAAAAAGAGAGAGAGAGAGAGAGAGAAACACTGTTCCTTCATATAAAGTTAAAAAATAATATGGTTATCAAAATTGCCATTTTAATAAAAACATTCCAAAGTTTGCTTCCTCCTTGAACTGTTAAGCTACTCATTTACTCTTATTTTTTATTTTCTTTAAAAAATTTACTATGTATTTATTTTTTATTCATCTGAAAGCTTGAATTTTATAGTTTTAAAAAATATATTAGCTTTGTCTCTATTATGTTCGGTTAATTAATTAGCTGAGTTTTTATTGACCGGAAGCACCCTTTCTTTAAACCAGAAGTGCAGTTCTGCAAGTGTCAATCCGTCACATTTTGTGTAATAACAATTCGAATTTGGCGGTAGAGTTTGACTATTATTTTTCATACCCTCAGGACGTAGATGATTTTTCTCCATGTTCTGTTTTGCAGCATTATACAACACAAAGTGCACTTAGAATTGAGATATTTTCATCATTCTTGCACCAAAATGAAGCTGAGTAACGTAGCTAAGTGCCAAACTACAAACAGTGTCCTACTGCTTCAGAAAGTTAATTTAAAATTCCAAGATCTTAAATTTTTATTTTCATGTGTGTAAATTTTTTTTTAATAACTGTCCATCTTATTAGCACATAACTGTAACTTCTATTGACCCTTTTTTGATTATGTTGTTAAACCAGATTCTTTTCTAATAACGAAATTGGAAAAATAAACTACATTTTTAAATGGTTTTAGAATTTTAGTCATAACATCCTGGCTCAGAAATTGATTTTCAGTGTAAGCTCAACAGAAATATCTTACTTTTGGTCCACACCTGTGGAGTAACAGTTAGCTCGTCTGGCCGCGAAACTAGGTGGCCCGGGTTCGAATGCTGGTCGAAGCAAGTTACCTGGTTGAGGTTTTTTTCGAGGTTTTCCCTCAACCCAATTTGAGCGAATGCTAGGTAACTTTCGTGCTGGACTCTGGGCTCATTTCACTGGCATTTTCACCTTCATCTCATTCAGACGCTAAATAACCTAAGATGTTGATACAGCATCGTAAAATAACCTACTAACTTACTTTTGGAAATACTATAAGAATTAAGAAGATGAATATATTCTGCAACAGAATTTCTTAATATCTTAGAAGTGCTTTTGTGCATAATTACCTAAATTGAATAAGGATCTGTATACAGGAAAGCAGATTTCAACATTAAATTGTTGTTTATGCTGAGTCTTGCAGGATAATACAATACTTTTGTTGAAAGCATTTTTCCAAGTCATTCTTGATGGTCTAGTGATAACCATGTTTGACTCTGGGTCCAAGGTACTTGTGTTCAAACACAACTGAAGACGATGGATTTTAGGCAAAAAAAAAAAAAAACAGCAGTACAAGCTTGATCAGAAGTGGAAATAAAGTTGTTAATCTCATGTGGTAGATTTACTACATGTAAAAGAGTCCTTAGTTCATTATTAAAAATAAATAAAGACAGAATTCTATGTCCAGTCTTGCCATAACTCCCATGTCAACTTTTTATAATAGATGGCACTACAATACTTATTGTGGACGTCACTGGTTTACATCCTTCTGTATGTAATGATATCTGCTACTGTATCTGCATGAAGTGCACAAATTGGATATGAGCATAAATAATCTGATGACACTAATCGAGAAGCACTAGTAATTTTATTGTCAAGTGTTCATCATTGGAAACAACTATCAAAATTATTTCATGTGTTTGAAGAAGTATTTCATAATTATGAAAATTTTGGCACTTAAACGCACCATATAAAAATAAAAGCTTAGTGATTGAGAGAGTATAATAATTGGTAACACTACAATGTTGTTTGTGTCATTGTAAGTAAATAAAAATAAATAATTTTTTTTATCTAATGTTATACTGACGGAGTAGTTTAAATGGTGCACTCAAGAGGTATAGCAAATTATACAAATAAATTATGTAGTTGGTTCCTATTTGAATTATTGCTATTAAATAAGCTGTTATATCACTTGTAAGAATTTACAGAAATTACAATTGGGTCTGCTGTTTGTTGAAGATGTAGTCTTTCTGGAATGTTTTTCACCATGAATAATATTTTCTTACAAATTTTTGATTATATGAAGACAAGTGTATACATCCCATTTTTAATCCCGGTTTTGGAACTTTAACCTAAAAACACGCTATAATATTTGCATTATAAATTTATTTCGTATGTAACTTGGTTTGGGACCATTATTTCAAATTCAAGGAAGGAAATGTTACATTTAAATGTTATAAAGACCAAGCAACGCAATAGGTTTATATGATTACTCATCATTCATTATTCGAATTTGGCATTAAATTCTTGATGCGCTCTGTTAAACCATGTGGTCTTCCAGAAGGTAAGTCTGCTTTCTATTCCCTCAGCTATAACTGATGAAAGAGAGTAGCTGGCTTTTGCTGATGGTTCGATTCCCTATCTTGAGAGGCTGTCACAAGTTGTGAATGGATCTGTAGTTGTTATCAGGGTACTTGGAGGTGTGCCTATGTTGTTTGTGATGCAGTAATTAGGTGTAACGTAGGCTAGTTTATGAAGAAGAAACCTTGGGCTTGGAACTGGGTTTTTGAAGTATGGAAACAAACTGAAATGTAAACTAATCTTTTTTTTTTGTGTGTGTGTCTGTTGATATTGTTTGATGTTGTATACAATGTGCAGTATCTAAAGAATGAAAAAAGGAAAATAGCCCAAAAAAATCTTTTCATATTTGTCCACTTACTGCAAGAAAACTATTTACTACTACCACTCTATTACTACGATTATTAAACTTATTAATATAATTTCTTTGTAAAAGTACTGTATTGCATTATTTTGAGAAAAAAATGCATTAAACATAGTTTTCAATCTTACTTATATACCTTTTTCAACATTTTGTGTGGCCTTTCCTCCTTTGGTTGTCTTTTATATTTACTCAAATACATATTTGACTGTAAGAAATGATAATCGCATAATGTGTGCATATATAATGCAGCTGCATAAAGGATGTAAACAGTCTGCTTGTTCTAGATTTCGTCTGTATTTAAGTTCAGTCCATTGAGCATAGATAATGTATGTTTCACCCAGATGTAAAGAGTTTTGCTGAAATATTTCAAGGTTATATTTGAATTGCAAATCAAGATTTCAGGTATAACTCCCTGTAAAGTTGATTTGAATAATTTCAAGGGAAAAATTGTTCCGGGGCCAGGCATCGAACCCGGGACCTTTGGTTAAACATACCAACGCTCTCCCAACTGAGCTACCCGGGAACTCTACCAGACACTGATCCAATTTTTCCCTCTATATCCACAGACCTCAAAGTGGGCTGACAACCGTAAGCAACCAACATTGAGTGCACACTAACTCTGTGTGACTTAAATTGTGGTTTTCTGTTAACGAACAGTGATGTGTATTATGCAAATCAAGATTTCAGGTATAACTCCCTGTAAAGTTGATTTGAATAATTTCAAGGGAAAAATTGTTCCGGGGCCGGGCATCGAACCCGGGACCTATGGTTAAATGTACCAACGCTCTCCCAACTGAGCTACCCGGGAATTGAATTGAATTGTTAGAAAAAAATGATCATAATTACCAGTAATGTAGCAAACAAATACAAAACAGTACCGTGTACAACTGTTGGAAACTTTATACTGTTTTATCTTATACCTAAAATATCGACAACTTTCTTCAAAAATGAAATTCGTCTTTGTGTTGTATTTGTAAATTACCAATATGTAGCGTCCTCTTAATAACCATCTAGATTTGTCTCTGTTTAATTGTTGTCTTAACTCGATTTGTAAGCATCAGGGCACTTTGAGCTGTAAGCACAAGAACAGTTGTCTAGTATTTTTTATTTACAGAAGTCTGCCCAATATTCAGAGCTATTGCAACCATGTTCACGACTTTTGAAGCTATAATAAGTGACCCACTGTTCCTTCTTTAATCTTCAACATAAATATACGTATTCCAAGAACTGACTCTGTAAAGTTTCTCCTGTAAATCTCATGCTATTAATTTTTTTCCCCCTTCACATTAGACACCAGTTACATTATCATCACATTAATTACAAAATATAAAATTATGATGTAATCTCGAGATTTTATACTATCACGGGAATTGTTAATGGGCTCATGTCGAAACTCCCCTCAAACTGTGCACATAGATTTCCATCACAGGTAGACAAAGAACATACGAAGTGACCTGTACTAACTGTAAGAATGTGATAACTTGCTTGGAATTGTTGCATTAAGAAACAACAGTACATACTTGAGGGTAGTTGAGTTATTCTCCTTAAATATTTACTGTCACGTGACATGTGAGGTGAGGTCGTGAAAACAACATGCTGCACAAGCTGAGTGCCACTCTTTACTCAAGGCCTGGGTTACTCAGTTTCCGATAATCTTACTCAGGCTTCTTTTTCGCAACCTTACAAGTTAGTGTGGACAGTTAATTTTTTTATATTTATCTATCTGCTGTGACGTGAGCCTATTAACAGTTCCCTTTAAGTATTCTATTATTAACTCTAAGATGCCATTAAATTAGGCTAAACTATATGCAGTATGGTCAAAACATGGCAGTTTTTGTTTGGTCTGTCGACAAACAGGGTTTTCCATGATGACTTCTGCGTAGGTTACTGGCAGCAGTTTTAAGATTACATTATAATAAAATGTAAAATAAATGTACAATATTCACTCACCATTATCTTCAAGATGCTGTGTTGCAAATTAATTTGCATCTTGTCTGTACACAGTTAACATTGACTAAAGTAACGTTAATTTATTCTTTGAAGCTCTCTTAGCAAATGTTATTAATTGCTAAAGTTATCTCATGTTTTAAGTTCACTAGGGTTCGAGGTTTGAATTTATATACTTTTTGTCTTTCATTCTTGTATACGGGCTATTCCATATGAAATCGATCAGTAAAAAACCTCGCATTTTTTTAATACTCTAATTTTTTACCTATTTATACAAGGTGCTGAGGACAGTACATTTTCACTATCGAAAGTCAAACAGTTTTTGTACTATTGAGCGACAAATTTAGCGTATTTTATAAAAACAAGCCTCTTTCAGCGTTCAGAACTCTAGAACCATTTACTGCAGAACATTGAACGGGAGCTCATTTTGAAGCTGACATTTGGTAGGTTATGATAAGAAGTAATCCTTATTTTTATTGTATACAGAGAGACAGATAATCCGATTTTACTTACTTTTAGGCTTTTTGCCCATTTGTAAAAATGTGAAAAAAATTGAGAAAAACTTGCATTATTAAGAGGGATTCGACATTGTTTGCTTAGTGACTCGGCAATAAGTTTCGAGAGTATTAAATAAATTAATTTCACACGCCTGGACTTGAATGGCCCAGTACAGAAAGCATTGGCCGAGAGCTGAAGATAAGCAAGCGTTGGGCGTCATTTTACTCCTGTGTTTATGAAAACTTGTGATAAAGCTAACCCAGCTATGCGCTACTAGACGAAACATCACGTGTTTGTCTCCTGGCCTTGCTTGTCTGGGCTAAATCCTGCCTCACAGTCAGCTGGTTAGTTCACGCGCGTACTATTTATTTTCTTTATTTGATATTTTCAATACTTTCTTATCAAAAATATGTGTTTATTTGTACTTTCAATGCGGAATCTAACCATATATTTTAAAAATATTTTTTCGTGGGCAAAGGCGACTCAATGAAGAAAAATCTAAATTTCTCCATTTCCATAAAAAGTAAGAAAAACTGTTTAGATGTCACTATAAACTTTAATTTCTCAGCATCAAAGTAAACCATGATTTTGATCATTGGGTGAAAGGGTTTTGGAGCCACAACAGTGTAAAGTTGCTAATTTTATGAAAATACGATAAATTTAAATATTTTTAATTTAAACGCTATGAAATTCTGATGCCTCAAACTTTGCACAAAGCATTGTATCACAGTTGTCAACGGAGAGAAAAAGTTTCATTGTATTTAAAAATTGCAAGGTCAATTTTTTCTGTATTTCGGTTGATTTGAGATGGAATAGCCCATACACTCTTTTAACACTCACATAATAACTGATTAACTGTTAAGTTATTTAAATTAATAAATAACGACTTCACTGAGTTAACATTTTAAATAATGATGTTATTGTATGTGATTGACTAATTTCGAAGTTATTTTCATCATCTGCTGAATCCTAGTGAGTTCCAGCGCTGTCTTCTGGTTTCCTGTTATGGTGGAGTGTGTTCATGATTGTATCGAGAAGGATGTGTGTTCTGAAATTCAATTGAGTGTTTAGGATGTGTTGTGGGTGTGTTTTTGTGTGTCTATAAATTTCGTATTCTAGAGTATTGAAGCCATAACAGGAAACCAGGAGCTCACTAGGATTCAGCAGATGATGAAAATAACATTGAAACTAGTCAATCAAGTACAATAACATCATTATTTAAAATATTAACACAGTGAAGTCGTTATTTATTAATTTAAATAACTTAACAGTTAATCAGTGATACTTTTTGTTTCAAATAGATGCAACTAGGTACCTCACAAAAATACATTGTTTAGTCGAATATTCCATCATCTTACCAAACAAGTCGTTTTACTGGTTAGTTTTTTTGTAAAAAGAAGATAAAACTTAAGTAAAGACTAGTGTATGATGGAATGCAAGGAAACTCCACGAAAACCAGTGGATAGGAAACAAGGGACACTTGAATTTATTAAAGCTACGCTCTATTAGCCATGAAAATTTCCACTCTATTAACAGACCAAGTAAAGACTGTCAGGATTGAAACACAGTGTAAACATATTATACTTAATATTAGTTGTAATGAAAATTAATTTCCTAAATATGTTAAAGGCAACAGCGCACCACAAGTTTTCTTTATATATTCTGAGTGAAAATGACAAACACTTTTTTGTGGCATTGTGAAAATGCTGAGAAGTTTGCACAGTAATACAAATTCCTGCATTAGGATAGGTGTTTAATGTTGTGGACGCTCTTCTCCTTTCACCTTTACAGAGACTGCTAGAATGGCCTAGGTATTTAGTGAGCATATAAATACACTGTGTTCATTGGTCTGCTGAGAGAAATTATTCATTCTAAAGATATAATTTTACATGAGCTGTTTAGTTTCGAATTTAGTTCTAATGTCTCCCTACATATAATTTTATTTAACTTTTTCAGAAAACATCGGATTTAAAAAAAAAAAAAAAAAAAAAAAAGGAAAAAAAAAACTATCCTTAGCACTAAAATGGAAAAGAACATTTCTTTTATTTCGTCATTTGTAGGAGTATTAGTTGTATCGTCTACCGACAGTAGATCATGCATACAGTTTACATCACTAAAATTTATTAAAAGTTATGCATTTGTAAGAAAGGAAAAAGACCTTACAAATTATAAAAATTTCTTCTGTGAAGAATAAATTTGGAAGAGAAACTTCGTAAGTTTTTTTGTCTTATTTGATCTTTATCATGATTGTCATTTCTTATCTTCAGTCTGTAGTTCACAGTCCCATTATATTTATGACGTTTATAATAGAATATATTTTTCTCCTCTCCTTGCTTTCAACTGTTGAAAATCTGGTGTTATCCTTGGTACCAGGTTTCCAGGAGTATTGTGGCATTATGTCTGGTTCTTTGGTTCTTTCAACAACCTCTGTCTCCACATCCTTTCAGTTTTCCACTTTTCTCATATAATGTTAAGTTGTTATTGTAGTTGGTAGTGTATTATTTAATAAATCAACTGCTCCCTTCCTTTTCTATGAGAAAACAAGTGGTCTTACACCAAAATTTAGGGAATAATTCCTTTCTCTTGAATCCTTTGAACTTCATATATTTGTAGTAGCTATTATGTACTATTTAAAATACCCAGAAATAAACTTTTATGTATTCCGTGTGCTGTAATTTAACATGTCCAACGTTTTTCAGCTGCATACATGTTCCATCATTAGGGCCATATACTAAGATCTGGAGAGGGCCCATTGTATCTGATTAGTCCAAACAACACCTACCTCAGATAATTTTTTAAAATATAAAGCTATTACAAGATGTATATTGGGCATATATTTTCGTGTTTCTTTTTTTTTTTTTGGGTGGTTCATTTGATCCCAATATTTGTATAGCAGATACACAAGCATGATTAACCACATGCCCAGTTTTTTGGAGTTGCCAGACTTAATGAGTCTAATAGAGTAGTGACTTCTTTATGTCTTACTATATTGCTCTGAAGATGATACCTGTACACAATTTTTTGAAATGTCGGAAATGTTAAGTTCCAGGACATGATGTAATTCCTGAACACAATCACTTTGAAATCCTAAAATCGCATAGCGTCACAATATGTTCTTTATCTGTATTCTGTTGAATTTTGTTGACCTTTTTTGAAAATGTAACATACTTAATTTATATAAAACATTGTATTATGAAATGGATAATTTGAGCATTCCTTTTAAAGAACTGTTTGTAGGGCATACATACATACATACATACATACATTCATACATATATAATTATACTCATGTACATTCACATGTGTGCGCGCGCATGCACGCACGCACACACACACACACACACACACACACACACAATAAAATAAACACATTGTATAGAAATCGGCTTATTGGAAAACTTCGTTGCCTTAATTGTACTACATTGTTTGAAGTTGGCAGTATTAACTTAATCATTAATGCAAAAAATTTAAGGAACTTTGAAATAAATTTATTAATTTTGTGATTTATTTATTTAGAGTGCTACATCTTTATATGTGAAAGCAGAAAATTCAATTCCTGTCTGGACCAAAAAGAAGTACAGTAAAATCCCTCGTAACTGTCACCCAAATAACCGGCAATACTACTTTTGGCTGGGCCAAAAAAAAAAAGTTTAAATCTGCCACATTGCCAGTCTGGGCCATCAGTGTTGCCACATTAGGAAGTTCGCACAAACTTTAATTTTCAGTGAATATTCGAACCTAAAATAATTAATGTATTATTTATGTTGTGTGATGTGTTCTAATAAAGGAAATGCACACAGTTTTTATGTTTATTCAATTATGATCAAGTGATGGAGAAATAAGTTTCACATGGCTGCAGTTTCTAAGACTAAATATATGCCATCTTCCAGTAAGGAATGTACATATTATCCATTGCATATTGTAATAGGTTCATACAAATTCCAGACTGTTCATACGTTTAAATATTTGGGCTTAGAAATTACTTTAAGAATGACAGCCATATAGGAATTCAAAAATGCATATTAGCTGCAAATAGATGTTTCTTTGGACTTAGAAAATATCTTAGATCACATAGATGTTTCTTTGGACTTAGAAAATATCTTAGATCACATTTAATAACAAAGAAAACCAAACTACTGATTTATAAAACTTTTATAAGACTAGTAATTACATATGCATTAGAAACTTGGACTCTTTTAAAATCAGATGACAAATCTCTGGCTACTTTTGAAAGAAAGATACTAAGAACTATTTTTGGGGCTGTGAAATAAGGTGATACTTGGAGAAGAAGGAGAAATTGTGAATTGTATGAATTATGTAAGGAACCTGACTTAGTGAAGTATATTAAAATTAATAGATTGGCCTGGGCTGGACATTTGACATGTATGGACAATAATAAAACTGTTAAAAAGATCTATATGACACTACCATTACAAACAAGAAAGGTTGGAAGACCGAAATTAAGATGGGAAGATGATGTCTTGCAGGATATTAGAATTAGTAAAATTAGAAATTGGAAGAATTTAGCAGCAAATAGAGAAGTCTGGAAGGGACATTCTGAAGAAGGCTAGGGTCCATAATGGGCTGTCATGCCATGTATGACGATGATGATGGCTGCAGTTTCAACATTTGACACAATGAAATACGAACTTTTTTTTATATACAGGTATTTATCCAATTATTCAGCAAAATCTCGTATCCGGTACTAGCCTGGTCCGTTTGGTGCCAGTCAAGAGAGATTCTACTGTAGTAGAAAATGAGGTAATCCATATAAGCTCTTTGCTGCTGACTGAACAATGTTGGATGAGGAATTTTTGTTTAACTAGGAGCTCTTCCAGTTATACATAAAACGAAATAAATGAGGCTCAGAATTTCTTTCTAAACCCTGGGAAGCAGATTTCTTTCCAAAGACTAGATAAAATGTTGTAGATTATGCAAGAAATGTACTTGACATTCCATACACGGTTCTAAAGCTTACGAGACTTCAGATGAAAGTCATGTGACAAGAAAAAGAACTTTTTTTGTACTTCAGTAGTTGACATAAAATGCAGCAAAACATTTTTGTATGGGTTGTACAATTAACAGAATTTTTTCTCACAAGCAAACATTGTGATGGGGACAGATAAAAGAGTTAAATATTTTTCTTCCACCATGTTAATAATGTCAAAACAAGTGCTTATACAAATTTTGGCCACTCAACCGCAATTACGAGGCCGTCCAGAAAGTTATTTTCCCTGGGTCCGTTTACAGAAATAAAGCACAATTGAATGGAAAGATTTATTGAAACAGAAACAGCAGTTGTTGCGCTATTTGTCAGCATATCCCCACTGGAATTGAGACATTTGTCATACCATGGGATTAATTTTTGTGTCCTTGGGTCATAGAAGTCAGCCGCCTGGGATCGGAACCAGTGTGTGACAGTCGTCTGCACCTCTCTGTCGATCCTGTGATATGACAGATGTCTCAGTTCTCATGAGGAATATGTTTAACGATAACTCAACAATTGCCGTGTCTGTTCTAATAAATTTTTCAAATGAAATTGTGTTTTCTTTCTGTTAATAGCGCCTGGCGAACTTTTTTTACGGCCCTCGTAATTGCAGTCAAGTGGCCAAAATTTGTATAAGCACTTCTTTTGGCATTATTAACATGGTGAAAGACAAAAAATTAACTTTTTTTATCTGTCCCATCAGAATGTTTGCTTGTCAGCTTTCTATGTTTTGTGTTAGTAAATTGATCTACAGTATAACAATAACAATCTAATTTCTCAAGCCAGGTGATGTTCAACATACAGTCACCAACCTCTCTTGACCTATAGGCAAGCTTTTGTCAGATTAATTTATGAAAAGGATCTTCCTGCTGATGCTACTGCAAAAGGAATTTTAATACAATTCTTAATATCACATACACATTAAAGGACACTTCATTTAATATCTATTACATATTTTGTCAATTCCTAAATATTGGGATCTAAATTTGGAGGTGCACATATTCTTAGTTCCTGAAGCTATTTTTGTCTAGCTGGAGGCCCAAGATGACCGTCTATTTTGCCTTGCACTAGGTTCACTTTTACTATTTTCTATAAAAATGATAATGAAATTTAAAAAAAAATCAGACTACCCTTAGATAGACTTTCTACCGTTTTAAAATTTACACAAAATGCACTTGTCCTGAAGGTTAAGATTAAGGTAAATATATGTGCATTTCATTTTTCCTGCTGTTCTTACTACATGTTAGACAGCATTGTTCCATTATCAAGCTTTTATAAGCAGAAAATTAAATTTACATTGCTTTTACTTACTGCAGTGGTGACCAAAATTCGAATGGTAGTGATTACATGCAAGACAGCCTAAGATGTAAGGAGATGGAGGAGAGGTACTTGGCGTGAAAACTATAACCAGTGGTGGTTTGGACTGATCATTCCGTAGCTCATTCTATGTCTGTCTGTCTGTCTATCTCTAGTAGAATATGCTTTTTTATAATCATGCATTAAACTCAATAGCGTTATTGCAAAGAAGCAAATCATTCCATATTAATACATGAATAATTTAATAGGCAAACAAACAAACCTCATTTGCAAGAATAGTTAAAAAAAAAGAAAAAAAAATACTTTCTGAAACTGATAAATATATTAATGTAATGTTTGAAACAAAACCTTTTCCTTGAATTATTTTCTGTACATCTTTCAGAAAAGAAAACAAAGTCTGGCTAAATGTTAGACATGACAGTTCTCAACTGCACTACAAGGTTTTCGTCTGTAAGGCAAAATCTGTTTTTGTGTTTGATGTGTACTCTTTCTGAAAAGAAAATAAAGTCTGACAATGTTAGACCTAGCAGTTCTCAATTGCACTACAAGGTTTTCGTCTGTAAGGCAAAATCTGTTTTTGTGTTGGATAAGTGTAACTTGTGAAAATAACTGTTCACATAGGTAGAAGAAAAAAAAAAACGCTAATATCTTAGTAGCAAAAGTTTTATGCATAGGGGTAATGAAGTTTATTAGCTCGTTCCATTCTTACAGTAGCACATAATATTGAATAAGTTGTCCTATGATATTATTATTAAATGAATAACTAGTAAGTAACTAATAATATTTAACCTCATCTAAAGATTAAAAAGCTTAAAATTGATATATAACCTAGTAATGTTATCCTTTAAGGGAAGAGACCTTAAAAATATTCATGCACACATAGAAAAATAAAATTATAAAGTTGACTGAACAGCAGCAGCAACAACAACAACAACAACAACAATAATAATAATAATAATAATAATAATAATAATAATAATAATAATCGTTTTCACGTCTGTGTATCCAGCATCACATTTGTTGTAATGTCTTTTGATATTGCTTCTAAATACTCCTAATTGAACCGTTGAGTAAAGCGGAACAAAAAAAAAAGTCCTTTTTCTGTTTGTTACAAAACTTTCTTTTTCTGCTTGTAGAGACAGAAGTTTGTAGAGTGACATGATACCACCACTGCTTGTCTTTAGTATTGAATGAGACAGAGAGCAATGTACAGAAAACTCCCCTTACCCATTTGAATGTCTGTGATTACACAATGTAATCACAATACCCGCTTTGGTCACTGCTGACTTATTATAAGTCTTAACAGTACAGGAAATTTTGTAATTTCGTTCTCTGAAGCAATAAAGTTGTTCTGCATTACTTTTAAAGCTCTCAGGACTGTTGTTTGACTTCTGTGATGGATATTCTGGGAATTACTTGTTAACAGTAGCTTCAACGAAGTACGTAATACATTCTGCGATTGTAACAAGCTGAAGATGGGGAAAACAATCTTAAGTATGTATACAAAGAAGAAAGCTATGTTTGCAGTGCTGTGCTCTTTCATTTTGTTCTTGGCCTGTTGGAATGTTACTATTGCTTACTTCATGCCTTGTGACTGCCAGTTCCATTTCATATTGCATGTAGTTCATTGATGCATAATTGAAAGCACTCAGAAATTGTTTACATAATATGCAAATTAAACTAGGATTAACATGTGAACGTAATATATAGAGTGAACCGTAAGTAATATAATTAATTTCAGGGGGTTATTCTTTCAGATATTTCAAACTAAGAAGTTTAATACAATTTTGCTTCCTTTTCGAGATAAAAATTGTTTTATAATAAACATTTCATAGCATGTTTTGGAAAAGCCATTGATTTAATTCCCGATATGCTCAGTCAGTTTATGATAACAAATGATTGAAAGAATTTTAGTTATGTCCTTTAAATGTACAGAAATTTGATCCGAACAAATGTAACTTTTTGTTCTGAAAAGAAATTTTAAAATGTTACATTTGTTCAGATCAAATTTCTGCACAATTAAAGGACAAAGCTTAAACTCTTTATATATTTTATCATAATACACTGTTCTCTTAAATTGCCTGGGCGTATTGGGAATTAAATCAATGAATTTCCTGAAACATGCTATGAAATGTTTGATATAAAATAATTTTTGTCTCAAAAAGGAAGCAAAAATGAATAAAATAATTGTATTAAACTTTTTTGTTTGAAATATCTCAAAGAATAATCCCCTGAAATTAATGACAGTACTTACAATTCATCTTGTATATTACATGGATAGGAAACGGTAGTAACTGAATATAAGTAAAGAATAAATAAATATTTATTTCCAGAGGTTTTATATAAGAATGAAATAATGTTTTTATGATATATATTGCAATGTCACTACTTTTCTGCCTCACTCTGAAAGATACAAAAACAAAAGCACATTGATGTAATGGAATAACCAAATTTTTCAGATTTCTACAAAAAAAAAAAAAAAAAAAAAAATCTACCCAAAGTGAAAGTTGATATGACTTGCAATGTTTTACAACCAAGTGCTTTGCAAATGTCAGAGAACAAGAGAGTTTGTAAATAGAATAGAGAGTATTTATGGACATTTATGAAATAATAGTTATTGTTTTGAAAGTGTCGTGTCTACTGGTCTGGCCTTACAAAAATAAAGGATATGATATGGTTTATTCTCACACTAATCTCTCCGGTCCTGCTGGTCCTTCACATTTCTGTATTCGGGCCAGCAGTCCCGTTCTTACACTATTTACAACTTTTACACTACCAGATATTTAAGACCGACATATATTCATCATTACATTGTTCATCTGTCATCCACTTTGTCCTCCATGTTCATCCACTATACTTTTACTTACTGTATTTCTACGTTTATTATCTAACCCTGCTTATCTTCTAATCCTATCTTCTACTATTTCCTATTCATAACAAAACCTAACAATTTCCTTTACTACTCCGTATTCCTACAGTCCCTATTTATTTACAATTTCACTACAATCATGTTACAAATAAAGGATATAAAATGTTACATGTTCATGAGGGACTTTCTCTGGATAGAACAGGACAGAAACACCTTAGACAAATGCATGAGACAACTTTAAATATAGTAAAATAACTCAACATAGCAGCTTCAACCGAGATTTAAATCCAGCCCCACTTGTTTCACGGTCAGACATGCTAACCATTATTCCACCTTTAAGTTGTGATGATTTCTGGCCTGGTTGCGAGTTTGTGCAACTACCTTTATTATATTCTTCTAAGTGGAACGTGTTTGGATTGTAAATTCTCCCAATAGCATTTCAATTAATTCTTTCTGAACAGCCATAATTGAGGACGTGTTCAGCAGTACAATGTTAGGTTCTGGTGATAAAGACAGTCCCACCATGCAGTGCATTGACACTGGTGGAATGGAATTAACAGCTAAGGTGTATTTGCCTTGCAGTGTCATTTTTAATTTAATTACTTGGGCATTCGATAAGTAATGGCAACAATGCTGTAAATCAGTGCTCCTAGTGGTGACTATTGAAATCTCTTTACTACATAAGAGAGCAGCAGTTGTTTCATAAATATGCAATATTGAAAGTCTCGAAGTAGCCATATTTTTTAAGTACAGTGGCTGTTTCTGATGTGTAGTAAACAATACAGTTCTGAAGGTACGAACAAAGGTGCTGCACAAAAATCCAAGTTGCAAGATAAAAACATGCATCTGAGTTCTTTAGAGCATTATAAGAAGCCTGTGGGAGAGAAGTCCTACCATACTGAACTACTGCAAGTTGGGTGGAAGCGAGGCATTCGCTTTCAATCAAGACTTGACATCTGAAGAGTTTTAGTTTGATCAGTGAGAGAGAGATCCAGAAATGCTGCTGCAGATGGAGTCCGCCATCTTCCAAGAATTTGGCAGCGTATTGTTGACATGGCAGGAGACTATATTTGAATTATATAATGTCTCAAGTGACCTAAATAAATTTAGTGTGACACAGTAACAATGTTGCCATTGTCCACACCTGTGGAGTAACAGTCAGCGCGTCTGGCCGCGAAACCAGGTGGCCCGGGTTTGATTCCCAGTCGTAGCAAGTTACCTGGCTGAGGTTTTTTCCGGGGTTTTCCCTCAACCCAATACGAGCAAATGCTGGGTAACTTTCGGTGCTGGACCCTGGATTCATTTCACCGGCATTATCACCTTCATTTCATTCAGACGCTAAATAACCTAGATGTTGATACAGCTTCGTAAAATAACGCAATTAAAAAAAAAATGTTGCCGTTACTTTTCGAATGCCCTAGTAGATTAAGTAAAATAAAGTTATCCCTGTTACTGGGCATGAAGGCCATATGCTAGTAGGAGTCACCTTTCCAGACAGTTGACATTAGTAGCAGTAGTGATGTCAGTCCTATATGCTTGCTGACTTTATTCCCAAGAACAACTCTCTGTTAAAGGCTGAATCGACTTAACCACTGTGCTGCTATATGCCCCACTTCATTAGATTGGTGTAATATAATCTTAAACTGGCCACAGTTTTGTACTTTTACATGTGTAAAAGCATAATAAAATTATTTTTTCTGGCTCATGAAAGATCTAGAAGTTGCTCAAAATTATAACCACTCGAGATATTAAAGAAATTCGCCATTTTGGAAGTGTGGAAATACAGTATGACTTTGCAGCTTCTGTGTTGCTTAAATTTTTGTTAACTTCTTGGTGCATCTTTGATTTCTTAAATGGGAAAATTATTTTCATTGCAAATAGCTGACTTATTTTAACCAGACTTCAATTTGCATAGTGAATGAAAAATAGTATTAAAAAGTATACAATTATGAGGCGTAATATGAACCACTGGTATGTGATTTTTAACTGCATGTGAGGCGTTTATATAGCAGGAAAATCATAAAATAAAACTAGTGAGATGATAGTAGTGAAAGTGACTAACTAGGAAATTTATTCTGGCATCTATCAGGAATGTTCAAAGTTATCATTTCCAGAATTAATGGACAGATTTTTCATTTATATAGACAAACAAAATTCATATAGTTGATTTAAATATATTTTGAATTTTGAAATAGGAACTTTTAAATATTGATGCAATCGTTTAGAAATGTCTTTCAGTTATTATTTATTCTACACTATTTTCCATGACCTCCAAGTTGTTGTCCAAACTATTAAATTGTATGACTTATTTTATAAACTTCTGATCACTTGCACAGGCCCTTCATTACCTGCTCAATCTGGCATCAAATATAATTTTAATCTAACTGCAATATTTAAACATATTTTTGAGAAAACTATAATTGAAGACCTCCCTCGAATACTGGGTAACCAACAAATCTGTAATACACGCTTCAGGAGAAAAGAAAATAATTTCAGGGGCATATTTCGTTAGGCCTATATTTATTAGCAGAACCATTTGAATAATCAAGGATACAAGTTTATTCAGCTATTGGATACATTCATTTGTTATAAATGAATGCTTCAAAATTACTTTTTCCACCGAAGCCACATATTTAATTAATTTGATCTTACACCCTCTTTTGAGGGAGGTCTTCAATAAATTATAGCACATTGTATTCACTGTATGCTGTTTCATGGATAGAAGTATGTTTATGAAGTCTTTCTTTTACCGTAATATTTTATTTTTATAATTGCATTGTCATATTTTTTTTATATTTATATTGACTATTTTTTAGAATGTTTCTGATGAAGGCTTAGGCATGATATATTTATTCTGAAAGAATTTGCGAAGGTTGTATTTTTTTCTAATTTGATTTCTCATGAATATGTAGCATGTGTATCAATGCATGCTTCTTTAAAATTACACTTTGTCTTATATGTTTAGTGATATGCAAGTTTTGTATCTCTTTCTTGTCTCCAATTAATTTAAAATACGAATGCAGAGATTTCCTGTGACTTGAATATTTTGGAAGTGTATGAGAGGTTTTCGTTAATTGGGTTGATGTATGGCAGAAATTGAGTGAATTTTGAGTTGAGCATTGTGATGCCAAAGTGTGATCAAATGATGCTTTTGTCTTAGACCTGTTCATTAACTTCGTCTCAGGAGTGATTATAGTTTCCTTCTCAGTGCAATATGTGGTTGAGTTCTTATTTATTTTTTATAATTTATTGTTCGGATTTATAGTTTTCTCATATATTCATTCATTCATTCATTCATAGTGTTCTGCCCAAGGGCAGGTCTTCCACTGCAAACCCAGCATTTTCCAGTCTTTCCTGTTTTCTGCCTTCCTCTTTGTCTCTTCATATGATCCATATATCTTAATGTCGTCTATCATCTGATATCTTCTTCTGCCCCGAAATCTTCTCCCATTCACCATTCCTTCCAGTGCATCCTTCAGAAGGAAATTTCTTCTCAACCAGTGACCCAGTCTATTCATTTTCCTCTTTCTGATCAGTTTCAGCATCATTCTTTCTTCATCCACTCTTTCCAACACAGCTTTGCTTCTTATACTGTCTGTCCATTTCACATGCTACATCCTTCTCCATATCCACATTTCAAATGCTTCTAGTTGCTTCTCTTCAATTCATCGTAATGACCATGTTTCTGCCCCATACAATGCTACACTCCACACAAAGCACTTCACTAGTCTCTTCCTTAGTTCTTTCTCCAAAGGTCCGCAGAAGATGCTCCTTTTTCTGTTAAAAGCTTTCTTTGCCATTGCTAATCTCCTTTTGACTTCTTGGCAGCAGCTCATGTTACTGCTTACAGTACACCTCAAGTATCTGAAGCTGTCCACTTGCTCTACTGCCGTATTTAGAATTCGCAAGTTTACCTTCTTTACTTTTCTTTGTATGACCATGATCTTCGTCTTGTTGGTATTTATCTTCATTCCATATTGCTCACAGCTGTCATTTAGCTCCAGTAGCATATTCCTTAGTATCATCTCCTCTTCTGCTAACAAAGCCATATATATCATCAGCAAATCTTATACATTTTATTATTCTTCCTCCTACTATCACTCCTCTCATGTTCTGAAAACAGTTCTTCACTAAATTCTCCAAGTAGATGTTGAACAGGATAGGTGATGAAGAGCATCCTTGTTGTACTCCTCTCCCTATTTCACTTCCTTCTGACATTACTTCTCCTATCCTGACTTTGACTTGTTTCATATATAGGTTACTGAACAGCCTCCACTCTTTTCAATCCATGCCAATTTGCTTCAAAATTTCAATGCAAAATATATTGTGTTTGTAATTTGAGGGAGGTGGGATATGATGATAGAGACTAGATTAATCTTGCACATGATAGGGACCGATGGCGGGCTTATGTGAAGGCGGCAATGAACCTGTTCCTTAAAAGCCATTTGTATTTGTGATTATGCTTTGTAGTTCCCTGTGTATTTTATATCGAATGTGTTTCAACATTTTATATTGTCTACTTAAAAAAGTAGGTTGTATTTACGCATACATTTAAAATTAGGCATAAGGGAAATAAAAAAAATCAAGAAACGGAGAAAATATTGCACCACAGGTTTGCTTTTTTTACTCTCAACAAGTGATTTAAATTCATGCTTTCATTCAACATAAATGTTACATTATGTGAGTTTTTAGACTTTCACGATGACTATGATTAGAATTAGGCTTTTGGGTAATCCACCATGTTCTGGAACTTGGAATTTCAAGTGGGTTATGGTGGATTATCCAAAAGTCTAATTCTAAATGCTACATTGCTGGTAGGTTCGCAATACTGTCGAACATGGAAACGAAACCAAGGTCGCCCTATTGGAAGAATACTGGATGTGCAATGAGACCAGAAGAGACCACTAGGCCTAGATCCTTGACTGTTTGATAATAATGAAGTTTGTTATAAAATAGTTTGGGTACACATTTTGCACGAATTTCTATAATAATTTGTCTTCATTTGCTTAGTCCAAGAGCTCTGTTCTCTTGACTAGCAAGGATAGCCACTAACTTGTTCTATCCCAGCATCTTAGGCGATTCTGCATTGCTTCTGTTGGGCCGTGTTACAGATGGTGCTGTATGACATCTAAACACCTTACGCTATTGGGTTGCATCCATTTTTAACTTTTTCCTTAAAAATTTCTTTAGATTCCTTCAATGGAACAGTAACAAATGGAATGAGACAAGTGAAGCTCACATAGATCCAAATCTCCTTGCAGGGTTACGTACTCACCCACCTTCCAGTTGTTTTTCCTTATATTATCCTTATTTGATTGGTTATTAGCTTCTTTAACAATTCAGAGATTAAATATTGTTGTGTACAGAATGATGTTGAATGAGTGTGAGTTTTTCCTTTGTACTTTTTTTAGCCTCTTTCTCATCTTTGAATTGGTCACTGAGTTGTGAAACTAGGACAGAATCAAATAAATTTGAACAATCTCAAATCAAACTCGCAGATTAATGATACTATGTGAGGTAGTGCAAAAAAGAGGGGAACTTTAGAGTTTCAAGTCCATTCATTAGTTTTGTCCCTCATCCCTTAATTTCATATTAAATGTTCGTCTAATTTCAGTTATATTTCACTTGTAAGTGTAGTTGTGAATATACATCTACGATTGTATATTGCAAAAGCTGTGCTCAATATTTACTTCATAATACTATATACAAAAGTCGTACCAAAAGTTACAAGTTCACAATGAAAGAAAGAAGTAGTCAGGAACGTATTTTTGACAAAAGAATTGTCTTACCTTTCTTTACTTCTCGAGAAATTCACCATCCGAATGATGCATTTTGCCACTTGCCTAGGAATTCAAAAATGTTTTTGTAGTAGAACTCTGTTTTGCATCCTGCAGGCCATAACTTAGTGCATTTGCACATCTTTGTTGGTCCTTAGGTTGTGGCCTTGCATCTGTTCCTTTATGAAACCAAACAAATTGTAGTCCATTGGATCAGATTTGGACTGTATTGTAAATAGGACAGAAATTTCCATCCATTCTTCTGTATTCTTTTTGCACAGATGTGTGGGTGTGAGGCCATTCACTATTGTTTTCGAGAATTATTTTGTTCTTCTTTTGCATTTGTCATGTAGTGCATGATGCAGTTTTTTTTTTTTTTTTATTTATTTTTTTTTTTATTTAGGATTTTCATTTAAGGGGAATCATTGCACACTATGACAAATGTTCAGAGAAAGAAAAGTTGTTCTATAACATGACAACATTTGACCTCACAGCACGTTTCTGCACAAAGAGGATCAAGAATGAAGGGAACTTCTGTCTCATTCACCACATAGTCTAGATCTGGCACTACCAGACTACCACCTGTTTGGTTTCATAAAGGTTCAGATGCAAGACTACTGTAGGTTGGAGTTAACGAACACATCCAACATGCTGTGATTATTATATAATGGATGCCAGAACACATTTCTAGTTTAAGGTCATTTTTAACTCATAAAAAAGTAGCAAAAATGCTTTGTTGGAGAAATAAAGACAAGGTATTTTTCTTGTAGCAATTATGTTTCTGTGGACCTTTTTCTTTGTTCATGACTTAATGTACTTATGACTTTTGGTATGCATCTCGTATGTGAAAAAAATAAAGTGGTTATAAAAAAACTATTACATTTATAGAAATCAACAGAAATAGACAGTTTGAGGTTACCTGAGCATCTTTAGACAACTTCTGGAACATGTGTGTGTGCATGTGTGCTTGGATCTTTATACATGTATATTTGCTTGTGCATGTCTGCATAGTTCTGTGTGTATGCATGTAGATATGTGTTTGATGTGTGCGCACATGCATCTGTGCTAGTGTTATAGTAACTTTTCAATATTTTTGTCTTCTAACTCCTCCTTCAAGACTCGATATGTTTTTATACACTGGACATTCTAAAACTTCCTTAAAGGAAATTTCAATATTAGAATAGGCCTACTGTAATTATCTTAAATTGGTATTTTATTACTGAATGTTGTAATCTTTATCTGTCATTAGAGCAAAGACTTCTAAAGGTCCGCTACCACTTAGCGGAATCGAATCGAATAAAATTTCTCTTCACCATATATTTAAATGGAAGATGGCAGAAAGCTGTGCGTCAGATCGAAGCGAATCGAACAGAACAGAATTCAGGAGCTAGAATATTTATTCCACTGCCGGAACAGAATTCTTGTTTCAGGTATGATCGTAAGTTCTTGTGAAGCCTTCGTGAAAAAAGAAATGAATCATATCCACTTTTGGAAGCTTAATTCATTTACTACTGAAAGTTATTGCTGTTACAAAAATCACAAATTACTATGAATGAAGAAAAATTAATAAATCTTGTGTAGAATTATCCTCTTTTGTATGACAAAACACAAAAGTATTGTTCAGTTCGTTTCTGCTAAGTGGGAGCTGCACACACAACCTGTGGACAGAAAGTTTTAGGCATACTAATTTCAATATTAATGAACCTAAACCATTAAAAAATTCAATAGATAAGAATTAAATAACATCTCAATCACTTCAGAATTTGCTAACCATGGAAGGATTTGTTTCTGCTTGTTGATATTTACATTTTTCTGGATATCCTGCCATTGCACATCCTTTTCTGGTGCTTTATTCAGTCATGTACTTATAATTTCACATTTTTGGCAAAATTGTGGGAATTTATTGAATGTTTCTTATTTGTATTTAATGAGCATTTTTTTTTTGCAAGAGGATACAAGAATAACATATATATATATATATATATATATATATATATATATATATCCATGTTGCAAGATTTCTTGAACTTTTCTAAGAAAAGAATTTTTAACTGAAGAGGTGAAACATTTACAGACCTGATCCCTGTTCCCAGAAAGCTTTGAGTTTGCATGGATATTCCACCAGTCCTAAAGCCTCTTGCTAGGACATGAGATCACAGCTATATTTTAATTTTTTTTTCTCTGAACTTCTCTTCTTTCTCTGTAATAATTGGTGAGTCTTTGAGTATTACTTTCTAGTCACCTTTACTCCCTGGAAACTATTCTGGTACTTAATTATTACGAGGCTGATTGGGTCCAAGAAATATTTTAGAAATAATCAAAATTTCTTGTCTCCATGTGGAAGTAAGTAATCTTAAATTTGTAGCCGGTCTCTCCACTGAGGGACAAGAAATCTGCATAAATGTCGAAATCAAGTTACAAGATCAAACGTGATTGAATTTGATATATCGTATAAGCATAGCTTAGCTCACGTATTTTGATGTAGAGTATCACAAGAAGCTCACTAAATGAGACAACAATGAGTTAACGGAATATGGAGTTACTGTTCATTTATGTGCTGCGACTGTTGAGCTAAGAAAAATAATTCCATAGTAGGGAATTTGAAGAAAAAAAAATTGTTTTGTTAGTGAAGTGAATTGGACGAAGACACTGCAGTTTACAAAATTCAACTGAACATCTGCTAGGATAATTTTTACTTTTGGGAGCAAATTCAACATTTTCTGCTCTGATAGAAGGAGCCTGATTTGGAAGAGAAAGAGTGGATCTGCAAAATAAAATCCTTTAACCCAGTGTGAAACGACATGTTGCCAGTTCTTCGTTAGTTTGACACTGCATGAATGCTCCTGTGGGTCCCTTGTGCTTAATCATGAAATTAAAGATCATAACCACTACGTCACCATACTCAAGTCTAATATCATTCATCTTCTGAAAAAAATTGGCTTCATGAACAGTTTAGTATTTATGAAAGACAGTGAGTCAAAGCATGTTGCTTTATATATGCAGCTATCAGTAAGTTCTGTATTTATTCATTTATTCATTCATAGTTTTCTGCCAAAGGCAGGTCCTTCACTGCAAACCCAGCAGTTTCTAATCTTTCTTTATTTCTACCTTTCTCTTCGTCTCCACATATGATTCACATATAATTTGATATCTTCTGTCCCAAACTTTTTTTTTCCATGTTCGCTATTCCTTCCGATGTATCTTTCATTAGACAGTTTGTTCTTGGTCAGCCAATTTCTTTTTCTCTTCCTGATCAGTTTCATCATTATTATTTCTTCACCCTCTCTTTCTAGCACAGAAGTTCTGTATATTACTCTTAAATATGAAGAGTACACGGGAATAACGATCAAGGAGCATTTTAGAAAGTTTCGAGAAAAACGAATTTTAAAGTTTAAGCACTTAATACTTTGTTAAGTGTGTATTTAATAGAAATTGACGTAGTGGAATGTCAAGAACGATTATTTCTTATTACTAGCTAGACCACATGATAATACTTCCTTTCCACTATCAGATGGCATTATTAACTCAATTTCGATTTTTGATGGACCTTGATCGTTTTTCCCGTGTACCCTTCATATGTGAAGTTCCCATGATAATAATCTGACATAAATCCCATAAAGCATCTGTGGGTTTATATTGACAAAAATATTGGAACAAGACAAATTTTCAACAACCAAGACCTGAGACATTTCCTATTAGAAGAATATAGGAAAAATTCCCTGTTCAATAACTGAGAATTTGATAGCTCTAAAGCTACACATCTAGAGGTCATAAAAACAAAATGAAATGAAGTATTAAATAATAGTATAACCATTAAGAGAACTTACATGCTGAGACTGTGTGAACAATTTTTAAAGTGATTTGTAAGTATTTTGGAAAGTTAGGTTAGATTAAATATTGTATTTATTACATTCAGTGAATTCAGGTATATATATTTTCAAGGACAACTGAATATAAACAAGTTAGAATAACAGTGTTATATTATTGTTATAGCAAATTTTGGAAGAATTGTGTTAAATTGTTGTTCAACTTGAAATTAAATATTATTTGATTATTTTTGCAATACTAAATATTCAGTTTGCATATTTTGTTCAATTTTTCTAAGTGGATGAATACTTTTTACACTCATTGTGTGTAAAGAAACATTTTCATGCAATACTAATCAAAAACTATCTGTAAAACTGTAAAGACCTGAATGGTACCATCATAGCTGTACTGCCTGAGGAAACTGGAGTGAAAATGCTGCAATTTAGTTCATCCATAATCCAACTGAAAAAACTAACCAAACCAAGTTTGACAGAATATTCATATGCAATGTTTGTCTGGAAAGTATCCAGCCTTCTTAAACATCAAGACAACTACAATTGAATTAAAAATATTTTGTAATCGCCAGCTGATGCATCCTGAGAGGAATGTTGCCATACATTTCACTCTTCCAGTACTTGTTGTGCACATGATCCATTCTTTTGACTTTGTATCATTACAAATTCTTGCACAGTAGAACGACAATAAATACTGGTAATAAAACAGTAACAACAAAACAAATAGATTTAACAATGAATTAAATCACGAAAGCATCTACAATAACTATGTAACAAAACAGAACAAACTCGTTTTACACTAATTAGGAAGTAGTGCTCATAAGCCATGCAGCAGAAGAGATACAAATGCGCGAACAAGTGTGGCTTTGTTAATAAGATGAACTAGCAAAAACACTACTATGCCACTACTCAGAATGGGCCTTGATTTGTTGTTGCAATTGCAGCTGTGGTAACTTCCATTGAAGGTATTTCCAGTGCCAATCATAAAGTATTTATAATCCAACTGTAGTTGTATGGCCTTCATGTAACTTGGCAGACAATCAGA
This sequence comes from Periplaneta americana, assembly GCF_040183065.1. NCBI lineage: Eukaryota > Metazoa > Arthropoda > Insecta > Blattodea > Blattidae > Periplaneta > Periplaneta americana. The sequence continues at coordinate 125,320,097 of NC_091129.1, forward strand.
GGGGATCTCACAGCACATGTGAGGGGCTATTCAGTCTACAGTTGGACACTGTTGAGTGAGTCTGTGTACTATGTGACTGTCACATTCACAGTGACCAAGTGATCTGCATCAAGTTTTGCTTTCAGCTTGAACATTCATCCATGGAAACTGCTTGAAGGATTAAGAGGGCTTTTGAGGATGACTGAATGGCTGAAGCTCAAAATTGTGGTACTGGCACTTCAGAGAGGGCTGGAAATCCATTGAAAGCAATCCACATTTTGAAAGGACTTCAGCAAGCAGAACGCCTGAAAATGTCGAATGTGTGCTTTCTACAATCAATGAAAATTCACGATTGACAGTGCAAAAATTAGAAAAAAAAATCTGAAGATTCCAACAACTATTGTTTCAGAGATTTTGACAGATAACCAACCTTACATGAAATATGTGGTGACAAGATTAGTTTTATGGTTCATGTCACAAGAGCAGAAGGAATTTGGTGCTGAAGTTGCATTGGTCTTCTCTGAAGCTGCTAACAGTGACCCAGATTTCTTCAAAATGCTCGTAACCAGGGATGAACCATGGGTCTATGGCTATGATCCTGAAACGAAAGTCCAGTGTTGCTAGTGGAAGTCTCCCGATTCTGCACATCTGAAGAAGAAATGGCAAAATTGGAGCAAAGTAAAGATTATGTTGATAGGTTCCCCCTGCCCCATTTAAATGTTGTCCACCATTAGTATGCTCCTCAAGGCAGACAATAAGCAAGGATATTGGATCAAAGTTCGTTGTTGACTGGGGATGCATTAAGAAGAAAATTGCTTCAGCTGTACCTATTCCCTGTGTCTCAGCCCCTGTATAACCCAGATTTAGCTTTCTGCAACTTCTGAATTTTCCCAGAGCTAAAAGTGCCGTTGAGAAAGAGGACATTTAAAATCATAGACGAAATTAAGGAAAACATGACAAGGTAGCTGAAGGCAGTCCCAAACGAGGACTGTGCAGACTATTTTGAAAAATGGAGGGGAAGTTAGTGTAAGTGTTTCAGACCCAAAGGGAACTGAGATACCATTGCATAGATAGCCTAGTTTTATTTAAATATTAAGTGGCCGGATACTTACCAGACAGACCTTGTACATTTTTATTGACTAAGGTTATTGAACAGTCACGACAGTTTTTAAATTGCTGAAACTTTGTTGACAACATTATTTTGGTAGAAACAAAGAACACTTTTCATCCACAGAAGAATGGGGTTTAGTGACAACTGTTTCATTTCAGTTGCTATGGCAATATTTATTTCAAATACACATGTATATAATAAATAGAAGCTATTCGAGCTATTATTGTCTATTTTTGTGTGAATTACAGTATTTTTCTTTTTTTTTTTTCGGCAAATTTATTTCTTGAAATAATTACTTTGTCTTTGCAGACTCAAGTTGGTCTCGTTTAATGTTACTCTAATACTGAAGAATTGCAGTGATCAGTTAGCCAGGACATCCAGAATATTTTGCAGATTTCTTCTGCTCTACAGAAGTAAGAAGAGAAAAAACTGGCAGTTGTGTTTAAACTTTATATTGATTGCTTTTAAGTAAATAAACTCCATTCTTTTGTGAATGAATCAGTGTTTTTATTTTTAGTGTAAACCTTAGTTTTTACAAAGTTTCAGCAATTTGAAAACTGTCCTGACTACTGAATAATTCCATAATTTGTTACACTTCTTCCCAATAACTGAGAAAAATTATAATTCTTTGACCATGATATTGATAATGCAAACAACAGTAGTATTTTAGCTCACATAATTGCCAAAGTTGGTGAGTTAACTACATAAATTGTCTACAATAGAAATTAATTTTTCACAAAAATGAACATTGAAGTTAGTGTTCATGTTATTGATAAGGTATTGCATTGTTTCCATTTGTATATATGAAATAACGTTAAAGTAGGGTTATTCAGCATTGATCCTTGGCAGAGAGGTCATTGTTGCCATTTCTTGCAGGTAGAGCATATGATGGTGATGATGTATGTGGCTATGATTACATATATACAGGCAATTCAAATTGAAATTATTTTCTTCAGAGTAGCCTATTTTGTTTAATTAATGAACTTAGATGTATAATTGCGAACACATTCATAAAAAAAACTATAATAATAATAATAATAATAATAATAATAATAATAATAATTTTTCACAAAAATGAATGCTGAAATTAGTGTTCATATTATTGATAAGGTATTGCATTATTTCCATTTGTATACATGAGATAATAATAATAATAGTAATAATAATAATAATAATAATAATAATAATTATTATTATTATTATTATTATTATTATTTACATCTGTTAAAATCAATATAAAATAAACAACATGAAATTGTTACGATATGTGAAGCAATAAAGGAAAATTGACCATTTCCCAAAGATTAAATTAAATATGAGACCGTAGACGAAAAATGCAGAAATAATTTATTGCAAAAGGTTATAGCAGAGTCGCAACAAGAGTCTCTATTATCTATGAATTAAATCCTCTTATTTACACAGGGGGAAGAAGAAAAAAGGGGCATTGCCAAAACTCTAATGACGAGTTTTCCCATACACATTCCCAGTAAACAGATGTTTATTAATGTTTTGTACTTTGTTTCATAAGCACATTTTCCCGATCCCTGACCAAGCGTATTCACCATACATATAACTTACTAGCCTAGTACAGAGTTGCCATACTTTTGTTCCACAAAACCAGGACAGAAGTATAATTATGTTACTGGGTTCAATTGGCTATCAGTAGACCTGGATTTTTAGGCGCTTAGAAACTAACGTTTAGGTACTAAAAATATAGATTTAAGCATCTAAAAATACAATTTCAAGCAGCTAAAAATACTATTTTATGCTCCTAAAATGTAATTTCTAACCACACTAACTACAGTAACTATAAAAATGCAATTAATTAGTGAGTATTAAGCATTACTTTATACAGTAACAAAAACAGTAAAAAAATATTGTGGTTGGAAACTTTATTTTTGTTAAGTCTTAAATTATGAATATTGGTACATAATTTTTAATCAATTCGTCGGCCTCATTGCTCTAAGGCTGCTAATACAAAGTGCTCATATTACAATTAAATTAATTAATTTACCAATGAATTTACAATTAATGCATTATTCATAATTGGCATTACAATACATAAGAACGTTTTTCTCTAATTTTTTTATTGTGAAACTTTGCCTTTTCTTAGATAGAACCATTTTATAAGTGACAAAAATTCTTCCCAATGATACCGAAGCAATGGATGCATATTTAAATCTATCAATATTTGCTATGCTGATTTCTTTAGGAAGAACTACGTACATCGTCCCGATTCATCACTTTTCTACTGTCTGCTCAAGTGCTCAACAAAACCAGACACCTTTCGGGAATTTTTTCATTCCTACAACCAAACTATTACAGGATATCTGAACCATACCCAACCCATGACATTCAAAACTTTCTCTTTCACTGCTACACGAAAATTTAAAAATATATATGCGTAACAAATAGAAATATGCAATTTTAGGCTCTAAAAACCTTAAAGATAGGTGTCAATGGACAAAATAGGCATTTTTAAGCACCATAAAACCACTTTCAAATGTTTATATTATATATAAAATGTGAAGATATGTAACTAGTTTGAGTTTATCCCTATAGAAAAAAATAGGCATTTAACCTAAAATTCCAAGGTCTAGTTATCAGCTATAATATTAATTGAAAATATGTACCTACCACACTTATCATTGTTTTTTATGGTAATCTACTATACAATTTCAACATTTGTTTGTGGGGGATTTCTATCTGTCACTAAAATCGGGAGAAATATTCCCAGTTTTATGGACTCTTACCCAACAGATTTTTTTGTTTTGTTTGTAGGCTGTTTTAAAGTCATGTTGATCATTAAGTATCTGAAAATATTCGATTTCACTACAAATTGTAGGTATTCCACTGATTTATCAAAATATTCTAGTATAGAAGAAGACATGAAGTGATTTTATATTTATTCAGAAATAAGATTTAAAGCAAGAGTATAACAATATCTACATTCCTTCACCATCTTCCTAATCCCACTCCTCTGGTACCTTTCGGTGTTGAGGATACGAGAGATCTCCAATCTGCTCCTATCCACAGTTAAGATGACTGCCTCTCTCACAAACAGTCCCTTCTTCTGTAGTGCCTCTCTAATTCCATCTTCCCAGGTCTTCGTTGGTATATCTACAGTCCCTGGCTGAAAGGCTAGGGGTGGTAACTCGTTAATATCTGTGCTACACAAATTTGTTTCTATAATGCTTTTCACACGACTTAGTTCATATATCTGATCTTCTTCGTGTCTACAATATTTTGTCTGGGCACTTGTAATATTTAACTTCCATAACTTTCAGCGACAGAGTCTTACCATTACAATTAGACAGCATTGCTTAAGCGCAAATTGCTCGTGTTGTTCTGGGCAGATAAAAAGCTGCGACTTCCATGAACTAAGTCGCATGAAAAGAGGTATAGCAGTGATTGATATGTTTGTTTCTAGGTCTGATGACAAGGTAAGTTACTAAAGTTCTATCAATAATTTAATACTTGCACGGTGACATGAAGCATTTTCTATTTTAATTAGTTTTTTAACTTAGTAGGTTTCTTTTTATACATTTATAAAAGCCGAAAAGGAAAATTAAATATATATACTTCACTTTTTTATACAAACTGCATCGAATAAGTAATGAGATTGAATTAATTATAAAGAAATTGTTAAAGTTATGTTTAAAACTACTTTTCGTTATTCTTAAATGCATTCATCTGTATACTTTCTTACTGGCTTTTAAGGAACCCGGAGGTTCATTGCCGCCCTCACATAAGCCCGCCATTGGGCCCTATCCTAAGCAAGATTAATCCAGTCTCTACCATCATATCCCACCTCCCTCAAATCCATTTTAATATTATCTTCCCATCTACGTCTCGCCCCCCAAAGGTCTTTTTCCCTCCGGCCTCCCAACTAACACTCTATATGCATTTCTGGAACTTTCTCCATTCTCCAAATATTTTTCTAAGAACCTTATTCTCAAACACCCTTAATCTCTGTTCCTCTCTCAAAGTGAGAGTCCAAGTTTCACAACCATACAGAACAACCGGTAATATAACTGTTTTATAAATTCTAACTTTCAGACTTTTTGACAGAAGACTAGATGACAATAGCTTCTCAACCGAATAATAACAGGCATTTCCCATATTTATTCTGCGTTTAATTTCCTCCCTAGTGTCATTTATATTTGTTACTGTTGCTCCAAGATATTTGAATTTTTCCACCTCTTCGAAGGATAAATCTCCAATTTTTATAGTTCCATTTCGTATAATATTCTGGTCACGAGACATAATCATATACTTAGTCTTTTCGGGATTTACTTCCAACCCTATTGCTTTACTTGCTTCAAGTAGAATTTCCGCGTTTTCCCTAATCGTTTGTGGATTTTCTCCTAACATATTCACGTCATCCGCATAGACAAGAAGCTGATGTAATCCATTCAATTCCAAACCCTCTGTGTTATCCTGAACTTTCTTAATGGCATATTCTAGAGCAAAGTTAAAAAGTAAAGGTGATAGTGCATCTCCCTGCTTTAGTCTGCAGTGAATTGGAAAAGCATCAGATAGAACTGGCCTATACGGACTCTGCTGTAAGTTTCACTAATACACATGTTAATTGAACTAGTTTCTTGGGAATACCAAATGCAATAAGAATATTAAATAAAACTTCTCTCTTAACCGAGTCATACGCCCATTCATCTGTATACTTCATCAAATTATGACAGTGAAGAAGATTGCTTGAGTTGTGTGAAAGTTATGTAAATATCATCTGGCAACCTTACTGGCTGCTGTATTCCTGCTCAAACCATTTCACAAGCTGTTCTCTTATTTTCAATCAACATAGTGAATTAATTACATTGACGTGTGTTCCTTATTGTTTTTTTAACTAAAATATCTACAAGGATGAAACAGCATCATATCTTACAGTTATTATTTCAGAGATAATTAGAAAATTTTCCATCATATTTTGCAGTTTTAGTTTTAGAGATCTTCTTCTTCTTATCGACATTCTGGATTTAGGCTTATTATGGCCTGTTCCCATGAAAGTCTAGATCTTGGATCCAACGTTGTTGTCTAGGCCTTCCTATGTCTTGTTGACCATGGGGTTTGTAATTTATTGATTTTGGGTGATCTGGTATCTGGCATTCTTGAGAGATGCTATAGCCAATCCTGTTGGTACTTCTTGATTTCTGCAGTAAATTTTATACATCCAGTTTTTCTTGTTTATCTGTTTTCGTATCCTGGCCTGTCCTGTTTCAGAGATAGAAGAAAAAAAAACTTTTTAATCCATAAGAACTAAAACTGATTAGGCCAACACCGAACACAAATCACATTGTGTTTTATGATCACCACATAAGAAATGCGTGGTAACAGTAGACAATTTTTCCTTATCTTCTTTTAACAATGTAGGCTAATTATTGATATGTTTATTTCTTTGTGATGTAAAGGCAAATCATTGAAACATGCTGTGCGTATTTTTCTATTCCTTAAATCCACTGAAACGTTTTATTTTATGCTAATATGCCTACAGGAGAATTCACACTGTACTTCACGTTTCCTTTATGACTTCTGTCAGATAAAGTTACATATGGTGTCACATTTAATTTACTGTGAGAAAAAATAAACCTGTGACACTAGCATAACTCTATGATGTTCATGTGTGTGCTAATGTGAATTTTGAATTCTCGTGCTATATTATTTATGTCTACTGTCTCGATTCAGTGCATGAAGAAGCATAGCTGTGATAGGAGCAGTACATTCACCTAAGTATTGGAAAGAGTTGTGGTGATTCTGTTTGGAATAGCATGCTGACAGCTCATCACAGCATGTTGCAGGGTTTTGATACCTTCAAAATGTCTTCTTTCAGCAGCAACTGTAGCTTTCAGGAATAAGATCAGTTACTACAGGGCAACAAATTTGAGATGATAACAAAGTAGAGTAGTAACAAAGTGATGAGAGTAGGTTAACAAATGCAGGAATTTGTTTTTGGGCCAGAAACTCCTGTACATTGCCATCCTATGAGCTGTTGTTAGCTCCAAACCTAACGCAACAATTTACTTATGCAGTTATAAAACTCTCAGATAATATGTAGGCCTACTCTCCAGTGACAGACACAGTAAGTGAGATAAATTCTTGATAATGAGTTCTTCATTTTAATACCTAGATGCTAATCAGTATTATCTTGATTTTAATTTTCTGAAAATGCAGTTTCCTCACTTTCAGTGGGTTTTCGTCTTGCATTCTGCACTTGACACTTTATTTCAAGTCAAAATTTCATTGTCTGTTATAGTTAATTCCAAGAATTTTGTGACTCATTGAACAGTTTCGGCTTATTCAATACAGATTTTCTGTCATTGTAACAAACCATGTGCAAACCTCTCGTACCTAAATTGTGGCCTAAAATCTTATACGTAGTTCCCTCATCCAATTTGAAATCCTCTGCCAACTTTCTCACAGTCACGTAACATTCAATTCGTACTTTTCCCCTCACTTTTCTGATTAATATATTTTTTTCTCACATTGAAACTAGATACCCTGATTTTGAGTCATCTTCAGCCTCCCTTGGAACAAGCAAACCAGCAGAAAATTTGTGCATAATATGAACATTTGCCACCGTGAGTTTATTGCGTCAATGTCACCATTGCAGATATGTTTTACAGATTTTTATACAGAATGTAGTGTTTGGTCTTGGCTCTATTTTCTATCCAAGGGCAGGTCCTTGACTGCAAACCCAGTATTCTCCAATCTTTTCTCTTTTCTTCCTTCCTCTCAGTCTACACACACACACACACACACACGCACACAGATATATATACTTTTTTGTTTAATAGGTTAAAGTTTCTTGTCATGATATATTTTCAACTGCGAGAGTTACAGCCATACTCAGAAAAAAACTCTGATTATTTATTTCTTGTTAGACTGTGCATATTTTTTATTTTTATATTAGTTGAGAATACATTATAAATTGTAATACCTGAGATAAAATTCAGAATAAAAATAACCCTTTCAAGACAAAGACTATGAACATTTTCTAGTAAAAGCATGTGAAGCATTAAAAAATATAAATATAAACTTAAATAATAGAGCAAACTTCTGAAGTTAACTAGATTTTATATAATTTATGCGAAATTACAGAAATGTAACATAATTATTAAAAAAAATTATAGTGGCATAGAACAGTTAGAGTATGGAAAGGGATGCCAAAAATCTAGAAGTCAAACATTCGATTCACAAGATTTATTATAGAATAAATTATAGTACAAGAAGAAAACAACACAGTGGTAGACAAAGTATCTTATCAAAGAATATGGATACAGCAAACAAATGGACATTAACATTCCCAGAATTAGCATTTCAATACTAATCCAGAGGCAGAAGGGACCGTTAGTGATACAGACCCAAATAGTATCTAACAACTCCTTGAAACTTGATAGAACAGGTCTTTAGGCTTAATCTGCAGTTTATGTATCATGATAATGATTTTGATACCTATTATAATCCGAAATTAATTACAGTAATCCCCGATATCTGCCAGAGATACATTCTGAACCGTACTGTGGATGAAACAGTGGAAAAAAACAAACCTTATAAATATCCATTGGTGGGTTGCTTCTGCATCATATGTGACGACAGTGAAAAGTAAACAGTGGGTATAATGCAACTAAGAACAGTGTTGGTGATTGATGTTACCACAGGCTATGAATACAGGGTGTGACTAAATTTGAGATTTTCTATAAAACTCTTCATATTATTAAGATGCTAGGCGCTAAAATACATTAAAAATGAGTGGCCACGGTTAACCACGGATACAGATTCTGCTGATAAGTGGGGATTATTGTACTTACTTTGTACAGGAGTGTACAAAATATTGTCGGTTTACAAGCAAAACACATTAAGTAAAAACTGTTACATCAAAGAAAAAGGCATTTGAATGTAGATGAATTGATCACACATCAGCAGGGAAAATTTCAAATTATAATTTTGTTAGGCAGAGGTATTGTGACTTGAAGATTTTACTAATTTCTTTCATAATTATAATTTTGTAAGCATTGCATAGTTAAAAGATATCATTTTACCGCAATGCACGAGTCATATTCAGTAATACTCTTGTTTTTTGAAAAGTAAGCTGTGTTGTGAATGTGCATGTTTTTCATGCCAGAGTTAATAGGTAAACTTAATGATAAAGTTGCTGTGTCTGTTCCATCAATGACAGTTGTTTATATTACCTTCTTCAATTTGATATGCATTAAATGTTCCCTCTTTGTTTGACTAATGCTAATGTCTACAGATTTGAATGCAAAATGCGTGTTGCATATAAAATTATGGAACATAAACAAAAGTAATACTCATTGACATTTATGCCTTTGTTGGTGATGCGCAAGATTGTGTATTTGTATGTATTTCAGTAGAAAAGTATTTTGGGTATGTACCTATATTCCTATTTTTACAAGAACATGCATACTTTCATTGATATTTTTCCATTTTTAAACTCCAATTTATTAATAAATCGACATTGTAACAGTAATTGCTACTAGAAAGAAAAATTGCAATCATTTTAGAATATTATACTTCCATAAGTTTGGCAAAACTAGTCATTTTCATTTCTGTAATGTATGCATACATGCATGCCTGATGTAGGAAGGACATTGTCTCTGTGTAAAGCATTTAGCAACTGATGTAGCAGTTTCACCAAGGAAAATATCAGAATTACTTACAGCAGCAGCACAGAATAAGGTAAATTCATTAGCATGACGTCTCTGCTATTATGGGTTGTTAATTGTTGCATATATATAGTATGCTTATATGTTTTAGTATATTGTTGTACATATTTGCATGCCAGTGTAGATAATATATACTTGGTCTCTGTTTATCAGTCATGTTGTTCAAAATCTGACAGTATCTGCTCTGTGTTAAATCGTGGTGCTTGGAAAAGTAGCAGAGTTGTACTTTACAATATTTCTTTTAACAGTATCTACATCCTGCCTCAAACAATTTCAGTCTTCGTGGAAAGAATTTGTATAAAAAAATATATAACTTATTTTCATCATTTTGTAATATGTTAATAACATGATTCCTTTTAAGTGTAAAGTGTTGTGAAAAGTCTTCATAATCAACAGAAAAAGAAGAGAATAAATAAAGAAGACACTGCATTTTCGTTCTTCGAAATAATTCTCACAAATTGTGAACACGTTTCAAGATTGGCTGACAAGAGTTCTGCCATTTTCAACTTCGCTTAAGGCTGTCAGAATGCTATATAATATGATATGATATGGTATGATATATATGAAACAAGATCAGTATATCCAGGTATTGGAAAACAAACTTATCCCTCAGCTAAACGAATGGTTCCCAAATGGGGAGAAATATATTTTTATGCAAGATGGTGCACCTTGCCACACTGCTAGGAGAATCAAAACGTTTCTGGCTTCCAAAAACATTCCACTTTTGCCATGGCCAGGAAACGCACCGGACTTGAATCCCATTGAGAACGTCTGGGGACTCGTAAATAGAGAGATGGCAAAAGAATTTATTACTACCAGAGTTCGACTTATTGAAAGGCTGAGACATGTCTTGAATCACAATGAGAGGATCCAGGAAATAATACAGAAGTGTATTGTAAGCATGCCAAAGAGAATTGAAGCTGTAATTAAAGCCAAAGGAGGTCGTATGAAATACTGAAATTTCTGTAAAAATGAGGTATGGTTGGTTATTTATCAATATTTCTTGAATTAACATTGTTATAATTGTAATTTTACTTAATAATGTTTAAAAATTAAATATGTAATGTGAATTCTGCTTAAGAAAGGAAACCAGAGTTCAAATGAGGAAGTAATATGTAAAGTATAGTAAAAATGTGAGTGATTATAATAATGTGGCCAGGTACTGTATTATGACAATCAAAATATACTATATAGTTTTGAATTCTGCTGCTCTAGTAGAGGGATTTCTGGAGAATAAGAAATAAAGATGCTCATTTTAAAGAATGGACTGTCTTTAAATTGGCTGCAGTAGACAATGCAAATAACATATCTATTCCTTATGGGAAAAGATAGTAAGCTCTGGGAAAGGGACAGTTTTTCCAGAAGCAAGAAATAGTGGAGTTGTTAGCAATATGGGTTCTCATGATGATCGTGAAGAGAACTGGAACTAATTGGCAGAGGAAATGGGAGAACATTGCAAAAATGTGCCCCAAACTTCATCTTCATGCAGCACAAATTCTACTTGGGCACATTGTAATTTGAACACCTAAGTCTTTGGCATGGAAAGCCAATGCGTCATTTGTTTTGAAACTTCATTGGAAGAATATTGGAAACATTTGAATAAGTAAGGAGCATATGTTGCTGGTGTGAACATTTCTATAGGCATTCCATTCCACATTTTACGTAACTTTCTCATAACACTACCTGATGTCACAAATGAGTCAGAGACACAGAATTGGAACTGAACAGTAAATGATTCTGAATTTGAAATATAATTGACGATATATTAAAGGAAGTTTCTCACATAGAGGAAACAGTGGTATATTACTACAGCCATAATTTGTGTATATATGTGTTAATATATTAAAGAGTTGTATTGTTATATTTTGTGCTTATATGTCTGTGTGCGTTATTGTGAATCATGCTTTAGTCGCAGACTTTTTTTGTAGGCTTATTATTCTTATTGGATTCAGGTTGAACATGTTTTTCTTGGGAAACTTTGATTATTTTAAAACTTATATTTGGTATAATCCTGAGTCTTTTTGCAGGAATAAAACATACTTATAATATAACCTTTTCAGTGATATATAAAATCAAGCATAAAGCAAATACAGTTTTGCTTCGATTATTGTTGTTAATATTTGTCCCACAGAACTGTGACGGTTACTGAAATGGCTATAATCAAACCAGTTAAACCCAGGTTCATTCCAAAAATAAAACCTAGCCACATAAAATATCATCTTTCTATTAGATTGTAACTTCGAATAAAACTTTGTATTGCAAGAAATATTATCCCGTAACACCATCACATTGATTTAATTTAATAAATAATGATTAAATTTGTTACATTAAAAGAAATTAGGAATTACACCAGTTATAAAAAAAATGGAAAAATACCAATCAAGTTGGATTCAACATACCCCAAGACTGTTCAGAAACAGATACCCACGTATAATTCTCCAGTATTAACCCAGGGGAAAAAGAAACCCTTCAAACGACTGATAGACGGAATCTACTTGGAGATCAAAACAGTGCTTGTTGTTATTATATTTTTTGTTAACATGCTTATAATATGGAAAAATTCATGTAGGCTACCTTGGAGCAACAGTAACAAATATAAATGACACTTGAGAGAAAATTAAATGCAAAATAAATATGGAAAATGCCTGTTATTATTCAGTTGAGAAGCTTTTGTCATCAAGTCTGCCCCCCCCCCCCCCCCAAAAAAAGCTGAAAGTTAGACTTTATAAAACAGTTCTATTAGTCAGTTGTTCTGAATGGTTGTGAAACTTGAACTCTCACTTTGAGAGAGGAACAAAGGTTAAGGACGTTCGAGAATAAGGTGCTTAGGAAAATGTTTGGGGCTAAGAGGGATGAAGTTACAGGAGAATGGAGAAAGTTACACAATGCAGAACTGCATGCATTGTATTCTTCATCTAATATAATTAGGATTATTAAAGGGGAACTTACTTACTTATTGGCATTTAAGGAACTCGGAGGTTCATTGCCGCCCTCACATAAGCCCGCCATTGATCCCTATCCTGAGCAAGATTAATCCAGTCTCTACCATCATATCCCACCTCCCTCAAATCCATTTTAATATTATCTTCCCATCTACGTTTCGGCCTCCCCAAAGGTCTTTTTCCCACCGGCCTCCCAACTAATGCTCTATATGCATTTCTGGATTTGCCCATACGTGCTACATGCCCTGCCCATCTCAGGCGTCTGGATTTTGTGTAACTTTCTCAATTCTCCTGAACTTCATCCCTCTTAGCCCCAAATATTTTTGTAAGAACCTTATTCTCAAACACCCTTAATCTCTGTTCCTCTCTCAAAGTGAGAGTCCAAGCTTCACAACCATATAGAACGCCCATTCTGAGGCTTATTTGAAGGATTCGTAACAAGCTGTTTTTTACGGTGATGGGTTGTTAGCCCTTCGCCCAACCCCCAAGCTGGAGGACCACCCCTCATCGGCTGTCCGCGACTGCTTATTCAATATACTCACAGCTACCCTCTATATCTGGAGGCCGTCTCCTCTATCCGCAACCTGAGGACGCGCCATGCCGTGGTGATAGGGACCCACAATACATAGGTTAAAGGGGAACACAAAAAAAAAAATATGCACATATTTTAAATGAATGTACTCGTCCTTCAAAGCAACAATGCAATAGTTTTTACTTCCAGCTCGCCACCATTTTCACAGTAGAGCATTTCTTAGAAATAGTATGACGTCACTTTGCCAAGCAGTTGCATAGCTCTAGCAGTAAGGCACGTGCCACAGTGAGTTTCTTCCTCATTCTGTGCAGTCGTTAAAATGCCTCAATGTACGGTTTATGGATGTTCCAACATTTCTGGATATAAAGGCAAGGACGGAAAGGAGAGAAAATTCTTCTCCTCATTTCCTAAAAGAGATCGCTCTCCAACGCGGCACTCGGCCTGGTTGCAGTTTTGTAAGAGAAAACACTTCATCCCAACATCTAATGCAGTTATTTGCTCTGACCATTTTTTACTGTCTGATTACGCTAAATCGAGGTTATGAAGTTTATATTATTTTAATGTACAGAAGTACATATGAAGTTTCCATGCAGATATTCTGCGTCATCGTACGATGAAAGAGTAGTGGAATGGAGAAAAATTCTCTCCAGCACCGGGATTTGAACCTGGGTTTTCAGCTCTACGTGCTGATGCTTTATCCACTAAGCCATACCGGATTCCCATCCCAGTGTCAGATCATATCGTCTCAATTTAAATTCCTCCTCTTGGGTTATTGCTTCTTAATTAATTCTATAGACATTTTTATGTAATTATTTTCATTTTTATTCGTTTTATATTAAAGAAAAATGAAATCGAATTAGTATGAAAGAATGAAATGTCTTTAAATATAATTTTATTTAAAAACATACTCTCATAACTTACTATTAAGAAAATTGCCTTTCAGTTTATCAAAGCATTTAGTAGTGTAGTTTATCATTCTAATCAACAATTGAATTAAGAAATATTATAATATAATATTATAATATATTTATATTCCTCCAATATTGTAACTATTTCTTTATTTTCATATTAATTTTCTTTTATTCATTCATTCATTCATTCATTCATTCATTCATTTATGCATCCATCCATCCATCCATCCATCTACCACCACTGTCCTTGTCTTCGTCATGTTTTCATGTATTGGACTATATGGCTTCTTATAGTTCCACTATCTTTCTAACGTTCTTCCTAGTCTTGTTCTACCTTTGGGTTGATAATTTAGATTTTTTTTTTTTTTCATATTGTGTCTAGGTTCAATTTTTCAGCTTGTTTCCGCTCTTCCTCTCCAATTCACCCATTGTTTTTTTTTTTTTTTACACATTTTTAAGTTGACCCTACTTTCATTTTGTCTAATGTATTTTCTGATTTAGTTTATTAGAAAGTAATATGCATTATACTTACTTTCTATTAGTTTCGAATTTTATAGGTTTAAATCCAGCCGAGAGTAGGCCTAATGGAATTTAGGAGCAATAAAAGTTCTTACCAGAACTTTCTTTTGAATAAAAATTGGATAGGGATCTAACTGGCTCATGTTGAAATTCAGTTTTCTTGCAAGTCATTTTGTCATTAGGTATAATGGATTTCGTCTTACATGTAATCTGATTTCAGAAATGGAACTGAACTATGTCAAGCTAGCAAAATTGCTAAAAGATCATATCTGGAAGCTTCTGAAATCACCATTCAAGCCAACCTCTGTACAATGAAGGAAATGTCGCTCCCTGAGTTTTGCAAATTTAAAACTTATTTATCATAGGAACTGTAGAAGGGAGGAATTGTTTGTTATTTTGTAGCTGTAATAATACCAACTTAAAAAAATAATTGCATGAAATTTCTGGACCATATCTTTGCTCCAACTGGAAGTTCTTTATTAATAAAACATTGAATACTTGGTATAAAATTTACCCTTTTCTCTTATCCCTTTTCTGGGAAATGGACTGGGATTGTAGTAATATATTATATAAAAGCCATGTGACGAGTTTCTTATATTAAGACGGAAGAAGGTAAAAATAACATTTATTTTGTTTGCTCTGTTTAGTTTGATTTTAGCTCCTATGAAAATTAAAAATCTTGCTGGGGGGAGTTATAAATTCATTTTACATATTACTATTTGATATGTGTATAGAACGGTATAAAATATTTATCTGATGAATAATACACTTTAATTATTAATCATTTGATTAAGACTATTAATTCATGTGTAATTCACAAGTATATTAATATTTTTAAGCTCTGTTATCTGTTACGTTCATGATTAAGTTAGTCTTAATTTAATGTCCTAATTCTTTGATATAACATGAATACTTAATTTGTCACCACGAAGCAATAGTTTTATACATCTTGATTACACAACTTTTAACACTGTATCACTTCAGAATATGTATGGTAAGAACTTTCTTGTGTTAAATATTATTAACGTACCTTGTTAACATGTTTTGACCTATTTTCGGTCATCTTCGGAACTGGTCGTTGTTGGTCTTGGGGCCCCATTTGTTTCTTGTGTGGGTGCGTTCGTAGTGTAGAGTCAAAGAGTGTATGTGTTTTGAAATTGAGTTCTGTGTTGAGAATATCGTTGGGGTGTGTTTTCGTGTGTCTGTATATTTCATATTGTTCTAGTGTGTTGAGTTTCTGGTTTTTTGGTTTGATGTGCAGTATTTCCATGTCTGTGTTGATGTCTCTGTAGGTGTGGTTGGCATTTATGATGTGTTCTGCATATGTGGAGGTGTTTTGTAATTTTGTTATGGCTGTGATGTGTTCTTTATAACGTGTTTGAAATGATCTGCCTGTCTGTCCTATGTAGAAGTTGTTGCGGGTGTTAAACTACAACATCGCATACAGAACAAATAACACTCTACAAAAACATCTCAACACACAAACAACACAAACAAACAAATACAGCCACACAGGCGTATACAAACTCAAATGTAACACCTGCAACAACTTCTACATAGGACAGACAGGCAGATCGTTTCAAACACGTTACAAAGAACACATCACAGCCATAACAAAATTACAAAACACCTCCACATATGCAGAACACATCACAAATGCCAATCACGCCTACAGAGACATCAACACAGACATGGAAATACTGCACATCAAACCAAAAAGCCAGAAACTCAACACACTAGAACAATATGAAATATACAGATACACGAAAACACACCCCAACGATATTCTCAACACACAACTCAATTTCAAAACACATACACTCATTGACTCTACACTACGAACGCACCCACACAGGAAACAAGATGCGCCAAGACCAACAACAACCAGTTCCGAAGATGACCGAAAATAGGTCGAAACATGTTAACAAGGTACGTTAATAATATTTAACACAAGAAAGTTCTTATCATACATATTCCGAATAGTTTTATGTTTTGCAACATGGTTAGCATTACTAAATTCGATTCTTAATGAGAAAAGTGACGAAGTGTATCCATTCTGTCCTTTGTTGCCATGTGTTATCTAAAGTGATGGTCTTTTGCTGTGCAGCTACTGAACGTCTTCTATTTTGGTATAGTGTCTTTGGTAGAGGGATGGAATAAAGAAATGATTTTGTCCTTGGAAGTAAATGATTAATTATTTACAATGTATGTCTTTTAGATAAATTTCCAAATTTCTTATTTATAATGCAGTTGCTAAGATAGTGGCTCTGACAGTTATCTGCAGTGTTGCCAACAAGCACTATTCAGTGCCATATAATTATAACCGTCAGAAACTTTATAATATCTAGTCTCATGCCTAAAATGTCAACATTCGTTGATGCTGGTGATACAGAGAATTCTGTTCGAATCAGATTTCTTCTCTAAACATATGTAGTTATTTTATTCTCCTTCACAAACATTATTTACACTGCTAACATGGTAACTTATAAAAGTTAAACTGTAACATAGTCTTGGCTCTTTTATTCATTTCAAGACTGTACTACTCTGTCATAACTCTAGATTTACTTACATGAACTAGACTACATAACCATCGTAAGAACCATAATTAAATCCTCAAGAGATGGAAACAACAATGCACTCCAGGTTTACTTTTTGTGAGGTGACAGAAATATGCCTACATGCTTCTGTTATGTACAAGTGTGGCAATGCTGGTGATTACCATGGTAACATAAAACCATTTACAGGGCTAGACAAGTCAAAAATCTGGAATTTTCTTTTCTACACCCTCATGAGAACTGTCAGAGCTGTTCTCATAGTGGCGTAAGTACAGCAAGAGTGTTGGTTTAGTGCCATTTTAAGATTATTGCTCTTCCATTTTAAATTTTTTTAAATGGCTACTTACATTTTTGTTTACCCTGCTTTGTGATTGTGTCTTGCAGGTGAATCTACCTACCTGTGACATCCTTCCACCCTCTACCTCCCTGTACTGTGCCCGGGACGCACTATCCCGGTGCTTGGCTACTACTAACACATCCATCATCCGGCATGACGTTGGGTGCCCCTCATTCGCTCGCCTGCAGCCAGGCTGATGTACAATGCTCCTGCATGTGTGCCTAGCTGTATCCTTTTAGTTTTGGAAGAGAAAGGAGTGAATTCCTTATTATATTTTTGTGGAGAGAAAGAATATGTGTGCGTGCGCATGTGTGTGTGTGTGTGTGTGTGCTCGTGAGTGTGTGCGTACATGTGTTTGCGTGTGTGTGTTAAATTTTAAGTGCTCCCAAACGTATATATTATGAAAATATATATTTTTGGACACCGATATTAAAAATTAAAATAAATAAAAAAAAATATTTTTCATTATATGTGGTCCCAGAAATTATCTTCACTGCTTTCATACAAACAAGTTTTGGTACAACAGACTGCAAGAATTTAATTTCTGTCATTCATCGAAGATCTTATATTTCGGCCTTAAATTGCTATTTAAATGTTAATTTGGATATCGTGCGAATTTACTGTGTCTGCTTTTAATTTAGTCCTTTGTTACTGTTATAATATTTGGGTTACTTTACACATCATTGTGGATATGTGTCATTGTGTGCTGTTTATGCATACATGTTGCTGGTTCATGTTTTGTTGTGAACAGTGTAATTATTTAATATACAGATCATCTCATTGCTGTACTTCTTTTACATGATTCATCATTCGTAGACTCATTACTTGCAGGTAATTGGATAATTTCTGCATATAGTGTGTTTAATATTAAGATGCAGGAATTTTCTAAATGAACCTCGATCATCTCGGTGATGTACGAACATGTTAACAAAAAAATATTATAGTTCCATCAATTTCTTGTTTTTATCCCCATTATTACAGTACAAGTAAATTAGTAATTAAGAAATAATTTTAATAATTTAATTTGTTATTTTATTTCATTGTAATTAATTTTGCCACACCTGGTACCTATGGTAGAAGAAAATCTCACAGTGATATTGAGTCAATTAAGGAGAACATGTGCAAGACACTTTGAATGGCAATGAAGTGGATGGATAAAATCATTTTGAAGCTTATGAAAGAAGGCATGGACTGCATCTGACTTTTATGGCAGCATGAATAAATATATTGATAGATTCTTAGTTGTATGTACTGATAATTCTCATGAGAATCTCTGCTTAAGTAACCTAGATTATTATGATTCGAACATTAATATTAAATTGAACTTCAAACTATATCTTCTATCATCCCCTTCTCCCTCGAGAATTATTCTTTTTACAGTAATTTTAATTGTAGGTAGTAAATTATTACTTCTTATGGTACAGTTTATAAACTATTGATCGACAAGAAATATGAATATTTATGTTCTCAATCAGTCTTTATAATAGAAAGAGAAACTGGCTTCATTTTTCCTTCAGACTTTATACTCTTCATAGCTTCCAAAGAAACATTTTTCCTAAATGCCATGCTAGTCTCAGTATAGCTAATAATACGCTGAAATAAATTGTTAATGAGGAAAGAATGGTTAAGAATGATTATGTTTTCAGATAGTTGTCATTAAGGTACTTTTGATTCATAAAAATAGGACACTAATGCTTTGTAAATTGCAAATGCGATTGTTAGATGGATGAATTGCTTTAAGTGTTGATAAACATCGCTTAAGTATACTGTATATATTTAACAGCCCATTTATTTTATGTTTTGCTTTTCTGTATTCTTTTTTTTCACGTAAAAATTCTATCATTTTCACTGAATGCTGTAAGTTTTTCTCTTACAGAAATCTTAAGTAGAATTGGATTATACTGGTGACAGATATTAAAAAAATTTCTGAACATGAAATGTGAATTAAATTCTGTTTGTAAATAACTGTGATATCTACATTTGGTAACAAAATTTATGCAGAACATATCTTGCAATTATGAAGATATTTGCTTTGAGTTTGTATGATTAAATTACTCTGACATAAAATGTCTT
Source organism: Periplaneta americana (assembly GCF_040183065.1). Lineage (NCBI taxonomy): Eukaryota > Metazoa > Arthropoda > Insecta > Blattodea > Blattidae > Periplaneta > Periplaneta americana. Next base: position 125,339,752 of record NC_091129.1, read on the forward strand.
CGTATATAATGATAGGCTTACTTACGATTCCTTATTAGTAAATTGAGTTCTAACTTTTATGATTCATTTATATGGGATTGATTAATCACTTTTCAGAATTCGTTTTTCAACAATCTGTTATTTGTTGGACATTTCATGAATGTTCGAAATCTAAAGAATAACTATAATGGTGTGAATTTTGTATGTTTAACATACATAACCTGAAAAATTAACGAAATTGAAAATACTGATTGATTGTAAGTGAAGTGCCATCTGTTATAACTTGTAATTTATAACAGACAGATATAATTTTTTTAGAAAAAAAAAATCCAACAGTAGTTAGTTCCATTACCACTTCTAGTATTTTTAAATTGAGAAAGATATAAAATATCCTTTTGTACATACCGTATATATTAAAATATTTGTTGGTATGAGAGAGTAACATAACAAAAAAGATAATACATGCAGACTAAACTATCTCTTCTTTTGTGTTCATTGCAGCTTAGCTTTTTAAGTAACTTCACTTGCAAATGTGCATATGAATTAAATGAATGAAAATGCGAGAACATTTTTTTCGTGTGTTTTGCATTATGATTACATAGTGTGATATGGCTTGATACTTTTGGGGAATTGTTTACCGAAGTCATAAAATGTAGAATGTAGAACAATGGGCGTAGTCCTGAATTTTATTTAATGCACAGTGCATTTCTGTCAGTTCAGTTTTTAATGCAATCTTTCTGCTGAAGCTACTGTAACGGGAATTAACATAACCAATGCAAATTCAGCCAAATTGTTATCTCTTACATAAATACCTTTATTTAAAAGTAGGTTCTTGGTATACATTTTTAGTTTCTGAAATACTTTTACATTTATGTCAGCTGTAGATACAAAATCATTATCTGATTCCATAAGTAGATCCAATAGTTCTGTAAAGCTGCGAGAACTAATTTTTCATTAGACGTTAAATATTGTAAAGAGATCATAGAAGTAGCAGGAAATTTCCTTTTTAGCAATACATCATGTTCTGGCTTTTAGGTATTTTTAAAAATTGACAGTTTTAAAAATAGCATCTATGGAGGAAATATTACATATATTCTGTGGAGAGCCTTCACTACTACGAAGTGTGTTGTGGAGATTTTCCTTTTTAATGTTAAATGGAATATGATTGTCAGCAGCTTGGTTTGTTTCTGGTTTATTTGTAAAACTGGTTCGTTTTTTTTCTTCCATATTTGCAAAAAAGAAAAAAAAAAACATTAAACGTCAAGTATTAACTAGAAATTTAATGCAGTATCTAAAAAAAAATTGTTGACACTCATCAAAGTTTTATTCCTCTTCTCCACTCTGGAGCAACTGTTCTTTACTAACAAAGGTTTCTCAGAAACCCAGTCGATAAATAATGTTTGTACATTCATTTATAATGCCCATTGTAAGCTGTAGTAGGTATTAACTAATGTTGAATTTGTTAACTTAAGAATTTGAATACCGGTGATACTTAGTGTAAGTACTGCAATCCGGTGAAAAGAATTTTAATTCTGGTTAAATATCGTATATTAATCCAAACTTTTTAATTTCAAAATAAATTTATATCATATTACAAAAATCAGGGGATGAAGGAAAATGTTTAGAAGTTGACATATTCTTATTATTATTATTTACTTATTGCCATAGAACTTCATAAGAAAAATCGTTGTTTTATTCTGTCACAGACATAGCCTATCCTTCTTTCATTAGTTTCTCTGTTTTGGTTTGTGACATAAAATGTTTGGCATATTTGAAACTTATATTTATAATTACTTAATGATATATAGTTCATTAAAAGATTTTTAAGAAGTGGTATGTCATGTTCCTTAACTTTACTTTAAGTGTATATTACTAACACCACTGATACTCAGCCTTGATGAATGTAAATTCGCAATTCATTCTCTTGTAGCCCTTGCCTCTTACAATTACATGATGCAATGTTAAATAATTAAATTCAATCAGAGACTGAGGGAAACTCAAAAACTCTTTGTTTAAAGCATCAGACTCTGTTCAGCATTGCATATAACGTAGATTTTATATTTCTTCTTTATATAATGGGCTTTTGATGTAAAGAATATTTGTATATTATTTGCCATATGAAATGTTTGGAATTCACATAGTTTGTCATGTGAATACAAGATTGTTTTATTAAAGTCTAATTTTGGTACTTGCTATGAAAACTCTGTTCATAGATTTGGCAGTTGTCATATGTGCATAGTGCCACAGAGAATCAAGTTGGACAAGTTGCTATGGTCCAAACCTACTTTAATTCAATTGTGTTATTTCTGAAAAATAAGGTAGTCATAAATCACTACTATTATTATTGCATCAATAACTACTGTATGTATTTAATAATAATTTATTTTGCATACGACATCAATCATATTTTTTATTTATATAATTGCAGTGCAGTTTGAGGGTACAAAGGGAAAAACAAAAAGTATTTTGGGAAGTATGCTAGCAAAAAAGATTGAATACCACTGTTCTAAATAACTTACGAGAATGTATCGATACTAAATTTGGTACAACAAAACATATTAAGTACACTAATACAATATCTAATCGTCAGAGAATGATCGTAAATACTACAATCGTTGTTTCAGCCATTGGTAGTTTGAACAGTATTTAACTTCTTTCTTTTTTTTTTTTTTTTTTTTTTTCATTAGTGTTCTGCCCGAGGGCAGGTCTTTCACTGCAAACCTAGCTTCCTCCAATCTTTCCTATTTTCTGTCTTCCTCTTCGTTTCCTCATATGATCCATATATCTTAATGCCATCTATGAATCTACCCTGAACTCTTCTCCCTTTCACCATTCTTTCCAGTGCATCCTTCAGTACGCAGTTTCTTCTCAGCCAATGACCCAACCAATTCCTTTTCCTCTTCCTGGTCAATTTCAACATCATTCTTTCTTCACCCACTCTTTCCAACACAGCTTCATTTCTTATTCTGTCTGTCCACTTAACATGTTCCATTCTTCTCCATTAACTTCATTTAAGATTAGAATATTAGAAAGTCCATTACACGCATGTCTACTGTTGAATATTACAAAATTGTGAGTGGGAAAATCTGTAAAAGTGTGAGAGAATGGTATGTGAATTGTACAAAGAAGGCTGAGGAACATTGGTTTTGTTGAAGCATTGGGTTTATATGCAGAAATAATGAATTGGGTATATGCCTATATCTGTGATCTGTCAAGTGTTTAAAACACATTATTAAGGGATACATATTTTAATGATTCTGAGCAGTGTGATACCCAGGAAATTGAGAGAGAGAATATTCTTACACAAATTCTGAAGTGATATATTGATTTATTTAAACAATCTGAATTAGAAAGGTAAACAGAGAGATAATACCTAGTTTCTCTTACAAATTTGGTATTGTTTAATGTAACACTTCATTCGCCATCTACGATTTTATTTATTGGAGCATTAGTATTGATACTAATAATTATTTTATTCATACAACTTCTTTTACAACTTGCCATTGCCACATATTAAAATATAGTAACTTTTTTGATATGATATTAATTGCTAGTTTTATATAAAAATGTTAGTATTAACTTAAGAATACATCTTAAAACATACAAAAAATAATAATCGTTTGTTAAACACATTCAGAGGGTTTTTTAATTCGAAAACTTTTTATTGTAGAATAATATATTTAAAGCAACTGAATTTTGTGAAGCAAATTATACCATAGAACGAATGTCAAATATGAATTATTTAAGAGAAATTTTAGTGCTGCGCCTACATTTTATTAAAACATTAAGACAGGTAAAAAAATAACAGCATTTTGGTAACAGTTATATACTGCAGAATAAAGTGGAAGTAGAACATGGGAGCAGTTTATTTCATTTAATATATGTGCTCTCTTGTGGCTTTTATTCTCTTCTTTTAATTGACATACGTGGCAACATACATTCATTAGCAAGGTTCTTGAAAGAAATTGTATTTTCGGAATGTTAAAATTTTAAATTATTCGTTATACTTCTTTATAATTTCTAAATCTAACACTAGGTTGCAAGAACATATTTGTTTTTTAACCATTTAATGGTTTTATAAGTACTAACTTCGAGTTGCAAGAATGTCTACTGGTTTTTTCTAAATCCTCTAACTTATACCGGTACTCGTAGATCTGATTGTGTTCATCTAAGAACTTCACTGTTAATAAGATGTGAGTAATCCACCATCAACTTCCGAAAATAAAGAGTAGAACTTGGATTCTTTGTATTTAAATGTTAGCTGGGAAACAAATATATTTAAGCACAGATCATAATCACACACACAAATACAAAGATATTATGATATATTTACGAAAAAAAAAAAGAAAGTTATTTACTTGCTCTTTCACTGCAAACCCAGCATTTTCCAATCTTACCTATTTTCCGCCTTCCTCTTCATTTCTACATACGATCCATATATATTAATGTTGTCTATCATCTGATATCTTATTCTGTCCCTAACTTTTCTCTTTTCTGCGGACGTCTAGTGATGAAATTGCTAACTACATGGTCAGACAGTCGGCCATGTCAGGCTAAACTTAAGAATTACTCACAGCTGATCTGGTAGAAATATATTATTGATTTGCCACATCTGTCTAGGCATTGTGGGTTGTCAAAGGATATGTTTATGGACATTTTGCATTCAATTAAATAGTTCATTGGTCCAGTAACTTTAAAAATGTGTTATGTATTATTAAGAATAACTTACTTTTATTTGTTTTCTTGCAACCTAGCATAAATAATTAAAAATGTTATTGTGATCTCCTTTTCCTGTTTTGCCCAGTAGAGGCATTTGTGGCCTCATGAGATACTGTCATGCAGATACAGAAGATCTGCAGTCTCAATTCAGAAGTTGGTCTGCAGATATATCTATTTGCAAAATAGGAAAATTGATGTAATGAGGAACAGCCAGTCTGTAATTTTGATCGAGTTACGATTCTTTTATATGCTTTAAATCTATGATGCAGGACCTTTCCTTTTACTTTTCTTTTGGTGAAGCTGTGCTGAGGATTTTTGTAGTTCCTTTAAGATTCATTGCTCTCGTCTAGGTTTGAACATTCAAACTTTGTGACAAGCATGGTAACCACTAGCTCACCAAGGATCACCTTGTCATATCTTACTTTAAAAGAGAAAAAAATTGTCAGTGTGGAAGCGATGTAGAACTGAGTGTCAATATTCTGATTCGTGTGTGGTAGAAGAAGTTGATGGTTTATGAGATGTTATGGCACTCCCTGTGATTAGATCTATCTTTTTTACTCTTGTTTGTTTAAAAATATTACAAGTAAAGGAAATTGGTAGGGTTGTAAAAAGGAATTTATGGTATTTATGCACAAACTAAAATCCTATCATTGCTGTCAGTTTCTTTCAATCACTTTGATGTCAAATCGTAAAATATATGTTTATTTTGTGAATGTTTGTGTTCAAGTGCAATAGGAAGTTATAATATAAAAAAAAATTGAAGTAATATTTCATCATCATAAGGTTGAGATATTCTGTTGAATATTTTTATTTTACAAACATATACATTGATATATGTCACTGGTTTACATATTGAGGCATATGTACAGTATGCAGAATTCATGAAATTAAATTTCGTATCAATTTGAACAGTGTTCGGAAATATAAGTGAGGGGCATGTATTGAACACAAAATATATTTGCATATAAATCCATTGTATAGTGTTTAATATTGTGGTCAAACCATTCAGACAGTATTGTTCGTATGAGGCTATTTATATATATAATTCACTTAAGAGGTGCCAATTTAAGGAATTGCTAATGAAGGGCATTTATTTACTTCAGTGGGCAAAAGAGAAAAAAGATGGATTAAAGATCTTGGCTTACGACATCCAGAGGATGGATTGGGAATATGAAAACAATTTGATTATTAATTCAGTGTTGTGTATATATTAATGCCACGTTAATGAATACAGGGTAGCATGATTTTATATTATCTATTATAATTTGCTGAATTCTAATAATAATAGAATACAGGGTTTAGATTATTTAAAGGATTTTAGTGTATAACCCAAAATTTCACACAACATCACAACTTACAGGTTTAGATAATTGTTTGGTTAAGTGAGATATGGTCCACTTTGCAATAGGTCCTTTCTATGAAAATGTCCAACGTTTACAAATGTCCACATAGAAAATTCGTCCATGCCATAAAAATGTCCTTGTCAGCAAGTCGTCTTTTTAAAAATGCCCTACGTTCAAAAATGTCCTCAAATAAATTCGTCCATTTCCCTAAAATGTCCGACAAGGAAAATTGCAAGGAAAGTGCCGAGAAATTTATTGTCATTTCAATTATGTTATACATATTACATATGTAATACAAAAGCTACATCTATTGTTAAAAAAATTATCTCATTATATATAGTGCAGTAAGTATTTTCAGTGTTATTTGCAGTTAGGTAATATACTAAAACTACAAACTACAAAACTTCCAATAATCCCATGCACTGTGAAAAGCTGAAAGAATTGATTTAGTACAGTCTTGAACGTACCATCACTGAAAATCGTGTCACTGGCAGCCAAAAGTTCTAAATTTCTATCGGTGGCAAACATTAACACTCGTCCATCATTAACACCTGAATCAAAGAACATAAAATTTTGTCCCCTCAATGTTTCGTTGTAGTGTTCAACAATGTCAATTTCTCTTATTGATTGAGGAAGTGGAGGACGATTTAGCTTCTACTGATAAGAAACCATTCTGATTACTGCATTTCTTTGTGGAAGACTTACGATAATTTCTTCGTTACAAACTCCAGCAAGTTCCTGTCTGACAACAGAGCCGGGAGGTTAGTTAGTAACTCATCTCTATTGAACAACCTTGTATGTTGGACCTTTTTGTGTGAACCTTTCGTATGATGGACCTTTTCGTATGATGGGCTTTATAATAAGGTGGACCACATAGATGTCGGGCTTTTTCACACCATAGACAAATTGTATGTAGGACTTGAAATGTTGGACTATTTAGTTTGTGGACATTTTTTTTGTGGACCTTTTGTACTTGTGGACATTTTGTTATGGACCTATAACCTGGAAGCAATTGTTTTAATAAGAAGTATAACTCAAGTTTTGGAATATTAATAAATCTGCGCATATAAATGTGTTATAAAATGTATTTTCATAATACACTTACAGCAAAATTGGAATTACTAATAACGAACTCTATATCATAGTACGCATTAGGAAATATCATCAAAATCAATTAATTTATTGTTGGGAATTAGAATTTTGAGGATGTGTATGCAACAGATTTCTTAGTTTACCAAGTGGTTTATGCATTGGCGCATGGCATTGACCAATAGGGGTTGAGTGCTTCATTTCATTACTAATCGTAATGAACTCCATATTGTAATAATAGGGAATAATGAAAAAATGAATTAATTTATTGTTTGTAAATGAAATGATGAGGATGTACTACATACAGTTACTTTCTTACTTCACCAGATGAATTATTTGATGGCACATAGTATTGACCAGTAGGGGCTGTAATGGTAGGAAATGTTGCCAGAATCATTTAATTTATTATTTGGAAATGAAATGATTATGATGTTACATTTTTACTTTACCAGGTGGATTATTAGATGGCACATGATATCGACCAGTAGGGGCTTATCACTCTGTTCTATTACTAATCAACATCCACAGTTAATTAAATCTGAAAGCAAATTGATATTATGTTTGGAGATAGAACGATGAGAATGTGGATACAAATACTTTATGATTTCGCCAGGAAGATTAGTCTATGACACATGGCATTGACTAATAGAGATTGAGTTGTTCCATTACTTTGTATATCATTGGCTTACTTCTAAAACCTTGTAAGTCCAGTTTTTCATGAATGTTGAAACCTGTGTATATTTCCAAAATGCTTCTGCTGATAAAACTTCGTAAGTCTATAAATGTTTCTATATTTTATAAATAACAAATGCATAACAGTTGTTATTTTGTTCCCCTGTACAATTTCCTCATATACAATTACGAGGTTTTAAAAGTAATCCAACGATATACACGTATAAGATGGTAGATGATTATTTCTGCACATTAATTTCTGAAATAAAATTATAGACGTTTTTCTGATATATTAGATCTTATTTTATTCTTATCTTGATAATGATGCAATCATTTCACTTAACTGCACGGTTTCTATCCAACTGAATTAACTCTACAGGGAAAGAACTAGTGTAATCTCGCTGTCTTCACTTGGTTAACTGCTCACAAAGTCACTACCGTTGTCACAGTGTCAGTCCTGACGTTATGACATCATTCGAAAAATCATTAAGCATCATTAAATTTTCCATTTTGTTATGTTCTTTTCCCCAGATTATTAAACATTGACATATTTCTATCTTATGCCGAACTTTTATTTTCCTTGCAAATTCTTGAAACTACAGTATATGCAATTGTATGCCTGAGCAAAGCAAACTGTACAAGTTATAGATTACTTGTCTATCTTATCACAGGACCTCTTATAATTAGTTCATGGGGCATTATGAATACTGCTTGGAAACAGCTCACATTCGTAAAATATCGTATATACAAACTAGCCACTCAATCTACAACACCCACAGCTAATTAAATTCGAAAGAAAATTGATAATGATGTGACCAGCTGTCTGTTAAAGATAGCAGAGAATAAAATAAGACTACGCAAACAGTCCTACCTCAGAGAAGAAAGGAAACAATTATAAATCTCGCGAAACATGATAGAAACTTGACTCTAATTGTACAATTTTCTCAGAAGTTATACATCATCAAAATATGGGACGTGAATTGACATGTTCTGAAATGTATTGATCTGAAGTTCTTACCTTACTTACTTACAAATGCTTCTAGAGAACCCAGAGGTTCATTGCCGCCCTCACATAAGCCCACCACCAGTCCCTACCATCATATCCCACACCTTCAAATCCATTTTAATATCCTCCCATCTATGTCTCGGCCTCCCCGAAGATCTTTTTCCTTCTGGTCTCTCAACTAACACTCTATATGCATTTCTGGATTTGCCCATATGTGCACCTTTTCAAATGATAAATTTCCAATTTTTATATTTCCATTTCGCAATATGCTCTGGTCACAAGAGATAATCATATACTTTGTCTTTTCGGGATTACTTCCAAACCTATCTTCTTACTTGCTTCAAGTAAATTTCCTGTTTTCTCTAATTGTTTGTGGATTTTCTCCTAACATATTCACGTCATTCGCATAAAGAAGTAGCTGATGTAACCCGTTCAATTCCAAACCCTCTCTGTTATCCTGGACTTTCCTAATGGCATATTCTACAGCAAAGTTAAAATGTAAAAGTGATAGTGCATCTCCTTGCTTTAGCTCGCAGTGAATTGGAAAAGCATCTGACAGAAACTGGCCTGTACTCTGCTGTACATTTCACTGAGACACAATTTCTTACCAGTAAAGGAATTTTTGGATGGAAGTATTAACTAATAAGTGGCTTGCATATCAGCAAACTGGACAACAGCGCTCATATGCAACAGCTTTCCTCATATGCTTCCATGTGCTTTTGTATAATACTACACCTTGCATAATTTTCACATAGAATCTGTTTTCATGTACTGAAAATATGTTGTATGCAATTTCATGTTTGTTGCGCTGTGTACAATTGCGGGGATAAGTAGCAATGAACATACATTCGTATATTGTGTACAATGACAGTTTTAAGAGAGATACATGTTTGTCAGAATTTTGAACTATTCCAGTGTAATCTTTTGGTTCTCTAGATGTTGTTAAGTTCAATATAATATGTCGTTTGATCAAGATTTTTCTTCTTTTCCCTTACTTTTCCTTCCTCCATTTGGTACAAGTTAGACTGAAAAGGATCTGTCGTTGTTATTTAACACTCATATCAATAATCTTTCCACTCATCACCATCGTTTTGACATCCATTTGAGGATTTTTATATTGTTCGTATAGAGAACATATGGTATCCAGTACTTTTTGTTTTCCTGCAATAAAATTTATATACTAACATTCTTATAATAAGTGATTTTAAAGTATCGTGCATAATGTATACTGATAAGTTAATCTAATTAATATTTCTTGAAAGTATTTTTATGGTTGAGACTACAAGTTATGAAACTCAATCAAATTGGTCTTCCGGATAAGCAAAAGAAAGACAGAATGTTCCATATTAATTATTTTATAACAAAAATTCCTGGCACCAAGACCAGCAACAACTAGTTGTGATGATGGTCAATAGCAGGCCAAAACATCGTAACAAGGTAACATAAAATTTAACACGTGAAAGACATATAAGACATATAATATGTTTTCCAAAATATTAAATTCTATTTTAATGTGAATTCTTTACATATATTTAATGTAATAATGATACAGTGTTATTTATATTGAAAATTTTGTATTAATTTGATATTTAGTTGATATGAAAGGTAAAGAAAATAAACGAGATGAATCCATTTTCCACAAAACAAACTTTTTAGATTAACCATCGAAACATAAGCTTTCCGATACATTTGTCAGTTTGAGAATCATTTGTAACAATTTGAACTAGAAACAATTAGTATAAAAGAAACATACATAATGTTATTACTAGGTCTTTTATGTTTAAAATCGCTCTCCTCAAAAATGATTAAAAATAGATATATTCCCTTTATTTCCCTTACCCTTCGGTGTATTTGAGAATATTAATGTAGTATCAAAGAGGCAAACAAAAGTTTCTGACTTTTAAAATGTACATTTTTTCTTTCGCCATATTCATGATAAAATTAAAGAAGAAATTAAAGTGTACAATTTATATATACAAGATATTTTTCGAATTTATCAGAAAAAGGGAGGAATTAATGAAGAAAATCCTGCTATGTAAACTTTTACTGAAACTGAATGAATGAAAGATGTTTTCAAAATAATATCACGTATCTCATGTGACATAATAATTATAGAACATATCAAAATGTATTTTATAGATTTTTCCAATAACAGATTCTCCTCAGTAGAAGATACTTTTTAATTTCTGAAAAACTTCTTATATCTTATATAAAATTTTCTTTTGTATCTTATCCACAATGCATACTTCACGAAAATATCATGTATAAAAATTCTTTGTTCCCACAATATGGCTTCCCACTAATAATAATTGAAGGAAAATGCTTTCTTACTGACAGCAGCTTATGGAATAAGCTTTGTCAACTCTGTTGTTTTATTTTTAGGACATGCTTAACAGTTCCCTCGTTAGATTATGTCTTTTACTGTTGGAGTAATAGAAAGAATTGTATATAATAGACTTAAATTGATAAATCCATCTTTTACATGCATTTTCAATCTCCTCTGTCCCTAATTTATAACTTACCAAATCTATAATCTGACATTCTTTCCACATTTTGTATCCACTATACTTGGTATGAAATTATGTTTTCAGTTTATACCTATTTTATTTTTGTCATTATTAGGTTTCTTTTATAGTTACTTATATTTTATCCTGGCGAAAATTTTAAGAAGTGCATTTCTGTGGCCTTGTTATCTCTCTCTACCCTTGATAACCTTTAAAAGATTTTTGGTACTGCCCTGGTTTTGTAAGTGTAATTAGCGTGACATCTGGTTTAGCAAATCTTGAAGCTTACTATCATGTAGAAGTTCTAGAGTATACATGTCTGAGTTGTACCTAAAGTTTATGGTAGGGCTGCCATCACAGGCATCCAACCAAACCCATCTTCTTCATACTTAATTCCACTTTAAGAGATAGTTGTCCCTTTTCTGCTTACATTGCCTTTCTAACTTAGAGTTTAATTGATACATACATTTCAGAGATACGATAATTTCTTGGTGTGTCTGTTTTTACATTTTCTGCACTTGACCATAGTTTGCAGAAGGTATAATTAAAATTTCGCAAACTTTTCTGAATGTAAATAATGAAATGACGGCATTAATATATTGCCCACTGAATTAATAACATATTCTGAGCTTTGAAATAACTTCTGATACTATTGGGATTTTATTTTTTTAAATGTTGGTGTCTAATGTTAATGGAGATGCAATTGTTCCTGATTTTGTCATAAATAATTTTATTTACAAGAAGAAAGTAATTTCTTGTGTAGCTATGGAAGTGTTTATTTTAAAAGCTCCTAAGCAATTGTGTTACATAGTTTTGTTGTTACTGCATAATTGTGGTGTCTGTGCTTTAGAAAGAAATGTGGCAGGCATTAGGTCAGGAATATAACACATTTGGTACTCATTGTGAGTCATTGGGTTAACAATATAATATTTTCCATAATTTTTGCATAGAGCTTTAGAAATTTTATCAATTTTTTCGTTATCTTGATTTAGACTTGGTAATGATATATTTACTCATATTTACAATCAAGAATATTTGATTTGGTTATACTACACTCTTCCAATGTCTGCATCACAATGTTTATACATAATAATATCTTTATAAATTTAAACGATTAATAGTAAATTATGCAACGAGCCTATAATGATAGTAATTAAGACACCAGGATGTTTATGAAACGAGCACAAGCGAGTTTCATAATTTTCATATGAGCGTCTTAATTACCATTATAGGCAAGTTTCATACGACTTTTTATGCTCGACCATATTTCTAACTTGAAATTATTCATAACTATTCATGTTATTCTTATGTGAATGGGAAGGGAACTGATCTTGTGCAATCTCGTAAATTGTGAGATGTGCACAGACGCAAAAGTATTGATTTTTTCCCCAAAACGAATGTCGACGACCTTGATATAATCTCGTTAAACTTGATATAACCTTGAAACTGAATTCGACATTGAAAAACGAGATGACAAATTGAATTTATTTGAATATTATTTACAATTAACATAACCTTCTGTGACAGTATTGGCTTTCCAGCCTGTGTGACATTTTGCTAGTTTCTTTCGATTGCATATCCGAGAATAATCGAAAACCTGAACTTTAATGAATAGGTGTACTTTAATGACATGCATTAAAGGACTGCTACCAGGTGTATAATTACTACATTTCGGCATGGTCGAGCATAAATTATCTTTCGTCATCTTACATGACATTGACAGGTAGTATTGTCCTTCAGAGCCCAGATGGACTTCATTTAGCGTCTATGTATGTATATTTCCTCTGCAAGAGTGGAACCAGTCAGACTTTATCTCATACATGTGGAGTTAACATTGTCAAATCATCCAGGTAGAGCATAAGATAGTCTGTTCATGATGTGCTTTTGAATTACATTTTTCACCAGAGATGTGAAAGTTTGATTGCAACTTTAAATGGCTCTTTATGATTATACGAGTAAGTAACGTAATTACGAGGGTCATTTCAAAAGTTCTGCATACTGTGCATGTTTGACCGTTACAGTGGCGTGATCATTCTCAAATTTGTGTCAGTTGTAAACCAGACTTCAGACTACAATGCTGTATGTATGTCTGCTGGATAGCGTGGCTCTGTGTTGAATAATTCTGCCTTAAAATGAAAGAGGAAACCGAGTCAGTCGGATTTTATGTAGCGACCAGCAATCCTACATCAAAATTAAAACTTTATGAGGAAATAGCCCAAATGCTTTGTGTGAAATGTGTAGGGATAATGCAGTGGATTGTAGCACAGTGTCACAGTGGTCTGCTCGATTCTGTGAAGGTCGGGTAAGCACTGAGGACAACCTAAGAAGTGGAAGACGTTTTGCAAGATGATCGACGAAAAATATGTGAGAAAATTGCACATGAGGCCAAAATGTCTGTCACTTCAGTTTACAAAATAATGACTGAAAATTTACAGATAAAAAAAGTTGCTGCCAGATGGTTTCTCATAATCTGAGTCAAGAACAGAAAGCAGATTGCAAAAGAATTGCTTCAGTGTTACCAAACAGAAGGAGAGCAGTTTTTGAAAAGAATTGTTGCCATAGATGAAACCTGGATACTAGATTTTGAGCCAGAACGAAGTTTCCAATGAGGTGACCTTAGTAATCAGACAGCTCAATAATGAAGATGTCCTGTCCAGAATAAAAAATTTTCCAAACCATTGAGAAGCTGTCATAAGGAAGAATGGGGATTATATTGAAATCTGTAAAGGTATTTTATAAAATAAATCTTTTTTTCAATTCTATTTTACAATTTGCAGAAATTTTGAAACGACCCTCGTATATTGACCATACAAACAGATATACAGCAATAATAGCGATAATGATGATGATCATATCATTAAATCTGTCTCTCATTATTTATTGTCTATGTAGTATTAATAACATATAACATTATGATGGTATTTAAAATAATTAAAAAAAAAACTGCAATTTTTGGCTTCTATGTTTTCTAAAGTTTTGAAGAATGACTGCAGTTACTTTAATTACATATTTCTATATAGGTTCCAAACCAGTAGCGGCCTGCGGTTACAAAAGTAGGCAGTTCTGCATGAAAAATAGTGTATTTATCAAACGCATGCTTTTACAGACAGTAAAATCTCTAATCGAAGGAGAATGAATTGGAAAAATAAATGAAACAATGAACTAGATTACATAAAAGCACGTTTTACATTTTTAATTTTTCAGGTCCATTTAAATGGCGGTTCTGCAGCTCTGCAGTTCTTATTGTAGAGCTGCCCCTGTTCCAAACATAAAAAATTGAAAGATCCTAAATCTTGTAAACATTTTTCCGTTTGTATTAATTTACAGAAAGAGCTTTTATTAAATAAAACTTCGATACAAAGTAAATACAAATGAAAAAGTACCAATTGTTAAGTATATCAAACTTGAATAATGAAATTCCATATAGGTGAAAGATATTTCGGATTTTGCACTGTGTCACAGATTAGAAAGATCCAACGTTTTGTCAGCCTCGGTAGTGCAGTGGTATAGCACTGGCCTTCAGTGCTCGAGGTTGCGAGTTCGATCCTGGCCCAGGTCGATGGCATTTAAGTGTGCTTAAATGCGACAGGCTCATGTCAGTAGATTTACTGGCATGTAAAAGAACTCTTGCAGGACAAAAATTCCGGCACACCGGCGACGGTGATATAACCTCAACAGTTGCGAGCATCGTTAAATAAACCATAATTTAAATTTTTCGAACATTTTAGAGCTACATAGTGTCTCCCCCATAAGTGAAGTAAGAAAATGGGAACATATTTGTTGGACTCATTACCAATTGCTGGACACTGATGGTGGATTCAATAGGTTATGTTTCTGTTTCCTTGCTTCCCTGATGATGGAACTGATACATATCTTCAAAATGTTGGATGTTCCTGCATGTATATATGATAAATGATATGATACAAAAGCCCAAGAACCCCACACTACTTTGAACATCGTCCAAGTCTTAAATGATCTGAGGCGTATTATAAACAAATGTAAGAAAGTGCTCGTAAGTCTTATTTTTACTTTTTATTACAGTTGAATTATAATAAATATTTCATAGAGACAGATGCAATAACCAGTATTGATTCTGGCAAAAAATACTTCGTATGATTCCGGCTAATGCAGAATTTTTTTTTTTTATATATATGAGTATGGTTGAGGGGGTACATACAAAATTTTGAATGTCCCAAAAAGTGCAACATTTGAAACACATTGCATGGAAACTGTAAGAGCTACATTAATGATTTATTTACAGCTGAATAAAGGGTAGCTGTCGCTTCTTAACAATATGTACACCGTTTTGACCAGATGCAAGGGGAGTGTGGTGAAATTGGCTGCCTTTAGCAACCATGGTGTAGTGTTGTGGTATGAATCCGGGCAGATTGCATCAGTATGTCTTGAGAAATACCGCAGTGGCAGTACCTCTTTCCATAGCTTAAAGAAACGTTATCAATGGGTGAAAAATACCATTTATCTGCGAGTTAAATTAGAAGACTTACGAGATCCAGTTTGTGAGAGTAGTAGTGAAAATTTCATACATGTCTAAGAAATACGAAGCAAAATACCATGACAACTGGCGAAATGCTTTAAGAGGGGTGACCAAGGGTTCAAGAATTCGGAAAAGACCACATGTTATGTCAGAAGCTGAAAGAAGACGAGAGTGCAGAGCTCAGTTGAAGGCTGCTCTTGAGAATGGAAATTTGTTTCATTGTGTAGTGGATACAGAGCTACTGTAAATATAGGTGGCTTTGACATGAAGTCACATTCAGATTGTTTCTGTGATTCAGATTTTTGTAGTTATTGTTTTGTTTTATTGTTAACAGTAGAGAAATTAAATGAAGAACACAATCAATTTCACTATTTTATTCATAACTGGTATCAGAATTGGTCTTTCATTCACCATCCTTAGCAACCTAAACAATAGCTTTATTCACAGCAGTGAATTAAAATTTTTTAAATCACTCTCTCCTTGACATCCAACACATTAGCAACAATAAAATCCATTTATTAATTTATTCTTTACAAACAACACATTACAAAGAAGAGACCTACAATTTAAAATTAAAGTTAGATACCAGTAATGGATCAAATATTATATAGCACACAAGAGTAAACAGATTTTATGCGCTTGTGAAAACTATAACTCTCTGCTTCGCCTGGGATGCTAAACTTTCCCTCACAGATAAAACTAATTTTACTCTCTTATACTATAAAGTACTATTAGTACCATACAACATTTATACGTTTAAAGTCTTTTTTTAACTAACAAAAGTTTTATTTAAAAATGGGGGGGGGGGATTTTCCTATTTTCAGAGTTTTGTGTGGACCTGGGCCCACATTTTCCGACATATTCCAATAATGAAATTTCTGAGTCTGTAACAAACTTATAAAGAATGAAAAGACGTTATGAGGGGATGGGCTTAACGTGGAACTTTTTTAATGTGTTGGTACTGATTTCGCATACAGATTTCTTTGTTTTTTATATTTTTGATATAGTGCAAAATACCCAGAAACTGACCAAAGGCAATTATAATACCTATTTATAAAAAAGGGGAGAAAAAGAATCGTGATGATTGTAGAGGAACCAGCCTGCTTAAAAATTAACTATGATTAATGATTATTATTACGTCAAACTTAGTGAAGATCAGAAAGCTTTCGACTCATTGAAGAAAAATAAATTATTTGATATTTTAGTAAAAGATAACATTTGCTATTTCTAACATACAACTAAATTATTAAAGTAGTGATATTTAAACGAAGTCTGGAACTTTTTATTGGATTGCAATAAATAGAAAACCAGATAGACATGTGGTCTTTCTGCTCTACTTTTTCATCTAGCTAATTTTTTAAAACCATTCCAAAAATGTATACTTAAACACAGTATTATTTACAGACGACCAGATGATATGGATAAATCAGAGAATTATTTACAAGAAGTGCACAACTTACAGTATATAGCTTTAAAATTTGATAAGACATATTCTTCAACCTGAATCAGAATTGTATTTAAAGATAGAAACCAATTAGAAGCGAAACATGTATTGCTGATATGTCATTAACGAATGTATCATACCTGAGAGTGATAAAGTCATTAGCTCTCCAAATTATTAAAGAGCAGATGTAATAAAGCAAGTTTGCAATATTGACTGCAAAAGCACACCACATTAAAACTATACATTTGTATTAGAAGTGTAGGATACACACTGTTGGACTGTTCATGAAATGAAGATATGTGCGAAAAGAACTGAAAATGGAACCTATACTTCGCTACATTCACCATTACAAAAGTAACTAAATAAAATTAACGCAAAGAACGGATCCTCTTCAATTACCAAAATTAATGTTGTCACAAACTGCAAGAGACCATAGGAGAGTAGGAAGATGCCTACAAGAGATGGCAAGAGGCAATAACAAATCTAAATATACATACGGTACATATTTCTGGCTTACAATGCATACATATTTTTCCAGAACCCGTGATTACAAAATTCACGATTTTGTAATTTTTTCCCTCCATTCTTGTCTCTCTACCCATAAATTTTCGTCAATATTCCATTTTCCCATTGTATTGTATTGTATTGTATTTATTAACATTCCATGGTATTCATACATTTCTTACAGCTAGAATATGGAACAAGTCAAAAAACTTAATACTATTATAAAATCTTAATTCATAATCACAGTCTAGATGAAATATATACAGAAGAGATTTACAATATAGTCTACTAGTACAACACAAAGTTTTAGTATCAATTTCATGAAGTGTTATTGAATGTCATGAATTAGCCTACAGAATAGAAGGCGTGAGAAATTAGGTACTTCTTCAATTTGGCTCTAAATAATTTTATGTTTTGAGTTTCATTTTTTATATCAATAGGGAGGCTGTTAAAAATTTTTACTGTATGAAAGTCATTTTTTTGGCGTGTATTTATGCTATGAACTGTTGAATTAGTTACAAAGTTTTCACGATTACATACGCGTAAGATTATTAATGAAAAGATATACTGACAAGCCATGGGCATTATTTGTAGTTTTTTTTAAATAGTCCTACACGATTCCCTAGATTTGGCACCTACTATTATTCTAATTACTCTTTTTTGTAATAGAAATATATAGTTACTATCTGTGGAATTTCCCCAGAATATTATTCCAAAACTCATTACCGAGTGGAAGCATGCAAAGTATATTGTTTTTAAGGTATTGATATTTATTATCTTTTGCATAGATCTAATAGCATAACAAGCTGAATTTAGTTTGGGGGTAATTTCTTTAATATGATTTTTCCTTTTTAACACATCGATTTTTAAGCCAAGAAATTTGGTTGTTGTTGTTTCTAATGTGTTCATGTTCTGTATCCAAGTAACAGGTGGTCTTCCTTTCTCTCTCTCTCTCTTGTGGTATTCATTCTAGTATTCTTTACGGTATCCTTTCATCTCTCATTCTTTTAGTGTGTGCGCACCATTCCAATTGTGTTTGTTTTATGAAATCTAAAATTGAACTCCGAACATCTATTTTTTTTCTTTAATGTCGTTTCTAATTCAATTAGAAATCGTAACAAACCACAGAGGTTTAATATTTGCAGAGAGATACTATGATTAGGATTTCAGTAACACCAGCTTTATTTAGCATAAACGAGTGACACAACAGTAATTTAACAGGTCATGTAGGAGTATTGAATAATTTGTATTATGACAAAGGCTTTTCATGTGATGGCACCCTCTAGAGAAACAAGCCCACATTAAAAGGCAGGAAAGAAAAAATACATGAAAAAAGCCTAAGGATTAAATTTGGCGGTAGGGTAGATCTTCTATAGAAACAAACAAAAGGAGAGCGAAATTTGGCTGTTTGTTCTTAGAGTGGCCCATATTTTAGGACCATCTGCTCAGCAAACATCAGAAGTAAACTCTGGCTGACACCACTTTGGCAGCTCCCACTTCCTTTAAAGTTCTTTATATTCCATCTGGTAAAGTTGCTTTAGGTGAAGGCTCTTCAGTATTTTCAATATATTTATATCTTTTATATACCAACATTTTTTCTATGGCTTGTAAGGCCATATTCTCCAGAAATGTTTGTATAATACTCTATAGGTAGCGTAATTAAACAGAATTGATTTTGTCGATCATACTTTAAGCAATTTATTAAAAATAGTTGTCTCTTCAGTGACTTCCGCTGTAATTTATATAATATGTTTATACATTGATAGAACGTTGTTATATCCTGACCTTCTGTTCACATGTAGGAATGTGAGAAATGCGTGCCTTTAGTAACATGAACTTTTTATTTTATGTAGTGTTCAGTATAGAGAGTACAAAATGGTTGACTTGATCTCAGTGATAGGAGAGGATACATCATAAAGCTTAATATTTCATTTTTTTTTTTTTTTTCATTCATAAAGTAAGGATATTTTTACTTGTTTTTAGTTAGTTTTGTGTGATAGCTGTGTTGCTTGCATGAAGTTATGGTATGAACTAACAACAGTGAGTTAAGTTTTGCTACTATGGATTTTTTTTACATTATTTCTAGTATGTTGCAGTTTAGAGTTATCAAACCAGATTTTTATTTTTATTATTCGGACGGATTAAAACCAAAAAACGAAAAAAATTATGTTCACATTCTGTATAGTGCAAATATTGGCATTTCAGTGATTGTGTATCATCGTGAATTATTTAAATCTTTAGTAATGTGACCATTGTTCATTGCTTTGTATAACATGCCTCATACGCTTGTGTTTTGTGGTGGTGAGTATTTTTGGCTGTCAGCTTTGGTAAAATTCTTTTTATATATTTTGTATTTTTTTTAATTGTGTATTGTGTAAGAAGAGTGATTTGTCAGATGTTATGCTGGGTTTCGTGCATTGTGATGTGGAAGATCAGTAAGTGCTGAGCACTCTTTAATTGTTGGGGTACTTATGGCAGTATAACTCCAATTGGTATTTTAGATCTGTATTGCACTTTAAAAATAATTGAATATTTGAGACTTTGTCATTCTTGCCAGCTTAATATAAAAGGATTGTGAAAGTGCATTACATGTTTTGATATTTTAAAATATAATTATAGTGATTATAATGATAATTGTAGGTTACTGTTAAATGTGGCTCTAGATTAGGTAGAGAAGTATAAGAAAATGGTGCCAGTGTTTTGGTGTTTGTTCCCGTTGAGTTGTTTGGAATAAGTTCAGTGTAATGAAATGTGTCAGAAATCAATGATGTTATATTTTTACATTTATAACCCTGTTAAGGGTAACCACCTCACTCAAAAATATTTTATTCTTCAATGTAAAAGACTGGCATTATCATATTTTGAAGATAGGAAATCATTACCGACATCTTTGTGTAGTAGTAGATTAGTTACGAGTTGTCATGTTTGGTTCTCACATATTTTAACGAGAGAAGGAAATAATAGCATTATGATCTCACGAAACTGAAAGAGATTTGCATGTTTCTCCGTTTCATTTTATAACTCTTCAGAGAAGTGGATTTTTTTTTTTCTTTTGTAATTTCTGAACGATCATGTGAAATAAATACTGTTAAAATTCTTTACTTTTCATGCTATTTTGTTGTTCGTATATTTATGTGTATTTCCATAAATTTAAAATATTCTTCCCTTCCCCCACACCTGATAGAATTGATAACTCTTATGTTCATATATTTGGGAACCACATTATGTGGGGTACATACTACAATATTTAGGTATTTCCATCAGTTTTACAATATACTAAAATGTGTACAAATATATTCATGCCACATTTGAAATAAAACTTGTTTGAAATTAACACTATGAGGAAATTTTTATACAAGATTATCAAATGGAAATACGGTGCTCTTTCTACTTGAAAAATAAAGAATATCTACATTAATTTCTGGAACCGTGCAATAACAGCCTGAATCTTTTATATTTCAGTTCATAAATGAATTTCATGAACTTTAAAATATACCTTTTAGGTGAAAATGTGACTAGATTTCATTATATATAAAAGTGTACCAGTGGGACCTATATATTCACAAGTTAAGCAGCATTTACAGACCTTGTTCATGAAGTAATTCTGAATAAAGAAGTTCATGTAAATATGGATCTTTTTGTCAAATGATTTACATTAAAGATTTTATCACCATTAAAAATCCATCATAATCAATGATTGAGATCATCAGAATCAATGATTCAGATGTAACAAAATTACTCCGCACATTTCAAGAAGCCACTTCCATGTGGTAAGGCAGTTAGTGAATGGCAACGAAGAGTCTTGGAAACTGGTAGCATCAGTGATTATCTTAGATGTGATCAGCCAGGTGTGAGTGATGACTTTCAAGAATCGTGTATCCAAAGCTCTGCCAAATCTATAAAATGACCTCTACTCAAATTTCGCATTCCATGTACTACCATATAATGTAAATTGCTGCGTAAGAGATTAAAGGTTCATTTAGTACAAGAAATAAAACTTAATGATAGCATATCTCAAAATTTCTTCAGAAAAATGCTTGGTCGCATTTAATGTCTCAGGTAAAGTTCACAGGAGATGGCTTAGAGTACAGATATTGTATGTCTATTTCTGGTCAAGATTGATCTGTGGTAATATACTGTGACTATTCCTACTTTAACCACCACACACCCGACAACAATGTGACTTTTATTCTCAATAATTCGCCCTACAACAATGGGTATTCCACTCAGCACAGCAACACAATAGTCGTTATTACACGACGACAATTGCAATACATGACGTGTATTATTGAGAAGAACAACAATGTATTCCTAATTTCAATTAATGTACACAATGCACTATGTGCAGAACAGAACTGACAATTCTCAGTTCAAAGTTCGTTTGCCTTGGCTAGTTCTTCTAGCTCACTGTTCAAGTTCACTGCACGTCGAACCCCTATCTCCCAGATGCGGTCTACTGCATGTCGAGCCCCTGTCTTCTAGATGCGGTTCACTGCACGTCGAACCCCGGTCTTCCAGATGCGGTTCACTGCACGTCGAACCCCTGTCTTCCAGATGCGGTTCACTGCACGTCGAACCCAAGTCTTCCAGATGCGGTTCACTGCACGTCGAACTCCTGTCTCCCTTGCTCGCTGCTGTCCAAGACAAGACTTGAACAGTCGAACCCAAGTCTTCCAGATGCTGTTCACTGCACGTCGAACTCCTGTCTCCCTTGCTCGCTGCTGTCCAAGACAAGACTTGAACACTGACTGACTCACTGACTGTCGGTGCTCGCGCTTTTATTACTGAGCCACATGTTCTGGACTCTTCGACTCGCGTGGCTTTCAGAATCTTATAGAGAAATACGCTTCTAGATGTTTCCCTTGCTCTCTCCGCTCCGTGCCGTCACCGTAGTCTTCTCCACTTGCTCCGTACCGCGCTACAGTTCCTACGGAAGCTCGAGTTTCCGTTTCCCCGCGCCTTCTTTCTCGCCAGATGCGCGCGCACACTCCTGAGGCAACCAGAACAATCCAGACTGGTGCCACAATACTGATAGTATGAGGCTAAATCTTCTTTCTGCAGAAGTTTTGTATTGTATGGGGCATTATTAATATAACAATTATAGTTTGCTGCATTATTTCTGTAAGATATATGCAACAGTAAGTCTTTCACGGTTTCCCGAAAGTTTGAAAAAGTGGACATAGAATATTTGTGCTTTAAGCCATTGGCATACACTATCAGGATCTGGAGCACTGAGAATCTACACATTGTTAGGGAACACATACACGATAGTAAAAAAGTTAAAGTTTGGTGCGTTTTGAATGCATAACCAAGTTATCAGACCCTTCTTCAAAGACGAAACCAACACTATGAACTCCTAACTCCTAAGACTGATAAGGCTCAAGGGTCCGGACCTTGAAGGCCTTCCTGAATACGCGTAGTGAAATCGACACTGTCAGATGGGCCATCCTGTCTAGAGCTAGGTCTCATCTGCAGGTGAGTAGGCTGATATGCTCCGAGGTACCGGAGGCCCAAACCCTTCCTGAATAAACGTGAAATCGGCGCTGATTGATGGGACATCCTGTTTGAGCCCCTAATAGAGCCAGGTCCCACTTGCAGACGAATAACCTGATAAGCCCCAAGCATCGGGAACTCGTACTACCCTCAAACCTTCACCTCAGCCAATTTTTACTATTGCAGAAGACAGATAAAATGAGTGGTAGGACGATGGAAACGGGAGTATCCCGAGAAAACCACTTCTGCAAGTCTTCTTTGTCCGCCACAAACTCCATCACGATTTGGCTGGGGATCGAAAGCGTCACATACAATAATGTTATTGAAACAGCTGAGTCTACATCATTGGCGTTTCGTGGCTTAGAATTTCTTGCCTACCTCAGGTTTGAAGATTGAAGTTCGCTGCTGGGATACATTTATTTTTTACATGGAGGTAGAAGTATTAAAACACTTTGGCCTACAACCACAATCTAGTACATACAGTCACGAAGCTCAATACGTAGTAAATATGCATCCATAAATAGTTGCTGACCACTAGGATCGCTAATATCGCTTCATTACAGACAATGCGAAATAGTACCGGCACATTCTATTGTTCCTAGCACCCTCACAACTCAAGCTTCGTGACTGTATATACTAGCCTGTACTACAGCTCTACATGCCTGTTAAGTAATCCGCCACTGATGAAGGAAATGTTTCTTTGTGCTCGTAATTGAATTGGAAACATCAATAGCCGACTGATCCATGTAAACATAAATAAATTGTTGCACTCTGCTGTATTTTTCTTGTGTTATAAATAAATCAGTGAACTTTCAAACAGTAAGCACATTAGTGACTTAAATCAGACCATTCCAACACAACGTTTGAGGGTTAGGGAGCCCGGACGCTGCCCTGTGTCTGTCCAGGGCGGAC